>NC_080051.1:11328703-11343703 GCF_026212465.1 Amaranthus tricolor
GTTCAAAATTGATTAATGGCCAGAAAATGGAAAAAACAAGGGAAAGCGTGCGATACTGTTACATGCGCGAATTAAGTCGACCCAAATTAACGGTCTCATAATGAGACCGTATCGTCCAAGTTTTTGTGTTATTTAAATATTGACTTGCTATTTAAATTGAATCCATATAATCTATTGCCTTCTATAAGCATTTGACATTTGTTATATCTCTTAACGAGATGACATGTGGATTTTTATAGTTTTTGTAATAAGATTTATGATTATAGCTCCATTTATACATACCTAATTAGGTGTTTGATTTTTCAATTTTATTTTAATTGATATAAAATGACAGGGTGTAAAAATAGCTTGTAAAGTAATCAACATTTAGCAAATCTCATAAATCCATGTGGCAAAACTCCGAACAGTGCCACTTGAAATTTTCCAATCTTTTTAATAGATATATATATATATATATATATATATATATATATATATATATATATATATATATATATATATATATATATATATATATATATTAATGTGTATTTTATTAAATAATAATGTCATTTAGTATATTGGTATAACAAAATTTAATATAATCATAAATTAAATTTAACAAAAAAAAAACACTTCTAAATATTTAAATTAAAAAACACTTACTAAAAACCTTAAAAAGTTTTTTCAAATTAAATATCAAATTTTTTAATTTTAAAAATGCATTTTCAATTACATTTATGTTTGATAAAAATATTGTCTACTTAGTTTAAGAAATCTTTTCCAAGATAAAATATAGTTTTTTTAGAATGAAGAAAAAAAATATTTAATTAGGCATATGTTTCAAAAATATTTAAAATAAGAAAAAAATAATAAAATAAGATTATGTTGAAATTAGTCTAATTAAACATACTTAATTTAAAAGATCATGTCAATTATTATGCCTATATTTTGATATTTATTACAAACCTAAAATTGATTGCAATAAAAGATTTTTTGATTATATAATACAGAAATAGCAAATTTAGTAATCAATATGACAATCCGAATTACTATAAGAAAACAAATCATCAACTCAAGAAAATACAAAAATCAATTACAAATTAATTAATTCATGTTCAAATTTATGATTGATTTGATATAGTAATTAAGAAAGTTAAGATATGTAGTTTATTTTAAAAAGTTAATTAATAATTTAAAATCGAAAATATAACTACACTAATGATATTGACTAACTTAATATCAATAAGTAGATAACTAAAATTATGATTTTGATATATAAATTATTAGTCTAACTATCTAATTATGATAAATGTTATTTCAGTAGAATAAAAATAAATATTAGTAATCAGATAATTTAATTTCAATACCATTTAGTATAAACAAAAATTAAAATAGTATCGCATCTTACATTATCATTGGTTTATATTATAATTGAGATATATAAAACTAACATGTCAATTAAAAAACTAGCTAGCAAAACCCAACTTGGAGGTAATGATGGGAGCATTCATGGCTTCACAAACAAAATTCAATGAGAACAGATCCAACGGAATCCAACAAATCCAAGCCCACAACTAAATCATTGATACTCAATGGCGCGAATGACACAACAAATCAAACAATATTACCAAGCCTAATGGACAACTTCTAAGCAACATGGAAAAAAAATCAAGTAGGACATGTGAATGTTATATTTATGAGTAATCAAATAGGTGTGAGAGATAAAGTTAAGCTTAAAATTGTTAGTGATATTATGAGTGATAATGATGTTAAAACTAACTTGAGGGTGACCTCAAAAGCTTTATTATTCCTGCAAAGCTAACTGAATTGGAGGATGAGAGATGACTTGCGGATTTGGGAGCTGGACTGAGTATTTTACTATTGCCTATGTGTGGAAAAACCAATGTGAGACTTGAACCTACTAACCTCTCCTTACTTTTTGCTAATGGTTTCATTCGTCACCCAGTTAGTATTGTAAGTAATCTTGATGTTTGTATTGGAAAGATGAATTTTACTTGAGATTTTATGGTATTGGAGATGATGGAGAATCAAAATCTCTCAATTGTGCTAGGAAGGGATTTCTTGAAAGCAGATAAGGCTAAAATTAATGTTTTTGATAGTGGACTCACCTTAAGGTTTTTGATGGTGGACTCACCTTAAGCGATCTTGATGAAGCTATTCATTTCAATCTACCATCAAAAAGATTAGTATGCAACCAACCATTGTTGAAAGGTCATGAGAGTTGCAACAGTTGAGCTAATTTTGCCAACTAAGGAAATTGTAAATGCTCCCGTTAATGGAGTAAATTCTACGGTTTGTGATATCACACACCATCCTCTTAGGATGTCACCATCTAAGGATCTGTAGATAGAAAAAGTTTTGAGTATCACCACTTTCACACCATTTTTCAAAATTGGGTTCTTTATGCATTAAGGTGACATTTCTTTATTTGGATTTAATTTTATTCTCTTCTAGCTTATTTCTACTCTGTAATACAAATTTTATGTTTGTGCCTTATTTTGTTGTCCTTTTACAGAAATTACCATATTTCACAATTGCATCAAGTTGATTAAGAAGGAGAAAGAGGAGGTATCGCATCAAGAGAAGCATGAAATGAGAGAGATGATGACTATCCCAATATAACATTTTAGGACCAAACTTACAAGGAAAAGTTCACTAACCTCAAGGAAAGGTTCATTTGGACTACCCATTTTATAATTACTAATGTCCTAAGAACTAAATGAATTTTTGAATACTGAATGCATTTGTTTAGGGAATTTGGCATGAGCTTATGCATAGAGCACCTTATCCCGAGCCAATACTTGAATTTTTTTAGTTCTCTTGACACAAAACAATGAGAGCAAAGCCACATTCCACTTAGGATAGGAGGTATTGTACAACACCTCTAAATTTCTGACTCTTATTCTATGAAATCAAAACCGCAAAGGACGGGAAAAAAATTTTAATGTCACATTAAAATAAATAAATTATTAAGAAAAAATTGTCCAAAATAATCTCACATATTTTCCATCTGTCGCGAATAATCTTATGATTTATTATTTCTAAATAATCTAAAATTTGTATTTTTTTACTGACTACACCTCTTTTTATATTTTAACAAACTACTATAGGTAACTAGCTGTTACACTAACTTCTTTTAGCTTGTGCTTCTTCGTTGATCTACCCGTACTTCTCTTTAGTGATAGATACCTAAAGTAGTTGGTTAAAATTTATCAAGAGGTACTGTTAGCAAAAAATACACAAAAGTTAGATTATTTAAAATAATCAATAATAGAGATTATTTACAACAGATAGACAATATGTGAGATTATTGAGGATAATTTTTCAAATATTAAAGAAAGGATAGAAATGAAATCTATAATTAAAGGAGTAAAGAGACGCCATAAATATGAGTGAAAATTTCGACAACATCTATCCTAAAAATTTGACATTTTTAATCAAAACATGCATGATTTATACAAAGTGAAATAATTGTATGAATGAAATACATTTTATCTAAAACATGCATGATTTATACAAAGCATATGAATGAAATAAAAAAATAAGTTAAATTTGAAAGAGAATTAAAGAAAAAGTACAAAGATTAAAAATAAAAATGTGACAAAGCCTTTAAAAGACAAACCAAATTGAATAAAATGTAACAAAAGCCATGAGACCAAGGGAGTATAAGAACCAAACATTAGAAAATGTACAGTGTTTTAAGAGCCCTTTGAAGCCCTCCAAAAAAAGCAGTTCTTAATATACTAAAATTTGAAAGCAGAAACTACAGTATATATTTAGGCGTATAGCACGATTGCCAGAGGGAATTTTGCAAGTCAACTTCAAATTTTTTTTAGTACAACTGTTGCTCCTCATTTCCAATCAGCAGTAACAAGTAAATTGACATTTGACGGCAATACTAAAGTGCAGAAAGCCGAAAAAACAAAGGCATCAAATCCGGTTGGCTGGGAAGGAAATGTATAGGAGGGAGGAGTCATATATACATGTTACAGAAGATTCACAGATACAACCTATACAGAAAAGCATTCTGCAGCTCAGATGGCCGAGGTATAGCATTCGATAACAAGGTGTAGTAAGGAAACTCTCTTTTCCCATAATCCAAAAAAATTGTCTTGCCTCGGTCAATCACTTCTTCGCATACGTCAAATAAGAATCTTGAGCAATACTCAAAACATCAGGTCTCTCAGATTGATTATAGGTTAGACAACGGCGTATCAATTCCTAAAAAAGCAAAGCACAGAAACACCATTATGTTTTGTTAAAACGAAGTTCTATTTTTTTACATATCAAACCAACAAGGTTACAAAGAGTTATTTTCAACCAAATGTCAGTCAAGTTTTTCGCTAATTAACGGACCACACTAGTTTCAAAAGAATAATGCAAGATATCTTAAGAGTAAAATGAATAATGCAATAAACAAATCCTCCCAGTAGACAGAAATAAGATGGCTTGGTGCTGAAAAAACATTTCATAAGGGATGAAGGGAGTGCTTATTATGTATGAGGTCTTACCTTTGCTTCATTCGAGATGCTAGGTCTGGAAGGGAAATCCACCTTTCTTGCTTTAATTATGGTGTCTTCCCGTAAAATTCGTTCCTGAGTTTGATCATGGCCAAAAGGACGTTTTCCAAAGAGCATTTGGTAAAACAAAACACCAGCTGACCAGACATCAACCTGTTTCAACAGCACAACAGTTGGAATATAGTAATATGGCCATCTTCAAACGAAGGTAACTGGTAATTGAATAGCTAGTGTAAACTATCCATTACCAACTATAATTTGCACATTGAGTAGCACACAAAGAACCATCCCCATATGTCCTCGATTCCATATGGAGTCAACTATACAGATTTAAGTTGCCTAATCAATGATCAGATATATCAAAACAAGCGTACCTTTGAAGATATTAGTGGTATCTTAGTGAGCTCAAAGCATTCAGGAGGCAAGTACCTGATAAGGAAAAAATGAACCATAAAAGACTGCTGTTTGACAAACAAACTGCGGTTACAAAATGATTTTGCCAGAATATAAGACAAGAAACTTTCTGCATCAAGTGAACAATTGCTGATTTCGGACTTCACAAACTCAAGGAACATGCCAAAACCTAGATAGCCCAAGAGGCACAAGCATAGTGTAAAAATAAAGTTTTGGTCACGGTCAAGGTCGCGGTTACGCTTACGAAACGGATTTCAAGGTCAATGCGGGTGATTTTGGAGGTTATGTTTTGTGAAGAGAAAGATTGCCAAGCTCTTAGAATCCACATTTCATGAGTCCTTACCTTATTGGAAATTAAGCATAATATATTACATACCAATAAGTACCCGCTCCTTGCGAAGTAAGCTCCATGCCCTGGGATCCAACATCCTCTTCTACAATTTTGCTCAGACCAAAATCTGTGAGTTTGGCTACACCAAGCTCATCAAAAAGAACATTCCCAGGCTTCAGATCATAGTGAATTATCTTTTGTGATCTCTTGTTCAAATAGACAAGACCTTGGAATATCTGTACGATAATTATTCGTGCTTCCTTTTCTGGTAATACAGGTGTCGCCTTAAGAACTGCATCAAGATCTTTGCCTGAACACAAAATAATGATACTTGAACAAGGAAAAGCACTTAACCCACCAAAAAAGAAAAAATAAGCTGCATTAAGAACAGCTTACCACTACAAAATTCAAGGACAGTGCAGAATGCATTTTGATCAATCTCAAAAGTGTCCCAAAGACGAACAATATTATTATGCACCAAAGTCTTGTGAATGTTATACTCTCGAATAGCATGTCTGATGTAACTTTGCTTCTTCTCTTCACTCCATTGAGGATTTAGACCGTGAAGCTTACAAGCAACGTACCTATGGTCTACCAAGTCAAATGCCTGCCGGAAATTTTGCACTTCAAATCACTGCAAAAAATTTTATGCTCACATGCCCCACAGAGGCAAAAATATGCATTTAAAAACATATTTACTCTTGGAAGATTATCATGGAATGCAGTATACGAAATAATTGTCGAAATTTAAACCTTGTAGACCTCGCTGAAACCTCCCTTCCCTAAGAGATTCAAGAGGGCGTATCGGCGATTTAATATTGGGAAGTTATTAAAACGGGAACCATCCTCATCCCGTATGCGCTTCATCTCACGTATAAGCTTACCCTTCTCCAACTCATAACGGTCCCTCTCCCGCAACACCACTTCTTCCTCCTAAAGACAAGTATAGAGTGTAGAAAACATGAAGCTTAACAGAACAAAATAATCCAGATACTTCAAAGATAGCTAGATTTCAAAGAACAAAAGAAGTACCCGTTTTATACTCGCAAGACGTGATTTATATATTTCATCCTGAATAAAGAAATCTTCCTCTTGGACACCCAAATCTGAGTCACATCCATCACTCTTATCTGCAAGAACAGTTCCACCCAATGGTGACTAATGGGCAATAAAACAATTAAACATTTAGATGATACACTTAGTTTCTCGAGCATCAGTAACACGTCATCAATCTGAGAAATAAAATGTGGGAAAGGAGAAGATGAAGCTTTGATGGGAAAAAGGCCTAGAGCCTTGACATTTGACAACTACAGAGAAGTATATAAAGACTCCTATCAAAAGGACATTGCATGTCAGCTATTTTCCGAGCGGTCAAGACATTAAACACCACATGACATAACTCAACAGAGCTCTACAGTGAAAGAAAGTGAGAAGTTACTAAATACAGGTGTGTTGAATTAGATTCAATTATATTTTATTAAATTGTCTAAAGAGAAGACAGAAAAAATCACTAACCTATGTCCTGCACAAGAAGCAAGGATAACAGCAAAGAGAATAGCAATGACCAAAAGTTAAACAAATGGTTGAACGCATTATATAAGTACAGGGGACATTGTGAATAGAAGCAACAAGGACAAGAAAAAAAGCCAATAAACATGGGGGGCAAGAGAATCCTTGGTTTATTCAATGCTGATAAGAAGTCAAAGACAAAAAATTTGTACATCGAAACATAAATCTGACTTCTTCACCTACGTAGGCAAGAGCCTTAATTGAGGGTATTGGGGGTAATGAGTGAAATACATGCCTAGTTTTCTCCACAACTTCCCTATCAAAAGCATTCCTCACTGATTTTGGGATTTCATTCCACTTATGCACCTTCTTTACAAAATTGCACTGGGATGAGTCTGCTAAGGCAAGAGCCTTATTCAAGACATTAGGAAACTGAATAAAATAACTTCATAGTTCCCTCTATGCCTACCTATCAAGAACACTCCTCACCAATTTTGGGATTCATATACCAATAATGGACCTGTAGTTAGATGATTCATTCCAGACAAACAATGTAGTAATCATCAAACTAATTCTATAAAAGAGAGGGTTAAACAAAAATTAGATATTCTTCGAAGTGAAGCTAAGACTCTTAAAGCTTATCAATTGTTAAAACGCTTGTAAATTCCACAAGAATTAATGGTATCATCAAAAATGAAAATCCTATAGAGATGAATGGTACCAAGAACCAGTATCCAATCATAGATACTCTCAAGATTAGATAAACTGTGATACCCTGTTAATATAGGATATTCTAAGAACAAATGAGAAGTAATTTGATTAGTATTAGTAGGATATTGTAATTGATAATTATATATGTGATTATCGGATATCTAGTCACTATATAGTACGTATTAATGAGTAATATACGTTTATATTTCTATGTGATTAACTATGGGGTACTAGTTAGCTAAACAAGATATTATAACCGTTATATGTGGTCTTAAAAAGCCATTTGGCGATTTAAACAAGTCAGTGAAGGTAAACTGTTTTGATTATAAAAATGATAACTAAAACGCCAATCATTTCTATAAGACTAAAGAACATGTATATAGCATTTTGATGCTTCTTCAAACCTCCATGATGAACAATACTTTGTTCGGCAAGTACCTAGTGTTAATCCGTAACAGTGGTAGATTGATGATTCTAAATCAACGGCAGCACCAAGATACAAAGGAAATATTGTGGATATTTGTAGATATTTTGGAAGAATTTTATTTGTAAAATGAATTACTCAAAATTTTCATAACTTCAAATTGCAAATAAAAATAGCTTGGTCAGTTGGCATATCTATATCACAAGGCTTTCCATACATAGAAAAGTTGCACGAAAAATAAAATACTCATCAACATTTAATGTCTAAATGATAACCGTCTATATATTGTTCATTCACATTGTAGGAATGCAATTCATGAGAGAAATATGCCACTAATAATCATACAAACTTCAATTATGAGAACTCCTCATCCACTTGATTCTTGGTTGTTAAGTTAATACCACTTATCAAAACATTGAAATCATTAAATATCAAAGTCAAAAAAAACATCAACTAATTTGATTGTAACGGTGCAATTCCTAGTAATGGTTTGAATTAGTAACCTTTTGTGCTCCTTTGGAAATGGGTTCAATGTTATAGCAATTTCTAGCGGTCAAGTTGCTAGCCGCACAACCATTCTCCTCATAGCGGAAAAACAAGGCAACATTGCCATGGAAAAAAGCATGATCGCAGATGCAACTGCAGAAACGGTCGCGATATTGCGAAAAACGCTATAACCAAGTAATAACGGGAATTGCGGTCGATGCAGTGTGAGTTTTTTTTAAAAAAAAAAACACATAAGGGAAGCTTTAAATGTTAATTTCATTTTTGTTATTGAACTATGAAATAATATGCCCATAGCAATTACAACTGCACCATATGAGGTACCTTTAGTGTATAACTAATTATCTTAATAGTTACTTCTTTTGTCTTAACGAAAATTATTACTAACTATAATTTAAGGGATCTTAATAATTAAAGTTCAAGGGTATACATGAAATTTTAACGGGAAGATGAAATATCATTGTAAAATATCGTTGTAATGGTGAAATGACGAGCGTTACACATTACGTAATGTTCAATGCGGTGTTTTGAGTGAAAATCCATGCACCATTAAATAACGGGATTTATCGTAACGACAACTCTCAAATAAGTTACATAACGAGTGTTATGTAACTTATGAAGGAGTTATATTTCATGAGCATTGCATTGGCCGCGTTGTAAATGTTTTCTAGAATAAACAAATATATTTGTGTTACGATAACCACATCACTTCCGTTACCGCATCATCATTTCGCTACAACGATTGCGACTGTTGCCGTTTACGCTAAGATTTTGCTACTAAAACCTTAATCCAATATACATAGCCTACATTTAATCCAATTCTTAATCACTTTATGTAATTGAACTTTACTTTAACTAAATTCATTTTCAAAAATCTTTAATAAAACTAAATTAATATTTACACAACATTAATTAACTAAAATGAGATCTAAAAAATAGGGTATATTAACATTCTATGTTATCAAATTATTTAGATTTATATAGCCTAAACATACAATAGCTGAAAATAACCTAAGTAGTATCGCCTGAAATTGTTCTATTTGCTTGCTTGGTTAATTAAATTCCCTTTGGTTATCCTACTTAATGTTACCCAGATCATTCAAATGGTAAGTGAACCTCAATCTAGATTGCTAGACCCGAATAGCGGGTCAGTGGTGATCTAGATCGCAGGGAATCGCAATCTGGATCACTTAAGTAATTGATCCATAATTCTCCCACCAATTTAAAGGTAGAAGCAAGAGATAAAAACAAATGAGAGAAGAGAAAGAAGACAAGAAAAAAAATTGTACCTTCACTTTTCTTCAAACATGGTTTGAACTTTGAAGGAAGTCAAAAAGTTGCCTCCTATTTACCATAGAAGTCGACATCCAGTTGTCATTTTTTTTTCCTTACTCTTTTAATTTCTATTACTATCGTTCTAAACTTTACTTTTATCTTTATACTTTTCATTTTCCTTTCTCTAAAAGTTAGTACTAAAGTTCTTTTTAAAACTTTGTATTGAATTGATATTAATTTAATTCTATTTTTTCATTTTTCTTTTGTATTTTAATCTAAATTCAATATTATCAAGTATAAGAACATACTCAATTAAGTAATCGAACCTAAATCGTACCTCAATCCTCAATGTATCATTCCGCGCCCCAAAAATTCTCAACCCAAATAATTTTGATCCCACCTCATTTTAAAATGGTGAAATTATGTTCTTGATCCCGTACTACGACCCAGATCGTACCTCAATCGTAGTAACAATGGTCCTACTTACAACATGTGATCATCAATTTTTGTCAAAAAGTAACTTTAAAAGATAAAACAATCCACTTTGTTTAATAGATGAAACCAAAAGCAAACAACTCGTCATATATTTTGGTGTACAAGCAAAGTTTTTCTTACTCTTAATCTATGTTACTGGAACTCTTCGATTTGGCCAGCTCACCGATGTCCGAGTGGTCGATATAAATACCGATGTTGAATACGGATCCAATAACCCGGAATGAAGATGGATACGACACAAAGTTATAAGGTAGTGAGATAGGAGAATAAAATTTTGCCACCATTATTTGAGTTTGCATTTTCTATAAAGCTCTAATACGACACGAAGATGGGACGCCGGAGTAACGTTTCGATTTCACAAGATGAGGGATTTCAAAGTTCATATATTTTTACTGAGAAAAGGAAAAATGAAATGAGAAAGGAAAAGTTGAGTTCCAAGGCTCTCTGTACTACTATGAGTTGTTAAATGCATTAAATTTTTCCCAACCTTTTTTTCTAGTAGCACGTGATAGAACATGCTATTTATTTTATTTTTTTGTTCTTTTTTTTCATTTCTAAGTTAAGACTTCAAGAGTGCTTAGTGATTTATATAATTTACTCCTACTATTATATGAGTTGTCCATTATCATTTTATTTTTTTATTTGCTTTTCTAGTTTGGGCATAACATTACTTATTAGTAAATAAAAATAGTTTCATTTTGTTTGAGAACCCTTTTTTTTTTATTTTCCCTTATACCCGTCCCTATTCAATACTAGGACGGTGTCCCCATAGCCTAAATATTTATAAATGACTAACCGGATACTAGGAGCCGCACAATAATCATAACCGAGTACGTGTAACATAGCTCTTAATTATAAAACATATTGAGTGGCAGACAAATTTCATAAATGAAAACAAAAAATGTACCAGGTTGTCGCTTCCTTAACAATTTCCTTTGTCTCTCAACCATTTCCTTTGCCTCTAACAATTGTTTCTTGAAAACAAAATTTATCATCAGTACATCATCACACAACAAGCAAAACAAAGTATAAACCAGCCACCAGGACTCAAGGAAGTCAATAGATCACAACACTTACAAGATGTGCAGTAATGTCTTTCAACGCTTGCCCGTCCTCCCAAGTTTCAGATATGACAGTTCCTGCTCTGCAAAAAAATACAGGTTGGACAAATTAATATTTAATTGAGGCCATACTAGAGAGACACTATACACAATGCTGAACAGATAAACATCACTTCACAACTTCACTTCTCCATTTAACATCACTTCAAAGCTTCACTTCGCTATTTAACACCACTTCACTCTCCTATTGAGCATCATTCTTCTCAACATGCAGAAACAACGTAAATGACAAGAAACTCCCCCAAGGACCATGATAAACCTTATCACTCCAACATTGCCAAGTCGCAATGAATCCTGGCGCACTTTCATCCTTGCTTCTTGCCTCTCAGCTTTTGAAACTGATATCAGCAAATCAGATATAACTTTTGTTCGCTGCATAAATAAGGAAAAAATGTCAAATGTTAAAAATCTATTTGATTAAACTATGCCACCAATCATCATGAAAGCACAATGCTTCTTGTCTACAAGCTAACTTCACTAAGCTAACAATATAACTAAAAGGAACAATAAAAGCAATTACAAAATCCCAACTTTACATGTTCGATCTTTGAGTAGGAAATGCGGAAGGCCTAGGCTCGGCCCTATCTCAAGCATTTACAAAATAAAAACTTTAAGGTGACAATTTACAAAAGGCCAACACTTGCAACCAGAGTTCAAAAGGAGGTTTTTTTGGATAAGGAGGGTCCAAAAGAAATAAATCTTAAAAGATTCAAAAATCCTTATTTTATGCACCAAAAAAAGCTCAAAAATCTAGTAAAGAACAAACCTTGGGCTTCATGATTTCTTCACATTCTCTATGCTCCTTGAGCTCCTGATAAGTCACTTTTTACATCAATTCCCCATGAATAGTAATCAAAATGTTGAAATAACGTCTGGAAACATTGCGATTTACCTTTCCTAGTTGTTGGCATTGATTTTGATAATTAGCAATCTCTTCACGTGATTTGCGTAGCTCGTCTTCTAAAGAAGAAACCTTCCTTTGCAAACAAGCAACATCATCCTAATTATGGAGAACAAAGAAAAGAAAACCCGATAAGAGACTATCATAAGAAAAAAGAGATTTACTCCACCATAAGAATCTTAATGCTCAAATGCACAAGTGAGGCACCAAGATACTTGCACCATTTCTTCATTTATACCTCCTACATTACTTTGTGTTCTACCTTCACTTAATCCTCTTCATTTAGTTATTATTTGTGTAGTGTATTTGGTTTTATGGCATTAAAAATTGTACCTCCAACGGCGGGCGATCACCATTCATAAATAATTCTTTACATCTGGTATCCTGCAAAGTGAATTAAATTTGAACATTAAAGAATTTTACAATCTAATACTACCAATAAAAAACCTCAAACTTCAACACAGTTCAAGCTGTTCAAGATTAAAGCCACAAAAATTCAGAAGACACATGCATAAATCCTTAATAGAACATTACCTTGCTATTTGAGTTGTCCATGTGACCATTTATGGAAGAGTTAGGTAAAGGAGATGCCTGAGATTTAGGGTGATCATTTGATCTTGAAGTACGGCCACGACTAGTTGCTCCTTGAGGTCTACCACGACCTTTTTTCTTGGGAATCTCCAAACCAGGCTTGATGGGTGTGCCTTCAATGGTCTTCGAAATCCCATCACTAAGAACCTAAAAACGTGGAAGATCTTGCCAAAGTAAGATAGTAGACACGGGATAAGAAAAATTCATTTATGACGATATATATATACTATCCAAGTCATCTAGCTTAATTCCCTTAAGAGTGTATAAGAAGTAACCCGTCAACAAGATATTCATAGTCTAAAAGTCCAATTTTGCAAACGTCAAGTGATTTTTTTTGTTCATTTTTACTTTTCGTACATATCCCAAGCTCTCTCACAAGCATCTTAGAGCCACTCCAAATATATAAAATTCAAGTGTTCATGTTCTTCCTTCCCCTAGATGCTTTCCCATAAATTTAATTTCAATTTGTTATGAGTAAAAGACCAAAATAACATGCAACAACACACTTTTTAATCTAGTCTAGAAAAAGTGGACGACAAATTACCTCAACATCATCCTGAAGTTTTTGGCGCTTTTGATTGTTTGCTTGTATGAGAAATTCCCCCCCGCTCTGATGATAAAGCAACATACACAATGAGAAGAGCATATAAATAGAAAATTTTGATTCAAACAATAGTAATCCAATGCAAGAAGAATAATCCTTTGGACAAGGCCTTCCCAACCTAACACTCACCACCTCCTCTCTCTCCTCCTCACATAACAAAATTAAATATAGGACATGAGCAAGTATTGTATGTTTAAAACTAGATCCTTGTGAGCACACTACACAATTAAGTCAACCTATATGGATTCGAATTTCAAGGACGGAAGAAATTTATCACACTAGAAATTCCTCCCAAATAATGAGCTACACAGTTTAACGCGGAATGTATACATATTGATGTAAGCATGTAACTATTGATCCACAAGATTTGTATATTCATTCTACATATAGTAGGTCATGTACTTGACTGAAATGATGCATCATGAAAAAAATTGAATTTCCCATAATAACATGTGCTACTACTGATTTTCATGAATAAAAGGAAACTTTAACGCGCATAAACTTCACTAGAGAGGATACATCTTAGGATTGCATTATTTCTATTGTTATACAAATTCTCTTACCCCAATGCCACAAAATAACTACCACCTAGGCTCTCATTATGCTCCCACCTTGCTAGGTTTCAGACGTATAAAAGGATATTGTGCACATCATAATAATCAAAAACATCAAAACCGCATTGAAGTCAAAATCAATCCTCTTATTTCATAAACAATATATTTATGATAACTCAAGATTCCATTGTGGGCATAATCAATACCTAATTGTATGCATTTCTTAGATCACAGAAAAAATTAATTGAGATAAGGGGGGTTATGCAAAAATCCTTTTATGGAAAACAATATCAAAAGGAAAGGGAAATTCAAGGATCTTTCGCACTATTTTCTTAGAAAAACAAACAGACCTTTCACACTATATTAGACTTATTGCTTTCACATTGTGCACTATTTCAACACTCAATATATCTTAAGTTGCACAACTTTGGAAAATGGAAGGTAATGTTTCAAAGGATTTAGCCTCATGTTTCGTTCCCTGCATGACCTGCAGAAAGAAGATTACGAACATAGGGTTGGGTGCCCTTTGACCTTATTCTCTTTTTTGGTCTTAGATGGGAGCCTCTTAACAGCATTGGGCATTGAAATGGATGGGTATCACTTTATCAAGATTAGTTTTATATAGCTAATATCAGCATATATTCACAAAATCAAGACATCCATCACAATTTCAACAGAAAAAGTTAGAGAAGCATCAATGCAAGTTCAAAAGATTGGGAAATAGATATAAAAAAATTGATGCGAAATGCAAGTTCAGATTCAGAACATATCAAAATAACATCAAAAAAAACCATAAACTCACATCATCGTCAGAATCACTTGAGGTTGATGGTTCTGGTACATTATCAATATCAGCAAACTTAGACGACGAAGCAGAAGGCCAGGCAGTTGGAGCGGGTAAAGGCATTGAGTTTGGACCCGAAACTGAACCTTTTCCAACTAAACGAGCTTCAAGCTTCGCAATTTTAGTAGGCAAAGAATTATCCGACTGATTAGATGAATTCGATGAGAAATGAATTAACATCTCATCCGACATTTCGCTT
>NC_080051.1:11369862-11469862 GCF_026212465.1 Amaranthus tricolor
CAATTGGGAGTTAGAGAAGGTGGATAAAATTTTGGCTCCTGCATCATGGAAAATATTTAGACCCAGGATCAAAGCTTCATATTTTGCTTCATTATTTGACGCCACAAACTCAAATAGCACGGCCTTTTCCATTCTAACCTCAGCAGAGAATATTAATAGTTGGCCAGCCCCACTCATGGATTTTGTGGAGGAGCCATCTACATATTGTTTCTACTCTTGACTGGGATCATTAAGACTTGGCCCCGTGCTCTCAGTTATAAAGTCAACCAAGGCTTGAGCTTTAATCGCTGTGCGTGGCTCATATTCAATTCCAAAGTCAGCTAATTGGTTTGCCCAATCAGTTCAGCTTGATTGGTTTTTTTCATTCGAAAATCTTCTTCAAAGGTTGATGGGTTGTTACTCTGAATTAGTGTGATTCGAAGTAGGTTTTGAGTTTCCTACTAGCCATCACTACAACAAACAACACCTTCTCAATTTCGTTGTAATTAGCTTCTAAGCCGTGGAATGCATGGCTTATATAATATACCGAAAGTTGTTTCTTGTCCATTTTAGTGATCAGTACCCCGAATAAAGAGTATTCTGACACAAAGACATATAGAACCAAGGTTTCTCCATTGATTGATGAAACTAGTTTTGGCAGGGAAGTAAGGTACTCTTTTAGTTTGCTGAAGGACTCTTCCGCCTCACTTGTCCATACGAACTTTGTTTGCTTGAGAGTTTTAAAGAAAGGGGAGCATTTATCTGTTGACTTCGACATAAATCTCCCTAGAGCCGCAACACATCCTTTTAGTTTTTGAACCTCCTTTACTAATTTTGGAGATTTCATATCTAGTATTGCTCGAATCTTGTCGGGGTTAGCTTTAATACCTTTCTCGTCTACAAGGAAACCGAGAACTTTCCCTCCAGTGACCCCAAATACACACTTGTCAGGATTAAGGTGCATTTGGTGGTTACAAAGGGTCATGAATATTGTAGGTCCGTGGCATGCTCAGATGATTGTCTGATTTGTTTGATCATGTCATTCACATAAACTTCCAAGTTTCTGCTTATTTACAAGTTGAAGACTTTGTTTACCATCCTTTGGTAGGTAGCACCTGTATTCTTCAACCCGAAAGGCATAACACGGTAGCAGTATACTCCATCATTAGTAATGAATGTTGTATGAGGCTGATCTTCGGGTGCTAAAGGGATTTGATGATAGCTTGCATTAGCATCTGTGAAACTAAGGAGGGCATGTCCGCTGTTGAGTCCACAAGTCGATCAATCTTCAGAAGTGGAAAATCGTCCTTCAGGCAGGCTTTGTTGAGATCAGTAAAGTCAACACACATTCTCCATTTTCCATTGGGTTTCTTAACAAGTACTACAATGGATAACCAATCCAAGTATTGGCATTCCCGAATAAATTTGGCTTTCAACAATTTACCCACTTCTTTTGCTACTTCAATTCCTTCTCTGCCTTCGTGGCGAAGCTTTTGTTTCACCGGCTTGTAATTACGTTTGATGTCAAGTTTGTGGCACATAACGCTCGGCGGTATTCCGGGCATTTCCTCGACAGAGAAAGCAATGATATCATGGAGCTCGGCAATGGTTGTAAGACATCGCGTCTCACTACTTCCGTTAGATTTTCGCCTATTTTGATCTTTTTTCCGTCAAAGATTTTAACCTCCTCATATTGTTCAACGCATTGATGAGGCATTGACGAGCTACTTTTTGATCTCCCATGATGATTTCGACTTTTCCATTGTCCTGCTTAAACTGTAACAAAATTTGATGAGGCAAAATAACAAATTTGATCTTGTTGATAAGGGGAAGCCCCATGATCGCATTGTATGAGAAGTTGAGGTCGACGACAGTGAAGCGAATTGGCATGGTTCTATAATTATCCATTTCCCCAATTCTCGCAGGAAGTATGATAGTTTCAAGAGGTACAACCTAGTTACCTCCGAAGCCAATGAGCGATTTATCAAATGGCTGTAAATGTTTCTCTTTGAGCTTCATCTGCTTAAGGCAATCCATGGTAATTAGATCGGTAGTACTTCTAGTATCAATGAGCACCCGCTTGACTTTCATCTGGCCTATCTTGATTGTCACCACAAAATGATCAGTATGGGGTTGTTGCAGCGGCTGGGCGATAGTTGCATCAAACTTCATCACGGGGCCTCCTAAGGTGGATTATGGGGGCCCTTTATGTAAAGTATGGATACTATCTTTTGCGGCTTTAATTGTAGGATATTCTTCTGAGAATCCGCCCACAATCATGTTTATTATTCCTTTAGTGTTATTAGACATGTCTTCTATCTTCACCTCTTGGTGATCTATGCCTCAGAAGGTATGGTCTCCTTTCATTTTCATTTTGGGAACCATACTCCTTACGATTTAAGAATCTCGTCAACTTTCCTTCTTTTGCAAGCTGATGTAAGATACGTTTGAGTTCACCGCTTTGCGACAAGGTATAACTGTACTCTTTATGAAAATCACACCACAAGTTGTAGTTGCGACAATCGGATAAAGTTGTGGTAGGAGGTGGCATCGGAAGTTCATCCCTGATGGTGTAGAAGATATCTTTTCTATTTCTATTAAATTTGGGGTCATTGCATTCATCGCGTAGATTCTCGTTCAGGGTTCTTCCTTCGTGGTATAGACTTGTCTTGATCTAAGAGGTTCCATGTCGAAAGGTAGACCCTGGTAACGAGGAGGTTAACCTCTGTCCCTTCTAGACGAGTGATCTTGTTCCCGGTTCGTTCTAGAAGGATGATTAGAGGGCCTTGGATCCCTTTTGTCTTGCTTCCGTTTCTTAGGGTCTTGTGCATGACATATTTCAAAGGCAGTGACGTAACTTTGACATTGCTTCATTGAATCTGCATATGTCTTTACATGACTCTCAATTAGTTGAAACTTTAATTTTTGAGCCTTCATCCCATTTATCAAGACGTTCGCAGCAACTGACTCTTCCAAGGCCTCGTGAAATCTTTTCAAATAAGTGGATACCAATGGCGATATGCCCAGGACGTGCAAGTTTGTTCTCCAGATAAGGTCGGGCGTCTTGGGTCTCAGATCTAGATTCCGCTTGTTCTTCCCATTTTTCTTTACTTAGACTTTTGTAGAGTTTTGACCTTTCTCTTCTCTTCTTGTTCTTCTTGTTAGAGCGTGATATTTTTGTGTTCCCATCATCAGAATTTTTGAGGCTTGAGACATCTTTATTTGGTTTAATCTGTTCTTTAAGGTTTAAGATCTGATTTCTCATGTCGGTCAATACCTGCTGTTGTGGGGGGGGGGGGGGGGGGGGGGGGGGGAGGAGGGCAGCGTTATTGACACTTACAATGGCGTGAATTTGCTCTGTCAAGGCATCAGTGAGATTTTCTGCCAGGATGTCCAGATCTTGGCGAGTCATGACTTAATTGTTTTCCTGACCCACTGAAGTATCTATATCTGTACTGTGCACGGTGGCGATTTGTGTAGTATTTTTCGAGTTAAGTATTTAAAACACTTCCCCATAGACGGTGCCAAACTGTTTCGGTAAAGAAACTAAGAAGTGCAAGAGACACTTGGAGTACCTGAAGATGAAGCGTTATGGAAGTCAGTAGTCAACGATCTTGAAGTATGACATAATCCTTCCGTAGCTGTAACTGCAATTCCTGCACCACAACACATTAGCCTTGTCCGAGGGGCGACCTCCCGGAAAGCCCCTCTAACTCTCAAGTCAGTTGTAGAGGAAGAATTCAAGGAATGATAATCTGATAAATGCAATATTAGTGATTATCTGGAGGTTTGGAGATAGTAGGAATATGTAATTGGGTAAGTTAGATGTGAATAATTGCAGAGTATTGGGTAGGTAAGTGAAAGCTTAGGTCTCAAATGCATTTTATAGGAGGTATTTATAGTAGCTGATGGAGTGATCATGGGGCAGCTATTTAGGGAGATCATGGGGTAACATAGAGCATAGTGGTAAGGAGTGGGATGATGAGCAGTTAGGGTTTATGAAAGAAGTTATTTGGTGAACAAGTATGGGCTGAAAAGTCATATAAGCCCTTTAACCGTTAGTTAAGGTTAGCAAAGGGTCAAGGTCAACAAAGATTAAAGTCGACGAGATATAAAGATAATTTCACAATAATAATTAAATAAATAAATAAGAAAAATGTTATCCATATCAGATTGATAATTAGTAACAATCTAAAAGCCAATTATCGTGACATTTGTTTATAACTATAATGATTATTGTTAAGACAATATAGAATAAAGGTAAAATTATAAAAACTTATCTAATATATACCCCATTTTGTAAAAAACTACCATATGTAAAAATTTTTGCAAAAAACTATCTTATATAATACAATTGTTTGCAAAACACTACCTTATAACGGTTTGTGGCCTTTGACCGCTAACTTTAACCGTTGACCCGCATGTGACACTCATGTGATGCTTTAATCTATTCACTTCTTCTTCATTGTAGTTCAGTCCATTCTAACTATCTCCTCTCCCCACTCTTCATCCTCACCAAACTCACTCAATCACACTCCAACAACACATAATCTTATTCTCTCAAAATCAAATCAAATCAAATCAACATCTCCTTTTCATATCTTTCATCAATGGATTCGAACAGGCAACACTCATCACTCTCCTTGAAAAACAAGTTTAAATTACTATGTGCTTCTTGCTGCAGTTTCTGTGATTCTGAAGAAGACAATGTCAAGAAGGTTCTAGAACATTCCAACGATCGTCATACCTTATCTTTCTTGATCAAATCTGAGCTTCCTTATATCAAAGAGCTTTGCGCTACTATTTTCTCTGCAAAAAATGGAAGAAATTGCCGTTCTAACTCGGTCGAGTTCAAGTACGACCCACTGAGTTATGCTCTTAATTTCGAAGACGATGACTCGCATCTCGATGAATATCCTCTTCAGAATTTTTCTTCAAGGCTCCCTACTTCGCCTAAAAAGGAGATGAAAAATGTCGTTGTTTCATCTCGGAGTTGAGCATTGGTATTGAATATAATCTTTGGTTTATATATTTGATTTTTTGCGGATACAGAGATTTCAGAGTTTATCTGGTTCCATGATTAATTACTACTAATCAAATTAGATTAGTACGTATTAGAATTAAAAAATTAAGATGATAGATTTGTAAATGATACTAGTTGTACCGAATACTGATGTGTATATAATATATATTGTGATTTGAATGATTATTGAGGACGATTGCTTGTACGAATAGTCAGTTAGAATGGACTAAACTGCAATGAAGAAGAAGTGAATATATTAAAGCATCACGTGAGTGTCATATGCTGGTCAACGGTTAAAGTTAGCGGTTAAAGGCCACAAACCGTTATAAAGTAGTGTTTTGCAAACAATTGTATTATATAAGGTAGTTTTTTGCAAAAATTTTTACATAAGTAGTTTTTTACAAAATGGGGTATATATTAGGTAGTTTTTTATAATTTTGCCTAGAATAAAAGTAAGAGCATATAGCTTATCATAATTATAATTAAATAACGTAGGCAATGTATTTTAGTTTGTTTGTTTTTCTAACATTTTCTTCATTTTTTTTAAGTATAGTTATGATCATTTATGTAACTAACCTTTTTTCAAATTATAATAAAATAGTACTCCCTTTGTTCTTTTATGTTTGTCCACTTTATTTTTTGCACGGTTTTCAAAGCAAACTTTGAGTTTTAATATCTTTAAGTACGTATCATAAAGAATTGTAAAAATTATACATTAAAAAACTTTGCACTAAGACGCATTTAACAAGATCCCACATATATATTTTATCTTTAATATATACTTCAAAACTAAAATTTAAATTTCTCCCTCATAAAGTGAAAAATTTAAAGTGGACAAATAAAAAGGAACAGAGGGAGTAGTAAAATTTAATTTGTACCTATATTTATGTTTTGGATTATAAAATATTTGTATCAATTCATTTGACATAACTATATTTTTGGTTCATTTTGGTAATTATTTTGTATTTATTATAGAGATTGATGTATTGATTGACTTTTGTCAAAACATCTCATGTAATAAGACTTGGAAATAAAGTGACAAAAATTTTGATAAAAAGTTTACCTAAGAATTATTATTGCAAAATAAAAGCCAAATGAGTTATGTAATTATCCAAGTCAATCAATTTATATTACTATGATTAAGGGGTATGGTTTATATGGCATGTAGATATGTTTATGCATATGAAACATATTAAATTTGAGTTTAATATGGATGGACAATTAATTTATAATAATTAAATTTGTGTTATTATTTATGTTTAAACAATGTTGAAATTATGATCAAATGTTTGTTTCTATCATTACTTATGAATAAAATAGCTGTGAAAATAAATGTTGGGAGTGTTTGGCAATTTGCTGTTAACTGTTGGTTGTTGGATGTTTAGCTTGACTTGTTTGACTGGTTGTTTAAGTTGGCTGTTTAAGCCAGCTTTTTAAACTAACCGGAAAGATTGGCTTTTAATAAACATGTTTGGTAAAATTAATTGTTGGTTGTTAGCTATTTTTGTATAAAATGATCTTTAAGGGCATTATTATTTAACTCCTTAAATTACTTTTAAGTACATCATTGTTGTTAGATTATACAATAATAATAATAATAATAATACCATATTTTTAAAACATAAATCACTAAAGAAATCACAAAGTTAAAGACATATCATTTAGAAATTACATTCATACATGCGAGTATAATTTATCGTTGCCTCGCTCGTTCAACTCTTCTAGCTTCCCACAAATTGGAAGCAATGTTGTCTCGAGTTTCAGAATATTCAAGAACTTCAATCCCCTTAGGAGGTATAAGGTTTGGATCTTTATCCATAATTCTAAAACCAGGGTCACCCACCTTACTACGTCTGATGTAGTTGTGTAAAGCAAAGCATGAACAAAATATCCTATTTTGATCTCTGAAGAGTATTTGAACGATCTTAAAGATGAATGGACATGATTAAAAATTTCTTTGGACTTGCACCATGATTAAAGATAAGGTGTCAAATATCGCTTTCTTTCCGGATATCCTTTATCACCAACATAATATTTACATGTTAAAATAAACCATACGAAATTAGTTATAAATATTGCATTATACTTGTATTTAATATCATTATTGTAATTATTAATGACGTTCTGGGGGTTTCGGAAATTTCAATTTTGGATCACTAATAGCATTAAGTAAAATACGAGAGTCATGAGCTGAACTTTCTCATCCTACTAAAACATATGTAAAGAGCAAGTCAAAGTTGCATACAACTAAGACATTTGTAGTTGGTTTCCCTTTCCTTCCTATATAACGTAGTCGATCCTCCTCTAGAAGCATTACGTCTATATGTGTACTATCAATTGCTCAAATACAATCCTATGTAGAAAACATTATAAGCGTGAGTATTTACACATTATATGCAAATTAAAACAACAAACTCAATTACCTTGAAAAATGACATATATCTACTATCTTTTGCTAACTGATGTGGTATATCCTTGAAAGATGGATCTCTAGGAACAAGTATATCCTTTGCCAACCCATCCACAACATTCAAAACTACTTTAAAGACTCTACTCACAGTTTCACCAAGAGTGTTGAAAACGCTCTTGGGTTAATCCATTAGGAATACCATGAGCTAGAACATAAGAAAATAAACCCACTTTTTCAAAAATTGACATTCTATATAATTCCTTCAAACCATATCTTTCCTCTAAGTCTGTGCATAATTCAACAAATAAATTTGAATACATTCTAAGATTATTAAAACATCGTAGTTTATGACCATTAAGGAGTTCATCCATCCACCTTTTTCCCGTTAAATATGAAGTCATACATAATTCCTTATGTATATGGCTTACATAATACACACCAACATAACCTATTGAACAAGCCATCATATCCCAATAATTATCCTCGTCATCCATATAATCCTTGAATAAGAGAAGCAATTTAATTTTCATATCATTATCCATAACCACAAACACACAAGTTTAAAATTCAATACAAAGAGGATTTAGCAAAATATAATTAAGTGTTTTGTGTACAAATATTAGGATGTAATTGAGTCATCCAACAAAAGTATAATCCTCTAACTACCACAAAAGTAAAAGCAGAAGTAAAACCTCTAATAATTACATATAACTGTTGTCCAGAACATGATTAGAGGATGAGTGCACATATAAAATATCCATATGCTACATAAACTAGTCACTTTAGTAAGTACATACTAATACTACTACTACTACTACTTGGACCCTTTATGTTGTGCATACATATATCAAATGTACTTGATACGATTTTGGTCATCTGGTAAATCAAGCAAAATGGTCCTCTTTTGTGGATCTTCAATAAGTGTGCAAGCATAGTAAAACTCCGGAGACCTAAAATCAAAATCACTCATAGAACATAATTTACTATTGGCATCCGTCTTAGAGTATTTTGGTTGATTAACACTCATGGAACTTAACATGTTGACCATAGCAGCCTGAAAAGCTTTGGATGAAATGTTCCTCTCACAAATGATTTGCACCATACTATCATTTCTTTCAACTATTGCAACTATTCCTCCTTTTGGTTTAGTTCTTTCGGTTTTAGCACTCTTATTACTTTCAAAAATATCACATTCCATGACTCTTTTTCTTTTTCCTTTATTTTTCATGTCAAGAGTCTCTGGTAGATTAGTAGATGTAGGATTAGATTCTCTCCACATAGTGTCCCACTCATCATTTCCCACATTAGAACAAACTTCTTCATAACCAGCTGATTGACAATAGTGAACATTGTAGAGAGATGGAGAAGGAACATATACGTCATCATTTGGTGCGTGAACTTGAACATCAATAGGATCGGCCACTGGATCGGAGTAAACTTTTCAGCTTTGGGCACATCCTCCAAAAAGTTGTTCCATTTTAATTTCGAGTTCAGGTTCAATTCCTTCATCCTTAAATGATTCAAATTTTGGATTTTCCTACATAAAGAAATAAGGAATAAGTGAATGCTCTGAACCCTTTTTATCACATTACTTAAATTTAGCAACAATAAAATAAACTAACCTGAATCTTTAAACTCCACCACTCATTACTTGCATTAAGTGTTCCTTTCTCGTGATGCCATTCTAATCATGTCTCTTTGGATTTTAAATTTTTCCAAAGCATCCATTTAGGTCTCATACATCCAATTTATTTTTGAGTCGAGCTTTGGCCCATGGAAAGTTAGTTACTTTATGCTAATTTTGGCCATAATATCTTGTGCGACGTTTTTGCACCATTTTTACCTTTACTCCACAATGTATGTTTGATACACAAGTCAAATAACATATAAATTAACTCCTTCTTCCATATATTCCTCTTTGTATTTGCCTCTTCTTGATGTTCATTGTTTGTCTCACCATGTTCAACCTTATTGCTCTTTTTTCAAACCATCTGTATATTTAGCGAAATCAACTATGAAAATTAGAGAATAATTACCCTAAATTTTCTTAACCATGTCAGTACTCGTACATAATTAAAATTGGAGAATGATTATTCTAAATTTTCTTAACCTTGCAATATTCTCAATATCACACTTGAATCCCATTCATATTTCTAAATTCCAATTTGTAAACCCCATAAAATTGCCAAAACCTCACTTGTTGTACAACTAATTTAAAACCAAAAGCACAAATTACAACTCAGATCCAAAACATAAACAAAACTCAAATTAAAATATCAAGTATAAAATATTTCCATCATCAATTAGTTAAATAAATTAAAAAATGTGAATATCCAAATTAAAATATCAAGTAAAAAATAATTTTCCAACCTATTTCCATCATTAATTGGTTAAATGAATCAAAAGTAAGGAAAATGCTAATCTTAAACAACTTACTGTCAGAACTTAAAACTAGTTCCCGAAATCTAACGAAATTAACACCACTATTCACCAAATTAACTACATTTTATGATCAAGATTCAAAATATAAAGGAGCAAGATCAAGGTTCAAGAGTAAAAAAAAAAATATGGTATAAATAGGTCAAAAAATCTAAAAAAATTAACACTACTATTTACCAAATTAACTATAGTTTAAGATCAAGATTCAAAATGTAAAGGAGCAACATCAAGATTCAAGAGTAAAAAAATATGATATAAAATAGGTCAAAAAATGTAATATAATAGGTCAAACAAAGCAAATCAATTTCATAATCTGAACAAATAATCTAACAAATGAAAATGGATCAATTGATTGAACGAAAATGGAGCAAGTGATTGAAAGACTGACCTGCTCGTATGTCTTCAGTGTCATGAACTGCTCAATTCACTTTTTTTCAAGCATTTTTATCTCTGAATTGTTGATGCAGTATAAACTTACGAGTAGAACATTAGTGGGTGAAGATGTTGGTATATAATAATTGAGGGTAAAATTGTAATTTGAAATGTTAAAAAGCCAACAACCATTTCTTACACAACTAAGAAATGTAACTGTTCATTTTTGGTGGAAAAGCCAAATAAAAAGTTACCCTAAAAGCTATTACCAAACAAATATTCTGACCAAGCTAAAAGCCAATCCAAAAGACATACAAGAAGCTGTTTACCAAACAAGCCCGTTATCCTATAGAAGAGGGTTGAAAAAATGTTTTATGGTGGTTAGAAGTGGTGATGTTCAAAACTGAATACAAGATCGACCCTGATCCAGAAATTTGAATACCCGATTTTCTGAATAGTGAAAATTACTATTCGGTGTCAGTCTGAAAAAATTAGATACCGGAATCCAGATATCTGGTCTAATCAGGATATTCGATTTAAACCGGATCGGATACTGAATATACGATTTTCAAATTATTTTTGTGTTTTCTTAAACAATTTTATATTTTTTCCACGTAAATATTGAAGCTAACTTCGCTTTCTTTGTATAATTAAGGATATTTTTTAACCCGTTTAAAAAAATTTTGTTTTTTAAACTTTGAATACAAATCATTTGGGAAATATGGTTGGATTTTTCAAAGTCTAAATTAATTAATAATAAATTAGTTATACAACTTAGTTATAATTGAGAATTGTACATATTAGTATATATAACAACCAAAACAAAAAATTTCATAAAAAAATTATTTATATATTTTTAAAATAAAAAAATATTTATATGTTTTTAAAATAAAAAAATGATTTAAAAAAGTAGAAAATCGGATATTCGGATATCCAGTTTTGCCAATTTGCCGATTCGAATCAAAATTGGATACCCAGTTTGAATTATCCGATTTTCAAAAACAGAATAATTTGTTTGATTTTTAAAACTGGATACCGGATATTCCAAATCAGATAATTCAGATCGGATATTTTTAAACACCCCTAGTTGAAAGTCTATGATGTTTATCAATTCAATTATTATTACTAGTTTGTAATAATACTTTTGGTACGTTTATTTTTGATCTTTATATAAAATTCTTTATGGTATATAATTTATTCAAAATTTATATGGGACAAGTTAGTTAATTTTAATAACTATTAAGTGGTTATAAGTATTCACTTATAAAATTAAGGCCTTTAATTAGGACATGTATATTATCAAGCGATATGATAATATATTTTATGCTTTTTAATATGAAATGTGTATTATAATAAATATATTCCATAAGGTTAATGCTTTATTTATTATTAATAGTTTGTAATAATGTAAGTAATTTCACCAAGTTATACATAGATATATGAACGGGATTTAATTTTGAATTGAATTTAAAAGAATGGTCATTTCTATTTGTGATTGAATGTTTACAAATAAGAGAGATACCTATTTTAATCATCCAAAAATAAATTAAATAAGATAGTATTTTAATTATGGACATTTTCCTTATTGTAGACAAAGAGATTAAGATATCTCTATTTTGAGATATTTTATAAGTAATCATTTATCAAGTATAGTGTAAACTAAGAAATTTGATAAAGATTATAATCAAGTGTGTAACGATAAAATCCCATCATATTGCTCATATTAAAAAAATAATAATGCAAAATAAAAATTACAATTGGGATTTGTATTTTTCCTTGAAGATAAATTTTATAACGACAATCGTTACATGAAAACTTAATGATTAATGTAGGCGTGTAATCACTTTTCTTTTGTGATAATTCCCCCACAAAGATACTAGGGTTGAGACTTGGAAATTCACAAGATACAAACAACACAACATACCCTTAGTACTTAGGGTATGTCAATTAATAACAAAGTGTTTGATGAATTATAAACTTTGGAAAATTCTAAAAAGAAGTTTATAACTCTTTTTAAAAGAACGCAAGTAAGAGAGAAAGCAAGGACAAGAGAATTTAGAAATTGGTGTAAGTAACATCCTTGCCCAAGCCCCTATTTATACTAGTTCAAGTATACCAAGGAGTCATGGCACATTCACCCATTGATGATCATGCATAATGACCACCAATCAATACCATTATTACAACTATGTTATTCATGAGCATTATTCCATCAGAAATGAAGTGGAATAAAAGAAGGAATCAAATGCACTTAATTCAAAGAAAATGTAAAGACACAGCGGTCTGATCAGAACAAAAAACCGAGTCATCTTTTAACTACTTTTCTCGATTCAAGTTTCTTATAATTGCTTCATAATCTCACCCACTCAATACCCACAAACACCACACATAAAAACACATATTAAGACACACTTAACCACACATTAATCTATTCATAGAATTCCATCACTAAACACACTCACAATGCATAGACTTGAATGATGCACACAAGACACCAATTACATCAATAGTTTATACTTAAAACTTAAAACCATTCAAAACATTCAATTTATACTTAAGTCATCTTATCCTGGGTCAACATAAGAAACTCACTTTCCTTTCTTCTTTGTAGGGAGATCAGATAAAATCTAGTCCATAACCTTACTAAGAACTCTTCCTAAGTCAATCCAATATGATCTCTCTCAGCTTTTACAGTTTTCCACTACAAGTTAGCAGTTCCCTCCATGTAAAAAGAAGCAATTTTCACCATAAGATCTCTCGGGCAGTTAACAGCACCTAAGATTTTATCTATTAGATCAACCCAATTTTTCTAACTTCACTGGATCTGATTCACCATCATAGTATGAGGGTCTATGGCCTCCCAACCTTTTATGCAACTCAGTTTCTTGGTCTAGCTCACCTTTACGGTTCTGGTTTTCAAGGATCTAAAGTAACTTCTCGTTTGTTTCCTCTAACCTTCTCATTTGGGCATTCACGCCATTATTCTCCATCTCGTTAGGCAAAAGACGACGGAGACCTCTAGACATTCTATTTTCTCTATAATCAAATAAAAAAGGTAGAAATCACTTATACATTCTACTGGTAGCATGATAACATAAACTTTACGCTTTACTAATAATCGTTTAGTCTACTAGGGTCGAACTCGTCTATACACCCTGATACTAACTTCACATACTTCATCGTTAAAACGACAATATGGAGATTTATCTATCATATAAAACAAGTAGGCACATAGTAATTACAAGTAATAACCCTAGAGTTGACATAGACTTGATTCTACCGACCTCTCATATTTTTGAAATTCGTTAAATTCTCTTAAAAAACTTGGCTCTGATACCAATTGAAGTAGTCCAAACTAGCGGAAACATTATAATAATACTGTCCACTAACACGCGGAAGACTTATACATGTTTGGACTGAATCTGACCTATGGTCAGATGATCATAGCAAACCAATATCAAAGTTGATGAAAACTTTTTACAAACTTAACTTAAGTTCAGTTAATTAAAAAATATTTCTAACACTTAAAGTCTTAATTTACATTACCAAACTAAGAATACATTTACATAACTAAAAGTCAAAAGGGAGTGATGATAAAATGGAAATCATTGCCGCGCACGTAGCATATAATACTTATAAACATCACCTCCATGACCAAGCTGCCCTGAAAAGTGGATCTACTCCCGTAAGAGTAGGCCCCATCAAAAGCGGTCAATAATAATAATTATTGAGTAAACCAACAAACAATAAAATATTGAAAATCATTTTTAAATTACGTTATTCGTTCATTTTTGTAACCTCTTTCAAATAAGTTTATATTAAAACAAAGGAAAATATTAAAGAGTATTTTTGTTAATAAATCAAACACGGCTAAGAACTACACAAGCTCAAAGGTAACACTTTAGGTAACTCTTCGCAAAATCACAACATTTGCCAAAACATCAAAAACATTACTTAAAAACAATATTCAAAAATAATAATATTTAATTTAAAAACCGGGAATATTCAGTGACCGCCAGAAGTAGGCTTGATCTAACATTTTGGCAAACGGGTGATCGTCATCACCTAAACGGATTTTGCAAGAACTAAACGGGATTGGGGGCTTGAGGTTGATCCTAAAAGTATATACCAAGAATCAAGCTCTAGGGTTTTGACACAAAACCGGATACATAGTATCCGTTGTCCAATTCCCAAAATGAAAAGCATTGATAATGTCTAATACTTTATACAAAACTATAAGTAAAACATGCTTTTGTAATCTGTCTAAATACAATATTAACATACTTTATTTTATCAAATACGATTTCCATAACATGGGTAAATTTTCTTTAAAATCATTTTACAATATTAGTTATATTATCAAATAAACAAAGAAATCTATAATTAGTTAGAATGCTAAATGAGTCATCCTCAACAATGATGGAGTTTGACCAATATATACACAAATCTTAAATCTCAAATATCCAACTTATATCATACCCAAATAATATCAACTAACCAAATTAGGACCCACAACTCAACAATATCAATCTATAAAGCTGAAATCCAAGAATTCGTCACTAAACTGAAGTAACCACATTTATTATATGTTTAAACATCAATCCCAAGTCAATACTAAAGTTTACACATCCACCCAAGCAATACCCTAGCTTAGTAACAACATTGAACTCTTTAACTACTTTTATAAAGACACATGCTCACTCAAAGGTTTATAGATAAAATTATAATCAATATTTTTAACTGATTCCAATTGGATGATAAACTAGACTTTCGTACGGTCGTAACGACTATAGATTTTCCTAAATTCGAGTCCGAACAAAGAAGATATCGCATTTACCAAACGGGGTAGAAAGCTGCTAGCTATTGACTTCAGCAGCATAAGGTGCTCGTTCGAGCACAGTCTTCTAGAACCTATTGTCTACTTCTGATCTAGCTTACTGACTTCCATAGTATTAAGTGCTTGTTCGAGCACAACCTTCCAGGCCCTACTGTCTACTTCTAATCTTCATGCTCGTTCAAGGTAATACTTTTCTCAGTTCAAGTTTCTTGTAATTGCATCACAATCTCACCCACTCAATACCCACTCAAACACCACACATACACACACACACACATTAAGACACACTTAACCACCCATTAATCTATCCATAGAATTCCATCACTAAACACACTCACAATACATAGACTTGAATGATGCACATAAGACACCAATTACATCTAGTTTATACTTAAAACTTAAAACCATTTAAAACATTCAATTTATACTCTAGTTAATATGATGGTGTAACATCCCGGAAAAATTCGGATCGTTAAAAGAGAGATTTTTATATTTTAAAAGAAAACCAACCAGGACCCGAGTTTAACCAAGATGTCATAAAGGCACGAGAAAACGAAAATTTTAAAGTTAAAACTTGCGAATCGAGTTCTATTAGAGTTATTGTAGATTAATTAGTGATATCGTAGTCTTTGCAGATTAAATAAATCCATTCCTAAAAAGCTAATAAAGTTCAAAATTAAAATCCTTCTGTACTCGATCTCTTTTATTCTTCAAATGTAATCCTTATTCCCCAGCCTGCAACTTAACTCACTGCTAGTTATTAACCCCGAAAGGAAAAACAACATCATCACAGGATTGTTAAGATCAAAGGTACACCTCAACAAAAACATCTCTTATAACATTAACATTATAGCATAAAGCACAATGGCAACTTACCATACGTTGCCTACAGTTCAATATTTACTTTTTAATAAATTTCAAATGATTCATTGAGTCAGTCAGCCATACTGCTGTACTTTTCCGGCCAAACTGCCGAACCAAACCCCAAACTTCAGGAGTAAGACAATACATTACGGGGAGCTAACCCCTAAGGAAGTCTCTACCATAGGCAACACGCTTTACTTCGGTGTCTATGGTTAAGTATGCATAGCCCCGCGGTGGCTCATAATGCCCCCACAAACCGCGAATTACACTAATCGACGGCATACTACGTCTACTTTAAAGTTAGTGAGGTCATACTACCTCTACTCATCAAGTTATTGAAATCATATATCTTGAATAAGAAAGCATAACATCACCTTCACACTTTATTCAATATATTATTATTATTATTATTATTATTATTATTATTATTATTATTATTATTATTATTATTATTATTCCTTTATAACAACCAATCCACGATATACAAAGTTTCACTGCGTGTACGTACCTTAAGAAAGCAAAAGCAAAAGCAAATCTTAAATGAACCTATCAACTTCCCGTCACGAATCGACTTCCTACACGATTCAATCGTACATACGGGAATAAGCATGTATTCACACTTTCTCAAACCACAATCAAGGCGCACACACACACACACATACACACATCTAACATCAAGCTACACTTGCAAACAATTCATGATCACACAACATACTTCATCACAACATAACATCAAATAGAATTTAGATTTAGTATTCTATCCAGAACAGTATGTCAACACTGTCAAACTGAAATTCCGACTTCACCGTTGCGTCCGGAAGGCGTCAAAACCCCCGGGTACCAATTTTCATAATTCATAATGTACTATAAGTATTTTTAACCTATTTTCAATCCAAAAAGTGCTCCAAAAACAGATTTTTTTTACCATTTCCCTAACCCTACGGGATTTACCAAAATTCATCAACAAATGAATTCTAAGTGGTATATTGCCTATTAAATATCAATGACCAAATTTATATAATTCTTATGAACCATCTTTGAGATTTAATTCATTGTTCAATAATAATTTCTTTATACATGTTTGTATATTTTTTTTCTCTAGCAAAATTATAAATTTTCTCATATTAGCCGATAAAATAAATAACTTTTCCACCAAATAAAAAAAACACACACACATTTTTTTTACATGAACATTCATATTTATATATAAATTTCAAAATCACCCATCATACAAACCAATCCTATTCTTCACATATATGCATATCTAAAAACTCTAAAAAGAAACATCCTTCATCAGTTTAGATAGAAAAATACATCCCAAAATCATACATGAAAATTTAAATTCATAAATTAAACCTGAATTATAAGATAAGACATATAATAATCATAGAATTTTTAAATTAAAACTTAAGAATCAACATAGATTAAGAATTACACTTACAATTGTAAAGAAAAAAACACCAAATGATGAAGGGTAATGGAGTTAGGAATGTGGATTTGGAGGAATTTTGAGAGGATATGTTTTTTTTTTGTCCTTGGAAACTTTAGAAATGAAAGGATGTCAAAATGAAAATGATTAAGGAATTAAGAAGGGTTAATTATATGGGATTAATGCCTTGATTCTTCATTACTCTAAGGGAGTTACAAACTCCACCAAGAGTCCCTCCTATTTTCTTTTTTTTTTTTTTGAAAATAAAAGATGGGTTAAGGAAAAGTTTGGGCCCAAATAATTCTAATTGCCAAAAAGGATTGCAAATCTCATGACCAAGCCCAAAATAAATAAAATATATATATAGAAATAATATTACTAGTAAATTATTAAATATATCGAGGAAAAAAAATCGGGAAAATATCGGGGTGTTACAGATGGTTTGTGGGTTACCTTTATGAGCAAGTTTTTCACAATACTTGGAATCCACCAAAATTAGGGATTCACTTCTTCTAAACCACTAAAAGAGTTTCTACCAAAAGAAGATTCTAACAAAAAGTCATAACAATTAAACACATCAATGTCAATTGTAGGTTCTTTTAACCTTAATTAACATACTCATAATCAAAATGAAAAATGGAGATGTTTAGAACTTACTTAACATAAAAAGGATGAACGGTGATAATGAAGATGCTATCTACTTGGGCTCTATTCCAAAACATCTAAACAATCCAAGGTGAACTTCAATTAGGCTCTATACTCCATATAAATTTTGTAGAGATTGAAATTATGAGAGAAAGAAAGTGAAATTCAGATTTTTATTGGCTTGCTCACTTGGAGAAAAGATAAAATTCAGCTTTTGCTTTGCTTGTGCACTTAGAGAAGGCAAAATTCTTAACTTGGGATTACTTATAGACTTGGAGAAGGTAGGAATTCAGAATTTCGCTTGTAGAAGTGATGGGAATGATGGTGGGTATTGTCCTTACATTACACAAGTATAAAAAGAAGGAAAGGGAGGTGTGTTTAGTGAGTATTAGGGTTGCGGTGGCATCTCTTACCCATCCAACAAGCTTAAGGTGTATAAAAATACCAGTATATTCATCGTATAATTTATTTTGTCCCCCAAAAATAATAAAATGGATAGCTAAAATCGTAGTAAAATTTTATTTTTATAACGACAAACTCATTTTACTTATTAAAATAATGATTTTTAAGGAAGATGTTTTTATAACTGTTTCAATTTTCCTATGTCAAGAAAGCCGAGTCGACTTTTCCTGCTGACTTGGTTTTTCAAGTTTCCTTTTGTCTTATCCTTTAAACCTCTTTTAGACCTTGTATTTTTAATACATTTTGTCCTACTACTATTTGTAGTACTTGCTGATAATTATTTAGGATTTAATATACGCTAAATATTCAATAATCCTCTCCCATTTAGAGTATATTAAAACTTCTTTCTCAATTACAAAACAAAGTATATAATTCCATTTCATGCATCAACGCTAATATCCCTACGAATTGAATGAAAGCCTAGTACAACACACTTCACAAGTGATCGATCCAGAATTGATATGCATTTGAATTTGAATCAAATGACCCTTCCAACCGCTCGAAGAAGAAGTACACACAAAATCAATAACACAAAGTCAATGACCTGACACATTATAAGGGCGTGTCCGTATCTTATTCATAAGTTTATCATAGTCGGTATGCCAATCTTGACTACTTGAAGCAGCCACACCTCAAACTTATAATGGTAGGTTCTCATTATGTATAAAACATATCCCCGTGAAATGGATACAACACCAAGAGCTCTTCAACTCTTAATCTTGAGAATGTTTAATGGACGATTACCTTTTTCATCATGGTCCAAAGCAACGATGGGTCATTAAAACTTGTTGCTTACAAAAGTCAAAAGGAAATTTACCACATTAAATTCAAGACATTATGTTATTCATGTGAGAATTGGGCTTTTCCAAATGACTTTTATTGACATAATGCGATTGCAATTGACGCTTGTTCAATTGAATCCCTAATCATGGCCTTTGTAAAGGAATCAAACACATTAAGCTTAGTGTTCACATAGTCAAAAGTTATGAGTAGTGATAAGTCCTTGCACTAGGTGTGCCTCAGAGAAATATGACGAGACATACTATTATACACTTGACTATAAGCCTTACCTAAAGCCGTCATGCAATCCGCATGAATCGCCGGTGAAATTGGCTTAGGTAACAAAGGTATCTCAAACATGAGATTCCTTAACCACTTTGCTTCACTTGATGCTGAGGTAAGAACTATGAATTCCGCTGACATAGTGAAATTAGCTATACATGTTTGTTTCTTAAAGGACCATGATATGGCACCTCCCCCATAAATAAACACCCAACCACTAGTGGAAGAATTATCCTCTTTATTAGTGATCCAACTAGCATCGGAATAACCTTCCAAAATAGGAGGTTCTCCACTATATGCAATACCATAATCCTTGGTTTGCAACAAGTATCTTAATACTTTCCTTATCGCCATCCAATGATGGGAACCCAGGTTGCTTGTAAATCTACTTAGTTTACCACCGCAAAAGCTATGTATGACCTTGTACAGGTCATGGCATACATCAAAGATCCAATTACCTTTGAATACTCTAATTGTAAAATTGGTTGTCTGGTATGTTTGGTAAATTTCATACCTGGTTCCATGGGAGCACAGGCCGGTGCCTTATCAAGCGTGCTAAACCGCTTAAGTATATTCTCAACAGAGTGAGATTGACTTAGCTTGATTCGATTACCTTGTCTTATGATCTCAATACCTAAGATCACATTAGCTTCCCCCATATCCTTCATTTGAAAGGACCTAGACAAAAAGTCTTTTGTCTCTTGAACTTGTACTAAAATACCATCTACATATAGACAAATGATAACCCTATTACCATAGCTATCAAATTTGCTATAACTGCACTTATCAGCTTGATTCAATTTGAATCCAAAGGACAAAATTATTTCATCAAATTTTTGATGCCATTGCTTAGGTGTTTGTTTAATTCCATATAAGGATTTAACAAGTTTACACACCTTTTTCTCTTGTCCTTCCAAAATAAACCCTTCGGTTTGTTTCATATAAACTTTCTCATATGAATCCCCATATAAAAATGCGGTTTTAACATCCATTTGATGGATCTCTAGATGATATAATGTAGCTAAGGCTACCAATAACCGAATGGTGGTTATTCTTGCAGCCGGTGCATATTTATCAAAATGATCGATATCAAGCTTTTGTCTTATCATTACCTATTATCAAGCTATAAGATTTCACAATAATCTGGATACAAATATCCGTTGCCAATTCCCAAAAACGGACATTTTTCAATGTCAAACATTTTATTACAGAACAAAACAATAAATCGCTTGATTTTTTTTAAAATCAATAATCATCACTCATTTTCATTATAATATTTTTAAAACTTCATATTTACAAAGCCGTGAACATACAAAACATAATTTTGATCAAGGACTAGAAGCAAGGTCAAACAAAGTCAAAATTTTAAATTTCGAACACTAAATTATACGATTTTGCTTAAATATCAATATAAGTAATACCACACCTTGTACAACATAATTTAAACTTTGAAATACTTAAATTAAATTTAAAAGATTTTAGTTTGCTTATAGGTTACCTTTCCATCTCATGAATAACAATCAATACTTAAAATACCAATCAATTCATCATCAACTATCAACATGTAAAAGCTTGAGTTACTATCAATGGAGTTTAACCAATTTTATACCAATCTTAAATCTCAAATACCCAATTTATATCATACCCAAATAATATTAACTAATCAAATACCCAATTGATACTTATGTTTCCAAATTTGATACTAGAACAAAATACCCATATTAATCAAATAGGACCTGTAACTCAAAAATACCAATCAATAAAACCCAATTAAAGGATAAATAATAAGCCAAAATGTTTGATAAAAGGAGTAGCCAATTTGAACGCCAACTTTAATTATGAACAAGTAAATTCAAAGTGCTATTTTCGAATTTTCATGGACACCCTGTTAGTATTTTGGGCATAACTCTCTCATACGACCTCATTTTGGGGCGATTAAAGTGGCCTCGTGACCGCGACTCAGAGCTCCAAAAATCTTATGCAGAAACCAGAACCTAGAAATGACTATAACTTTCAAGAAAACAGACGGGAACAAACGGACAGAATCTTGTTCTAATGAAATGAACATTACTCTCAACTTTGAACATGAATTAAAATCCCAAATTGAAACCACTAATCAAGTACTACCACATGAATTAAACTCAAAGAGAACCCAAACGAATCCAACTTTAATACTTGAACTAATTACCCAATTGATAAACAAATCCTCTAACTTCAGACTTGAATCAAAGTATATGAAATCTCAAAATAGAAGAAAGTATAAAGTGATTCTAATTTTTGGTCTTTCTTTGAATGAATAGAATGAGGAAGATGATGACTCTAGTTTTTGATAATGGAATGATACGAGACTTACTTTTCTGATATCATTGAAGAGTAACAAGGATTAGTGTCCTTTAACACCTAACTAAGTGACACATTAGTTGCATGTGTGTCATCAAATGATATTACCTAATTTTTTGATTATACCCAATCTTCATCGTATAACTTACTTTTTGTCCCAAAATAAATACGACTAATACGTCTTTGGTTTGGGGGTGCTTATCATATAACCCACGTTTAAAGTAGTGAGAAGGATCATCATTTTCTTTTGCCAACGTTGAAAGTCGACGCCAACAAACTTATCCAACTTAGTGAAATTCGATGTTAGTTCTTTGATACTCGCCATCCTGAAAAAATATCACAAAAGATTATTACAAATAACAATAATGCAAAATACAAATTACAATTGGGATTTGTATTTTTCCTTTGTTGATGGCTAAATTAAACTTACACAGTAACACTAAGAATAAACTTGAAGAGGAACTTTGTAACGATAACCGTTTACCCGAAAACTTGATACTTGTTGTAGGCGTGTAATCACTTTCCTTTTGTGATATTTCCCCGACAAAGGTACTTGGGCTGAGACTTGAAAATTCACAACGAGTTATAAACAATACAACACACCCTTACTATTTAGGGTATGTCACTTAATAGCAAAATCTTTGATGAATTATAAACTTTGGAAAATTCTAACAAGAAGTTTACAACTCTTTTTGAAAGAACACAAGTAAGAGAGAAAGTAAGGACAAGAGAATTTAGAAATTGGTGTAAGTAACATCCTTCCCCAAGCCCCTATTTATACTAGTTCGAGTATACTAAGGAGTCATGACACATTTAATCACCCATTGATAATCAAACATAATGACCACCAATCAATATCGTTATAACTATGGTATTCGTGAGCATTATTCATCATTTTTAAGCCTTTGTAACATCAGAAATGAAGTGGAATAAAAGAAGGAATCCAATGCACGTAATTCAAAGAAAATGTAAAGACACAACGGTCTGATCCGAACAAAAAACCTAGTCGGCTTTTGCTCCACCCACAGGAATGTGGACTCGGGTTTTTCTGCTGGACAAAAGTTCATTCCAGTACCTAAAACCGAGTCGGCCTTAGGCCCTATGTCAGGAAAGCCGAGTCAGCTTTTCCTGCTGACTCGGTTTTTCAATTTTTCTTTGGTCCTATACTTTGAATCGCTTTTAAGCCTTTATTTTCAATACATTTTTTCCAAATACTATTTGTAGTACTTGGTGATAATTACTTAGGATTTAATATACGCTAAATGTTCAACAGTTGATAGGCACAACCTAGTGCAATGGCTTATCATTAAAGAGGTTATAATTCTTGATTATGTTAATATTAAGTCGTAATTTGGTTTAGTAACCATTAGCAGGAATTAGATTGAAAAAATGTCGATTAGAATCAAGTTATGTCACGAAAGTCAATGAGAAAGCTTAATTCATACTCGATTAACGTCTTATCTTGCATTTAATGTGGTGTAACTCTCTTTGATGTTTGTAAACAACAAGTTCTAGTGACCTGATGTTACTTTATATCATGATGAGCATGGTAGTCGTCCATTAAAGTTCTCAAGGTCTATAGTTAAGAGTGCTTGGTAAAGTATCAGTTGCGAGGATATTCTATACGTAAATAGAACCTGCATATATAAGTTTGAAGTATGACCGCTTTAAGTAATTAAGATTTACATATAGACTATGATAAACTTATGAATCGATACGGATATGTCAAAGAATTTACATTATGTTATTTGTTTCATGTGTACTTCATCTTCAAGTGGTCAGATGTGTTATATGATTAAAATCTGTAAGGATATCATTTTTACTCGATAATTTGTAACGTGTGTTGTACTAGGGGTTAATTCAATCCGCGGGGACATCAGTATTGATGTAAGAAATGTAATTTTTATAATTTGTTTTGTGTAAAGCGAAAGAAGTCCTAAAATGCTCTAAATGGGGGAAATTGTTTAATATATAAAGCAAGTTAGGACAATTCCTAATTACTATGTATATAGTGGGACAAAGGAGTATTACAAGTTAATGTTCAAAGTGCTTTGAAATCAGACATAGCAAGTACGTAACGAAAAAAGCGAAATGGAGTTCAAAAATTTTCCTTTCATTTGAGCATGTTAATGTTTGTTAAAGTATAATTTATTTTCAGAAATTAAAAGTTGTTTTGGCAAGTGAGCACTATTTATGCTAGAATGAGCACCTCTGGACAGTCGTGTATTTTTCGTGGGATCAGATCGTTATATAAGTTATGTTGGTTAGGTAACTTTATGTTTATTTATGAATGCATGCAAACTATTATATAAATGGTGGAAGTTGCATGAAGGAAAGAGAGAGAATTCATTCAAGCCTTTACTCTCTAAGAATTCCTGAATACAATTTGTTTTATATCTCTCTCTACACATGAACAAATAAAGATTATTGCAAACTTTGTATTATGTTTTTGATTTTATTAACTTCTTACACATTTTATTATGATCAATTACCAACTACAGCCCTGATGTTTAGTCATTTTAGAATAAATAGCCTCAAAGTTTTTTTTTTACAAACAACAACCTTCAAATTATCAAACACGACATTGATATAGCCACTTTACCGGATGACTTGCTAAGCGACCGTTGACCAAGGTAAATGGCCTTAGACTTTCAATTAAATTCATTATTCTAACCTAATATACCCAATTATCCCGAATTAAACCCTTCTTCCCCAACCTCTATTTAACCTTTCCCTATCACCACCATTCTCCCACCCCAACACCACCAACACCACCAACATTAAAAACCCTCCATTTAATAAAAACCCATCATTAAGACTCTTACCCATAATCCCCTCCATCTCCTCTCAATCACCATAATCCCCATAAAATCAAGACAATTTGGTTTTCTACCACAAACCCAACTCCTCAAACACCCCAAACCGCAAGGAGCCCCCTTAAAAACTTATTAGCTTCAACTCTTACTGGGGTTTTAGGTGCATCAGAACTCAACCTCTCCCTTTAGGTGCTGTAGCGTCAATGCGTTTTCAGTATTTAGGCAGCATTGTCTTCAACCAATAAATAAACAGAACGAACAAAAATTCTTACCCACATTGTCAGAAAAGTCTTTATTAGTAACAAAGGATTGCATAGCACAAGTGTTGTGTTCCTATCATCGTCATCATCATACCCAGTGTATCACGTTTATAGAAAAACTATGGACAGGGTCTGGAGAGGGAAGGACGGCGGCAACTCATACCTATAAAGGAGATCGCGGCCAAAGGAGTCCTCCAGCTCGAGAAGTGTAGTGTTCATGTGTTCTCAAAAAATTTTAATTCACAAATTTTATTATTTCACAAATTTTGTGAAATAGTATTGTTTATAAGAATGTAAAATACCTTTGAAAGGTTGCTACAAGTGGAATGATGTCTAGTAGTGAGAGAGAATACAATGAGCAAGCACAAGGATTGTTTGTAAACAGAGGAAGGCGCAATGAAAGAAGAAGAGGCAAGGGAGGAAAGTCTAGATCAAAATCTAGACCTCTTGCGGAAAGACCATGTTTCAAATGTGGTGAGCTTGGTCATTTTAAAGCTAATTGCCCAAATAAGAGGGTAATATTCAAGAAGAACAACAACGACAACTCCAGAGGAAAACAACAAGAAAAACAAGAGGCGAGTTATGTCTCAAATGAAGAGGATGATTATTGTTACTCGGTATCAGAACCATGCGATGAGATATTTGGTAAATAGATGCTTGATTCAGGAGCATCTCACCATATGTGCCCAAACAGGAACTGGTTTTCAACTTACCAGAGTTTAGATGGTGATACTGCTTTGATGGGAAACAATCATGCTTGTAAGACTGTCGGGTTAGGTACTATCCGAGTTAAGATGCATGATGGAACAATAATAACCTTGAACGATGTGAGACACATCCTAGATTTGTGAAAGAACCTTATTTCTCTTGGGTTGTTAGAGAAAAATGGTTGGAAAATAGTCATGGAGAATGGAGTTTTAAAAGTAGTTCGTGGTTCCTTGGTAGTGATGAAGGGAATTCGTCACGGTAATCTTTATCCTCTTTTGGGGACAACTATTACAGGTGAATTAACAATTGGAATATGTGGAAGCAAAGACCAAACAGAATGCACCAGGATATGGCACATGCGCCTTGGGCATATGTAAAAAAAGGGTCTATCATTGCTTAGTGACAAGGTTTGTTGAAGAGCATGCAGAAGCCACAAATGAAATTCTGTGAGCATTGTGGGTATGGAAAAGCACACAGGGTAAAGTTCTCTACAAGCAAGCACAAAAGCAGAGGATTGTTAGACTATGTGCATACGGATGTTTGGGGTCCGGCTAAAGTTGCTTCCAAGGGAGGTTCCAAGTATTATGTTACATTTGTTGATGATTATTCTAGATATGCTTGGATTTATTTTCTTAAGCATAAGAATGAAGTATTCGACAGTTTCAAGCGGTGGAGAGCAATGGTTGAGAACAGAGGTCGAAAGCTAAAAACTATTCGGTCTGATAATGGTATCGAATACACAGAGGGATATTTCAAGGACTTTTGTGATCAGGAAGGCATTGTGAGACACTGGACAGTCAGAGACACACCACGACAGAGTGGAGTCATAGAAAGACTGAATCGTACGCTACATGAGAAGGCAAGGTGTATGCGCTCTAATTCTGGGCTAGGCAAAGAATGGTTGGCAGAATCGGTTGCTACAGCTTGTTATATAGTAAATCGATCCCCACATTCGTATTTAGATGGAAACACACCTTACAAGGTGTGGTCAGGGGAACATGAAGATTACGAGAGGCTTAGAGTCTTCGGATGCACAGCTTATTATCATGTTAAGGATAATAAGCTTGATCAAAGAGCGAAGAAAGCAATCTTTTTGGGGTATCCAAAAGGGATTCAAGGCTACCGTTTTTGGAGTGTAAATGACTCTAAATTTGTGATCAGCAGGGATGTGACCTTTTGTAGGAATGCTAATAGATGATCGAATGCAACAAGAGGGGGGTGAATTGTTGTGTATTAGGTTTAAGATTTTTGCCTCTAATTTTTGCGGAATTGTATCAAGTAAAGAACAAAACTTAAACTCAAAAGCGAAAAGAAAAATAATAAAAGGAGACAAAGATTTTACGTGGAAACCTTCTTGGCCTAATAAGAAGGAAAAACCACGACCCTCCGGGATTTCAAAATTCTCACTATGTTTTAGGCAATCAATTACAATTACATAAAACAAATATGCTTCACTTGAAGCTTCTCTACTCTAGGCCTATTTTTCTTCTCTTCTTTTCTCCTTCTCTTTCTCTTTTCACGCTTCTCTTGAAGCTTTTCTATTCCCATAGACTTCCCTTAAGTCTAGTTACAATAAAAACACTCAATTACCCTTACAAGGCAAATTCTTAAGAAGATTAAAATTAAGTAGTTGCTCAAGAAAAATATAATGAATTAATTGGCATTAAAATAACTTTGAATATTTTTCTTAATTGATCTCCCTTAATGGACACTCTTAATGCATTCTTCGCTTGAGCGTAGCTTCCCTCGTTTATAAAGGGAACAGCCATCAGTGCACTCAACCCACGATTTCCATGTAGTGCACTCACCCCATGACTTCCATTTACTTACTTGCTCTCAAAGAAAATTGGGAAGTTATTGAAAGTAGAGGTGGAAAATGACTGCGGTTCTCTTGTACGGTTAATAGTACATGAGTCACTAGGAAGATCCTAAATTATAGGAGACTTGTTCAAAAGTAGAGAATAAATTTCTTGGGTGTCCGAATTTATAGGAGACTAATTCAAAGTGAGGAATAAGTCTTCTCCATATTTTTAGGCGTTTTAAAAAACTTTTTGCCAATTAATAAATTAATTTAATTAAGCAACTAATTAAACTTTTAACCTTTTACATTAACCAAAAACAGAAAACGTAATTTTCGTAACTTCCAGTCAATGTCTTCTTCAGACCTGTATCGTGGGGAACAACGCACTGTCTCCATCTACAACTTTCGTCAGGACTTTAACTCTAGGAACAGTAAACTGACTTCTAAAGCAATTGTCCAACTTCTTGGATATTTGAGACATGTACAACTTCCACGAACCAAGTCATAGGCTTCATCAACGATTAACAAAATCGGATATTCACCTACAAAACAATCTCTAAAACATGTTTGTTTATTTAGAAGTGAAGTCATCATCAAAACCTAAGAGGCCAACAAATTCCCCCTTTTTGACGAAGACAAACTTTATAAACAAACTTAAGTAAAATAGAGTAAAGCAAAATTCTTAGAGTATACTAGAGATTAAAGTAACTCCAAATAACTTAGTAAATTAACTCGTTACAATATAATTTACCAAGCACTCATAGTAGAACAATTTACTCCATATAAAAACATAACAAAAATAATTAAACTAACACAAAAATAGTTTAAACTAACACAAATTAACAAATAATATGACAAATTTAGAACAATTAAACAACAATTAAACTTAACAGCACAAATCAACTTAGATAATGATATTTTAAGCCCTTAGCAGATCACAGTATGCTTAGCAGATCACAGTATGCAATAATTTCCATTAAAGAGCAATCTAAATCAATCTATCAAGATATGGAGACTGTGTATTCACAACTTCTTAAGTTCGTGCATCTCTTCCCCCTTTTGTCATCAATGAAAAAGAATTGGGGGGCATCAAACCTCAGCACAAACCATATAGATTTGTCAGTAATGAAACCAAGAAGCAACAAATGAAAGTAAGTTCCATGAAAAGCAATTCAAATCTGCATAGAGTTAAGCATCACAGACCATGAAAATAAAAGCAAGAAAAGAAAATGTAGTAATTGTTCAACAAACAGATACAATTTTGTACCCCAGATGGTACAACAACAGAAAGAGAAGTTGTTTGATAAGTGTCACATCCAACAAATCATTAAAATTTTGAGGAGAGGGATGAAGGGGCAGTCTCTTCTTCATCAATGTATTCGGTCTGCACTTCAACAGTGTCCAACTTTGCACCAAGACGGTTTTCCATCAGGGTAAGTTGATCAACAATTGAGGCAAGAGAGACGCGAATTTCATCTTGAAAGGCAGTGAATTGAGACTGTAGATCAAGGAGCTTGGAGAGAATGGAATTTGAAGAAGCTGCAGGAACAGAGTCAAAATTAGTACAGCCAATATTAGGTGAAGTGTGTGATTGTGGTGGTGGTGTAAACTGGATAGGTGATTGTGGTGGTGATGGTATTTGATGTTGTGGTGGAGTGGCTGGCTTGGGAGAGGAAGGTTCATTAGGTGTTGGCTCAGGTATGGTGTCAGATGTGGTTTCATCAACCACAGTAGCCTTGCGTTTCAGGCCAACCTCCTACTCTTCCTTTGTATTGACTTAGCCTTTTTCCTCATAGCCAACACAATCTCTTCATCACTGGAATCACTGCAGAGATTGTGAGGAACATTATCATCCAAGGCTTCTTTCTGTTCTTCCTTTTCCCCTTACTTGTAGCTCCGTCCTGTTTCCCTTTTTCAGTTGTTTCAATATTTTCAGAGGGAACATAATCTTGTTCCTTTTCTTTCTTATTCTCCTTGTTCTCCTTTTCCTCTTCAACTTCTTCAGCCCTTTCTTCTTCAGATCCAACTTCTACAACCTCCTCATGCATCAATATCCCCTCATCATTCAATTTTTAATGCAAATTTTGTAAACATTTCGCACCAATTTTCATGTTGGGACCCATTGGGAACTCCAACTCTTCCAATGGGACCTCAAATTTTCTAAAAATCCAGGTTAGCAACCCTCCATAACCAATGAAACTTTTCTTTTCAATGTAGTCTGATAAATGAGAGATCATCAATGAAGGAAAATTTATTTTAATATGTTTTTCCATGCAGTAAATTAAAGTGGCGTCACGCAAACTCACTTGACTACGTTTTGAGTTTCATGGTAAAATGAATTTGCGAGCAACATTGTACAACAATTTATGCATAGGAGACAGAACATTGTGGCTGATCTTCCCCTTCTTTTGATCAACCCCTAAAAATTTTAGAATTGTTCGTTCATTGATGCTAGAAAATGCAATCTTCGACCCAATATAATATGTATCAAAACCAACATTGGGAACATTAAACCATTCCCCCAATATAGCACTGTTAAATTCAATTTTAACGTTTTTAACAATACTAGAACACATTCCACCATCATTACAGAAATTTAAAATAAATTCTCTCATTAGGTTTGGAAAAATGGAATTGCAACTGAAAGTGGACATCAATGATTCCCATTCTTGATTTTTTAAAATGTCATGCAATTTAGGAAAGTGAGTAGAATCATACCAATATTTATCCAACCCGAACCCTACTGTCATCTCCTTTGAAACATCTTCGGCACTGTTTGGATCAACATGCTTCGAACGCTTAACTACTCTGGAAGATGAACCACCTTTTGGTGATGGAATCTTTCTTTTGGTACCTGTGGGTTCAGTGGAGTGTTTGGGTGATTCTTGTGTGGTTTCTGTTGGTGTGGGTGGTGCAGCATTCAGTAATGGAGGAGGAAGAACTACTCTTAGTGGTTTTGGGTGGTCTGGTGTACGGGATTTGGTAGTTTTCTTGCCGGATTTAGAGGATTTTGGGGATTTCATTTTTGAATTTTTGAAGGTGTTGAGAGAAGGGAGAAGGACGGTTTCTTGAGTGAGAGGTTGAGAGAAAGGTTTGGGGGAGTGTAGTGTTATGACGTAAAGGGAGGGAGTTTAAATGATTGAAGGGACGGTTACTCCTTCAAGTCCCATCTCTTTAATGCCCTTTACATTACTTGAGTGAAGAAAAAACCGTTTTCCCCTTTTTTTTTTTGATTATGTTGGCGTTATTTATAGAGATATGAAATAAAAATAATGAAAATAAAATAAGATAGTATTGAGATGAATTGTGATATTGTGAGATTTTATATTAAGAGAATAATGAACAACTGCTTTGGTCTGATCAGATTAACACATGCAAATTAGAAGACATTCATGGTACAAACTTTATTAAGTGTTTACCTGATCCATTCAATAATTGATTTTCAATCAAGATATTTAGGTTGATTCCTGACCTTTTCATTCTCATGATGCTTCAATGGGAAATATATGCAACTAACTTTAGCGGAGCTTGATCATACCAAGTTCCAATCTCATCTTTTCATATTGTTCCCTTGGAAGTGGTTTGGTCAGAATATCTGCAACTTGTTCATTAGTGTTAACATGCTTTACGACAATATTCTTATTTTCAACATTATCTTTAAGAAAATGATGCCTAATGTGGATATGTTTTACTCGTGAATGATGCACTGGATCTTTAGATATACATATGGCACTGGTATTATCACAATAAATAGGAACACATTCAATTTTAATACCAAAATCTCTTAGCTGCTGCTTTATCCAAAGTATTTGGGATCAGCAACCTGCTGCTACGTATTCAGCTTCTGCAGTTGATAATGCAACAGTGTTTTATTTCTTGGAACTCCATGAAACTAAACATGAGCCAAGAAATTGTACCATACCTGATGTGCTTTTTCTATTAACTAGATCACCTGCATAATCTGCATCACTAAAACCTTTCAAATCATAGACATCACTTTTAGGATAAAATAGGGACAAGTCGTCTGTTCCCTTTAAGTATCTCAGAATTCTTTTTACTGCTGTAAAATGTGATTCTTTGGGATTAGATTGAAATCTAGCACATAAGCCAATACTAAAAGAAATATCAGGTCTACTAGCTGTTAGATATAATAAAGAACCAATCATCCCTCGATACATTATTTGATCTACATTAATCCCATTTAGGTCTTCATCTAGTCTAACATTGGTAGCCATAGGTGTATTGTTAGTTTTAGCATTATTCAATCATATTTCTTGAGAAGTTCTTTTATATATTTTTGTTAATGAATAAAAATACCATTTTCAGTTTGTTTAATTTGTAAACCAAGGAAGAAATTTAGTTCTCCCATCATGCACATTTCAAATTCTGTGCCCATAAGGTTGGAAAATTCTTTACATAACAAGTCATCAGTGGCACCAAGAATAATATCATCAACATAAATTTGAACAACCAAAATATCATAACCTTTATTCTTAAAGAATAAGGTTTTGTCGATTTTTCCTCTTACAAAGTTATTTTGAATCAAAAACTTTGACAGTCTTTCATACCATTGCCTAGGAGCTTGCTTCAAGCCATATAAGGCTTTATCAAGCTTGTAGACATGATCAGGACAAGAGGTATTTTCAAAACCAGGGGGTTGTTCAACAAAAACATCTTCATCAAGATAGCCATTTAAAAAAACACATTTCACATCCATTTGATATAATTTAAAGTTCATGAATGCAGCAAAAGAAATTAAGATTCTAATAGCTTCTAACCTTGCTACTGGAGCAAAAGTCTCAGTGTAATCAATACCTTCTTGTTGATTGTACCCTTTCACCACGAGTCTTGCTTTGTTTCTCACTATTATTCCATGTTCATCTAGCTTATTCCGAAATACCCATTTCAAACCAATTACCTTCTTGTGTTTTGGTTTGGGTTCTAAGTGCCATACTTTATTTCTTTCAAACTCGTTCAATTCATCTTGCATGGCTACGACCCATTCGAAGTCCTTTAAAGCTTCCTCGTGATTTTTAGGTTCAAGTGATGATAGGAACGCAAAGTGTGCACAAAAATTTCTCATTTGGGATCTTGTTTGTGTTCCCTTATTTATATCACTTATAATCGAATCAAGAGGATGATAACTTTGATATTTCCAAGGTTTAGGTACAAATTCTCTTGTGGGAACAGTTGCATGTTCTTGTTCAGCAACTTGATTGTCATTCTGTTCAGCTACTGGTTCATTCTGCTCATCTGCGGGAACAGCTGGATTGGGAACAGTCTGCTGGTCCTCTTGTACTGGCAGTTCCTGAACTTGGTCAGTTTCTTCTGCATCTTTTTGTATTGCCTGTTCACCTGCTGTTCCTTGTTCTAACACTTTTATTTCTTCATCATCGTTCTCTAGATGAGCAAGACCAATTTTAACATCATTGATATCCTGTTCACTTGTTGAAAAGTTAGTTTCATCAAAAATAACATGAACTGATTCTTCTACACACATTGTTCTTTTGTTGTAAACTCTGTAAGCTTTACTTTGTGATGAGTAACCAAGAAATACTGCTTCATCACTTCTTTCATCAAATTTGCCTACATTTTGTTTTCCATTTACATGTACAAAACATTTGCATCCAAATATACGAAAGTAGGAAATATTTGGTTTAACACCTTTGAGTAATTCATAGGGTGTTTTTGAAGTGATTGGTCTTATTAATACAGGATTAAGAATATAGCATGCAGTATTGACGGCTTCAGCCCAAAAATATCTAGGTAGACCACTAGCAATCAACATGGTCCTAGCCATTTCTTCTAAGGTCCTATTTTTCCTCTCTACCACTCCATTTTGTTGTGGTGTTCTAGGTGCGGAAAAATTGTGATTTATACCATGTTCATTGCAATAATTCATGAAGTTTGAATTTTCAAATTCTTTCCCGTGATCAGACCTTATGTGAACAGTTTGATTATTGGTAGATTTTTGTATTTTATTAGCAAAAGAAACAAACTCATCAAAAGCTTCATCTTTGCTTACCAAAAATAAGGTCCAAGTGAATCTACTATAATCATCAACAACAACAAACACATACCTTTTGCCACTACGGCTTTGTGTTCTAATAGGTCCACATAAATCTATATGAATTAATTCTAACGGTCTAGTGGTAGTCACCAAATTCTTTGATTTAAAGGATGACCTCACTTGTTTTCCTTTGGCACAAGGATCACAAATTTCTTCCTTAAGAAATTTTATAGCTGGTAGTCCTCTAACTAGGTCTTTTGATCTTAATGCATTAATCAATGAATAACTAGCATGACCTAGTCGCTTATGCCAAAGTAGTGGGTCTTCTTCTATGACACTTAAACACGTTAGACTGGTTTTGGGAACAGTGTCCAGGTCCACTACATAAGTGTTCCCTTTTCTGATTCCCTCAAGCACAGGGTCTCCTTTGTTGTTCCTAGAAATTATGCATTGTTTAAAAGTAAACTTAACAGAGTTACCTTTGTCACAAAATTGAGAAATACTTAGCAAATTGTGTTTTAAATTCTCAACTAAAAATACGTTATCAATGGCATGGGAGCTTGACCTTCCAACCTTTCCTTTGGCAATTATCTCACCCTTCATGTTGTCGCCGAAGGTTACTGTTCCCCCATCATAGGCTTCAAGTGAGAGAAATTTAGATTTGTCACCCGTCATATGCTTGGAACACCCACTGTCGAGATACCATGAGTTGTTCCCCCTCACTTGAACCTGCAAAGCAACTTAATGGTTAGGTACAGGAACCCATTCATCCTTGGGTTCCTTGTCGACAATACTTGAATCACATTTCTTAATCCATATGCGTTCGACATAATTTTTATTTGCTTTGGTATGCTGTTCCCTCTTTATACATTGATGTTTTAGGTGTCCAATTTTACCACAAAAGGAACATATTTTACTACTAGGGAGATCAACATAGACCTTTTTCTTTTTATCATTCTTAACATAACCTAGACCTTCTTTACTCTTTGTTTTAGCTTCTAGAATCCATTTGGGAATTTCATTGATTTTCCCTTTTCCTCTTGAGTTTATTTTATTTTTCAAATATTCATTTTCTATTTCATAGGATTCTAATTTTGATTTCAACTTTTGAAATTCAGTGCTAACCATGTGAGTAGATATATTGTTTACATCTTTACTTAATCCTAACAATTTATTTTGATTTATTTCAATATTAAGAAAAATAAATTCCTGTTTCAATTTTTCAATTGTCTCTTTCAAAACAATATTCTAATCTAGCAAATTAAAAAATCTGCTTTGTACATCTATTCTAAATGAATTTAGGTAGGACACATGATCCTTGTTTGAGTTGAGGTCTTTCTCGATTTGGAGACACTTGATATTCTGTTTATCTAATTTCTCTTGTGTCTCCAAGAGCAACTTAATTAATTTATTCTTACTAAGTTTAGATGGATGTTTAGGAAGTGAGTTATAAGACATTACCTCTTTTTCTTTGGACTCTTCAACCTTGCTGTGATGAGATGCCATGAGGCATAGGTTTGCTGTTTCTTCTTCCACTGGAGCTTCTGTCTCAGCCTTGCTCTCCGTATCACCCCAAGCTGCAATCATTGCCTTTCTAAAATCAGTTTTGAAGTTTCCCTTCTTATATTGTCTTCCAACTTCTCTTGCTTTTCCCTTGCCCTTCTCATTTTTCCATTGAGGGCAATCCTTGATGAAGTGATCAGTGCTCCCACACTTGTGGCATTCAAAATTTGTCTTCAAGTTAGCAGTTCCCTTTTCTTTGTTGTTTCTTTGATTTCCATATCTGCTGTTCCTGAAGAATATTTTAAATTTTCTTGCCAACATAGCAGTCTCCTCATCATCAGTTTCTGATTCTTCATGATCCTTTGCTGCTAAAGCCAGTCCTTTATTTCGGGCACTGTCGGCTGTTCCCAAATGCAATTCATGGATCATGAGAGAACCAGCCAACTCTTCCAAATTGAACTTGGTGAAATCTTTCGATTCTTGAATGGCTGTGACCTTAGCTCTCCAACGTTCGTCTTGAGGAAGACTCCTAAGTATTTTCCTAACTTGTTCATCAACGGGAATGATCTTACCAAGAGAGACTAATTCATTCGTGATATTTGTGAACCTAGTCTCTTGAATGTTCTCCCTAGGTTCCATGACGAATCTTTCATATTTGGACATCAGCAGGTCAATCTTGGATCGCTTCACTTCACTAGTACCTTCATGGGTAACTTCTAGCAGGTCCCAAATCTGCTTGGCAGTTTTGCAACCCATAATACTATTGTGCTCATTAGGACCAAGTCCACAGTGAAGTAATTTAATAGCAAGAGCGTTCATCTCCATCTTTTGAAAATCTTCTTTCTCGTATTCAGTGATTGGTTTTGGAATAGTTTCGTTGTTGGAGTTTATGGTCGTCACCTCAAAATCTCCAATTTCAATAACTCTCCATACTTGGTAATTTTCGGCCTTTATGAAGATTTCCATTTTATTTTTCCAGTAGGTATAGAATTTCCCATCAAACATGGGTGGCCTTTGCGTGGAGTACCCTTGTTCCATGCGTTCGTTCATCTTCAACATCTTGCCAGGGAACAGGATACTGCTCTCAGGGTTTCCTGATTAAAAGAGGAACAGGGCTCTGATACCAATTGTAGGAATGCTAATAGATGATCGAATGCTAATAGATGATCGAATGAAACAAGAGGGGGGGTGAATTGTTGTGTATTAGGTTTAAGATTTTTGCCTCTAATTTTTGCGGAATTGTATCAAGTAAAGAACAAAACTTAAACTCAAAAACAAAAAGAAAAATAATAAAAGGAGACAAAGATTTTACGTGGAAACCTTTTTGGCCTAATAAGAAGGAAAAACCATGACCCCCCGGGATTTCAAAATTCTCACTATGTTTTAGGCAATCAATTACAATTGCATAAAACAAATATGCTTCACTTGAAGCTTCTCGACTCTAGGCCTATTTCTCTTCTCTTCTTTTCTCCTTCTTTTTCTCTTCTCACGCTTCTCTTGAAGCTTCTCTATTTCCCTAGACTTCCCTTAAGTCTAGTTACAACAAAAACACTCAATTACCCTTACAAGGTCAATTCTTAAGAAGATTAAAATCAAGTAGTTGCTCAAGAAAAATATAATGAATTAATTGGCATTAAAATAACTTTGAATATTTCTCTTAATTGATCTCCCTTAATGGACACTCTTAATGCATTCTTCGCTTGAGCGTAGCTTCCCTCGTTTATAAAGGGAACATCCATCAGTGCACTCAACCCACGATTTCCATGTAGTGCACTCACCCCATGACTTCCATTTACTTACTTGCTCTCAAAGAAAATTGGGAAGTTATTGAAAGTAGAGGTGGAAAATGACTGCGGTTCTCTTGTACGGTTAATAGTACATGAGTCACTAGGAAGATCCTAAATTATAGGAGACTTGTTCAAAAGTAGAGAATAAATTTCTTGGGTGTCCGAATTTATAGGAGACTAATTCAAAGTGAGGAATAAGTCTTCTCCATATTTTTAGGCGTTTAAAAAAACTTTTTGCCAATTAATAAATTAATTTAATTAAGCAACTAATTAAAATTTTAACCTTTTACATTAACCAAAAACAGAAAACGTAATTTTCGTAACTTCCAGTCAATGTCTTCTTCAGACCTGTATCGTGGGGAACAGCGCACTGTCTCCATCTACAACTTTCGTCAGGACTTTAACTCTAGGAACAGTAAACTGACTTCTAAAGCAATTGTCCAACTTCTTGGATATTTGAGACATGTACAACTTCCACGAACCAAGTCATAGGCTTCATCAACGATTAACAAAATCGGATATTCACCTACAAAACAATCTCTAAAACATGTTTGTTTATTTAGAAGTGAAGTCATCATCAAAACCTAAGAGGCCAACACCTTTGACGAAAAATCTATGGTAGTTTTATCGAAAGCTAAGGTGTCTAACAATGGTGATGTCGAAATGACTAAAAACACTCAAGTGGTGTAGATAGAATCTAAAGACCAACAAGATTCTAGTCATATTCAGGTGGAGCATCCGGGTGTTACTCAAGACGAGGAGGAGGATGAGCTGGATTATGAAGAGATTCAGCAAGATAATGCACATGTATTACAACAACAGCAGCAGGATTCTTTGGCATCCACTAGGCCAAAGAGGAATTATAAATCAGTTCAGAAGTCTGGGTCAGACAAACCTCTGAAGCATTACGGGCAGGTTAACTTGGTAGAATATGCACTCTCGGTGGAGGATAATGAGCAGGTCACCTTCAAACAAGCTATTAAAGACAAGGATAGAGAGAGTTGGTTGGTTGCTATGGAATAAGAGATGCAATCTCTTCATAAAAACAAGACATGGGAGGTAGTCCCATTGCCCGTGGGAAAGACTGCTATTGGTTGTAAGTGGGTGTATAAAAGAAAAGAGGATCTTTCCAAGCCAGATAAAGTGAGGTTTAGGGCTAGGCTAGTGGCCAAGGGGTTTGCACAGAAAGAAGGTGTTGATTACAATGAGATATTTTCTCCGATGGTAAAACACACTTCTATTCGGGTGCTGTTGAGTCTTGTAGCTCATGAAGATCTTGAGCTGGAACAACTCGATGTGAAGACAACCTTCTTACATGGTGACTTGGATGAGGAAATCTATATGTATCAACCTGAGGGGTTTAAGGTTGAGGGTAAAGAGAATTTGGTATGTCGCTTGAGGAAATCACTTTATAGATTGAAACAATCTCCTCGACAGTGGTACAAGCGATTTGATTCTTTTATATTAAAACAAGGATTTTTGAGAAGTAATTACGATTGTTGTGTATATATTCGCAAGCTTCATGGAGGTGATTATATTTATCTCCTATTGTATGTGGACGAAATGCTTATTGCTTCTTAGGGCAAGGTGGAGATAGATAGGTTAAAAATTCAACTCAGTCAAGAGTTTGAAACTAAAGACTTGGGCTCTGCAAAGAAAATACTGGGTATGGAGATTAGAATTGTTAGAACTCTCGCAGCGGAAATGTGGCATCTACTAGATAATATGAAACCGATACCTCAAAACGATAAACAATATTTGGGATAGACAAATAACCACTATGAAAGAAATAATAAATATATAAAAAAAACTTTCTTAATGCTAAAACTTCTGACGTGAATAAAACTTGATTGTTCAAAAAAATGCTATATATTAACATACAACACTAAGCTTATATATAATGCTGAAAGAAACTAATGAAACAATGATTCACCTTGTTTCTCTAATAGCCATTAATTTAATTCCTAATAACTAACTCTCGCATAACAATAGAATATAACTATTGTTGTTCCCCTTATATTTCTCTTTGTCCTTCTATTTAGCCATGATTAATTTAGGAATTAATCATGTCCACATATATTTCCCACAATTCTCCACCTCGTTCATAAATTGAAAACACATTCAAATTTTGGACGAACAAATTGCGTAATATGTATCTGGTTGCACCAATTTTATAATGACTGCCTACGTACCCTCAACCGGGATCAAACAAATCGTAGTTCTTTCTGAAAAATCCTTGTTTTAACATAAAAGAATCAAATCGCTTGTACCACTGTCGAGGAGATTGTTTCAATCCATAAAGTGATTTCCTCAAGCGACATACCAAATTCTCTTTACCCTCAACCTTAAACCCCTCAGGTTGATACATATAGATTTCCTCATCCAAGTCACCATGTAAGAAGGCTGTCTTCACATCGAGTTGTTCCAGCTCAAGATCTTCATGAGCTACAAGACTCAACAGCACCCGAATAGAAGTGTGTTTTACCACCGGAGAAAATATCTCATTGTAATCAACACCTTCTTTGTGTGAAAACCCCTTGGCCACTAGCCTAGCCCTAAATCTCACTTTATCTGGCTTGGAAGGATCCTCTTTTCTTTTATACACCCACTTACAACCAATATCAGTCTTTCCCACGGGCAATGGGACTACCTCCCATGTCTTGTTTTAATGAAGAGATTGCATCTCTTTATCCATAGCAACCAACCAACTCTCTCTATCCTTGTCTTTGATAGCTTGTTTGAAGGTGACCGGCTCATCATCCTCCACCGAGAGTGCATATTCTACCAAGTTAACCTGCCCGTAATGCTTCAGAGGTTTGTCTGACCCAAACTTCTGAACTGATTTATAATTCCTCTTTGATCTAGTGGATGACAAAGAATCCTGCTGCTGTTGTTGTAATACATGTGCATTATCTTGCTCAATCTCCTCATAATCAAGCTCATCCTCCTCCTCGTCTTGAGTAACACCCGGATGCTCTACCTGAATATGACTAGAATCTTGTTGGTCTTTAGATTTTATCTCCACCACTTGAGTGTTTTTAGTCATTTCGACATCACCATTGTTAGACACCTTAGCTTTCGATAAAGCTACCATAGATTTTTTATCAAAGGTTACATCCCTGCTGATCACAAGTTTAGAGTCATTTATGCTCCAAAGACGGTAGCCTTGAATCCCTTTTGGATACCCCAAAAAGATTGCTTTCTTCGCTCTTTGATCAAGCTTATTATCCTTAACATGATAATAAGCTGTGCATCCGAACACTCTAAGCCTCTCGTAATCTGCATGTTTGCCTGACCACACCTTGTAAGGTTTGTCTCCATCTAAATACGAATGTGGGGATCGATTTACTATATAACAAGCTGTAGCAACCGATTCTGCCCACCATTCTTTGCCTAGCCTAGAATTAGAGCGCATACACCTTGCCTTCTCAAGTAGCGTACGATTCAGTCTTTCTGCGACTCCATTCTGTTGTGGTGTGTCTCTGACTGTCCAGTGTCTCACAATGCCTTCTTGATCACAAAACTCCTTGAAATCTCCCTCTCTGTATTCGATACCATTATCAGACCGAATAGTTTTTAGCTTTCGACCTGTTCTGTTCTCGACCATTGCTCTCCACCGTTTGAAAATGTCAAATACTTCATTCTTATGCTTAAGAAAATAAATCCAAGCATATCTAGAATAATCATCAACGAATGTAACATAATACTTGGAACCTCCCTTGGAAGCAACTTTAGCCGGACCCCAAACAACCGTATGCACATAGTCTAACAATCCTCTGCTTTTGTGCTTGCTTGTAGAGAACTTTACCCTGTGTGCTTTTCCATACACACAATGCTCACCGAATTCCATTTGTGGCTTCTTCATGTTCTTCAACAAACCTTGTCCACTAAGCAATGATAGACCTTTTTCTGACATATGCCCAAGGCGCATGTGCTATATCCTGGTTCATTCTGTTTGGTCTTTGCTTCCACATATTCCAACTGCTAATTCACATGTAACAGTTGTCCCCAAAAGAGGATAAAGATTACCGTGACGAATTCCCTTCATCACTACCAAAAAACCACGAACAACTTTTAAAACTCCATTCTCCAAGACTATTTTGCAACCATTTTTCTCTAACAACCCAAGAGAAATAAGGTTTATTCGCAAATCTGGGATGTGTCTCACATCCTTCAAGGTTATTATTGTTCCATCATGCATCTTGACTCGGATAGTACCTAACCCGACAATCTTACAAGCATAATTGTTTCCCATCAAAACAGTACCACCATCTAAACTCTGGTAAGTTGAAAACCACTTCCTGTTTGGGCACATATGGTGAGATGCTCCTGAATCAAGCATCCATTTACCATATATCTCATCACATGGTTCTGAAACCGAGTAACAATAATCATCCTCTTCATTTGAGACATAACTTGCCTCTTGTTTTTCTTGTTGTTTTCTTCTGGAGTTATCGTTGTTGTTCTTCTTGAATATTACCCTCTTATTTGGGCAATTAGCTTTAAAATGACCAAGCTCACCACATTTGAAACATGGTCTTTCCGCAAGAGGTCTAGATTTTCCCTTGCCTCTTACTCTTTCATTGCTCCTTCCTCTGTTTACAAACAATCCTTGCTCTTGTTCATTGTATTCTCTCCCATTACCAGACATCATTCCACTTGTAGCGACCTTTCGAAGGTCATCTGCTAAAAGCGATGTTTTAGTCCCATCCATGGTTAGAGTATCACCCACAAGCATTAATGTTTGAACCAGATTTTCATATGATTTTTGTAATGAAAGCAATAACATGAGCGCTTGGTCTTCCTCATCAATCTTCACATCAGTATCCTTCAAGTCTGATAAAATCATATCAAACTTATTAATATACTCACGGATTGAGGCGCCTTCTTCCATCTTGCATGTATACAATTTGGATTTTAAATAGATCATGTTTCTTAGAGTTTTCGTCATGAAATTGGACTCTAACTTTGACCACACGCCAGCGGCCGTTGCTTCTTCATTTACCAAGAAAGCAACATCCCTCTCAAGGCACAAGATTATGGCCGCTCGTGCTTCAAGATCTAACTCTTCCCAATCCTCATCCTTCATGTCCTTGGGTTTTTGTTCTTTTCCTGCCAATGCTTTGTGCAACTTTTGTGATATTAGCAAATTTTTCATTTGCATCCTCCAATAGGAAAAATCATTTTTCCCATTGAATTTTTCAATTTCATATTTCCCAATTTTTATCGTTCCACTAGTAGATGCCATTATAATTATTTTCAAAATAAATAATTTTACCACTTAAGATTTGACGTTGGCTCTGATACCAATTGTTAGAATTCTCGCAACGGAAATGTGGCTTCTACTAGATAATATGAAACTGATACCTCAAAAAGATAAACAATATTTGGGATAGACAAATAACCACTATGAAGGAAATAATAAATATAAAAAAAGAACTTTCTTAATTCTAAAACTTTTGACGTGAATAAAACTTGATTATTCAAAAAAATGCTATATATTAACGTACAACACAAAGCTTATATATAATGCTGAAAGAAGCTAATGAAACAATGATTCACCTTGTTTCTCTAATAGCCATTAATTTAATTCCTAATAACTAACTCTCGCATAACAATAGAATATAACTATTGTTGTTCCCCTTATATTTCTCTTTGTCCTTCTATTTAGCCATGATTAATTTAGGAATTAATCATGTCCACATATATTTCCCACAATTATATGAAAGGAGAAAACGTATGTACCTTTCCAATAGAGGAATTCTAATACAAAACTAGCCAATTCCGTTGGTCTTCCAATTAGAATCTACCATAAGATACAATAAAGATAAATCAACAAGGATAAATCTGGTTGATCAACAATACATAAGCAAGTTAAATTTGAATTACCTGATAGGATGATAAATTGATGTTGTAAAAAACGTAATCTCTTGCTTTCAAACTTAGGCAGATAGATAGTCTCATTTTCTGAAGACTTTTTTTTAGCTACTTGCCTAAATAATGTTTTAATATCAATAAAATTCATGATTAAATCAACTAAATTATAGTAATATCCAATTTACATTAATTAAATTACAGTAATAATCATCCTCCAACAGAAAAGATGAGCAAACAAATGAAGAATAGAGCTGTATAAAAGCTCTTTTAGTCATCTTCATATCTAATTCACATCAACGCCATGTTTTAATATCCATAACTTCATGTTTTAATCTCGCAAATATGACATAGCAATCAATTTAAAATAAGTTACTGCATGTAATCTATAACCCAAGAATGGTTGGGTTACAGTCACACATAGTAGTTCCCAGTGTTGTAGGCTCTGTTAAACTGTTTTCGTTGCCATTATGCCCCTAATTCGTCGAGATCGCATCACCATGGCTCAACTGACAAAATAGGAAGCCAAGATGAATAATGTGAGTTGCAATCTTTGTTTTTTTTCAAGATAATATTATGTATACGATCATCTTACACATAAAATTACACATAACGGCACAATCTTACTTGCTGTAGGATGAGTACCAAGAGGAATTATCATTGATGATCCAAAGCAGTTTAAGACTAGGATGAGTAACAACACTTGTCAAGTTATTGTCATATTATTAAAAAAGGCTAACTAATGCCATTAATAGCTTGGTATAGTTGGTATCCATATACGACTATTTTTTAATCAAATTAGTGCGATTTCAATTTCGATTATTTATGCGATTCATTCGATGACATAATATAGTGTTGTACATTTTTTTCTAATTTGTGCTGAAAATTAGGCATAATAATTGAACAAGCAAATTTCTAATCCAACAAGCATATTTTGGATAATCAAACATAAGAAATAAAATTGAGTACTGAAAATTTCACCTTTCTCGCACAAGCTGAGAATATCAAATACAACCAATTTTGTATCTTCCACTTTGATTTTCACTTAAATCGAAAACCTGTTTGCCTGTGAAGACTTTGATAATCAAGATTGCATCAAAGTAATGTATATCAAATTGTACAGCAAACAGTAGTAAAACTTCTCATTGAAAGATGATTTAAAAGCTTCTAATATTCTTTCTTACAAATTCCCTCCTTGCCTTTACTAAAATAGAGACAACCTATTTATAGACTAAACAAGGGAAAGAAGAAGCAAGAGATCCGTTTACAAAAGAAGGCAGCAGGAGGAAGAAAGGACAACCAACTAATCACAGTACTACAAAATTCTGAAGTTGTACTATGTACTATGACAGCAAATACTGAATATTCTTGGAAAAAAAATGCTATAGTAGGAAGGTGCTGCTGTGAGTTTGTTTTAGGTAGATTGCTGAGTCACATGATTTGACTGCTTCTTTTTACACTCCCCCTCAAGTTGAGAGAAAGATGATTGAACTCCCAACTTGGGAAGAAGAGCATTATATTGTTTGGTGGAGAGGACCTTAGTGAAGAGATCAGCAATTTGAGCCTTCGATGGTATGTATTCAGAGATGATATCACCCTTTTGAATATGATCACGAATAAAGTGGCAATCAATGGCAACATGTTTGATGCGCTCGTGATGGACAGGATTGGCAGCAATAGACAAGGCTGCTTGGTTGTCACAATAAAGCTTGGTACAACCCAAATGTTTAACTCCTAAGTTATGCAGAAGTTGTTTAAGCCACATGACTTTACAAATTGTTAGGGTTATCGACCTATATTCTACTTTCGCACTGCTGCGAGCTACCACACTTTGTCTTTTAGATTTCCAAGAAAGAGGAGATGAGCCCAGAAGTATACAAAATCCTGAGGTGGATCGCTTGACACTGGAGCAGCCTGCCCATTCACTGTCACAAAAAGCAAGAAGTTGAGCATGAGATTGAGAAGTGAGAAGAATGCCTTAGCTGGAAGTTCCTCTGAAATAGCATAAGACTCTGAGAGCTGCTTGATAGTGGACGACAGTATGAGAGTGCATGAATTTTCTTGGAACATGGACAGTATAGGACACATCAGAGCGTGTAATGGTGAGGTAGATTGACTTGCCAACCAATCTTTGGTAAGGTTCAGGAGAAGGAAGCAGTTGACCTGTAGACAATTCAAGCTTTATATGAGTATCTATAGGCAATTTAAGAGGTTTACATTTTATCATGCCATATTCGTCAAGTAAATCTAAGACATATTTTCATTGAGAAAGAAAAAATCCTTGATTTGTTCTATCCACCTCTATGCCTAAAAAATATCTTAAATAACTTAAGTCTTTAATGTGAAATTGAGAATGAAAAAAATTTTGGTATTGTTAATTTCATAGAGGTCACTTCCTGCAATAAGTAAGTCATCAACATAAACTAAGATTATAGTGATGTGATGAGGAGTGTCTTTAATAAAAAGGGAATAGTCAGCTTTAGGTTGTATGAATTTATGATACAAGAGAACACTACTAAGTTTGGCAAACCATTGCCTGGGAGCCTACTATTGAGGCCATAAAGAGATTTTTCAAATTTGCAAACCATTGTAGTTTTACGTGTGGATCCCTGAGGAGAATATGTAAACCTTTGGCCTAAATGATTGTAACTAGTGGGGGGGGGGGGGGGGGGGGGGGGGGGGGGCTCATGAAAGCGGTCTCATATAAATCACCATGCAAAAAAGCGTTCTTAACATCCATTTGATGAACATGCCAATGTTTAATAGCAGCAATAGATAAGAGAGATCGAATAGTTGTCATCTTTGTTACTGATCCAAAGGTTTGTTGATAATCAACCCCATATTTTTGATGATTTCCAAGCAATACAAGGCAAGCTTTGCATCTATCATTGGTGCCATCAGCATTGAATTTGGTATTATTAACCCACTTGCACCCAATAGATTTTCTTCTTGGTGGAAGAGAACAAAAATCCCAAGTATCATTAGATTTCAAGGAACAAAGCTCGTCATTCATAGCAGCCACCCATTCATGATGTTTGAGAGCATCTTTAAAGTGGACAGGATCAGTGCTTTTAAGAGAATGAGTGAGAAAACAAGAAAAAGAGTGAGATGTAAGAATAGCTAACGGACAGGACCGTGCCCAAAGGGCCCCATGTGATTCAGGAATCAATGGACACTCTTAGGACAGTTCAACAAAATATGAGAGCAGCTCAGAGTCGGCAGAAGAGTTATGCCGACAATCACCGTAGGATGCTTCAGTTTGATGTTGGTGATAAGGTCTTCCTTAAGGTTTCCCCTGCGAGAGGCGTTCATCGTTTTGGTGTTACGGGAAAATTAAGCCCGAAGTTTTAGGATCTTTTGAGATATTAAGGAGAGTAGGAGAGGTTACTTATGAGCTAGCTTTACCTCCGAGTTTGGCAAGGGTTCATAATGTGTTCCATGTGTCTCAGTTGAGAAGTATGTCCATGATCCATCTCATGTGCTTGCCCATGAACCTCTTCAAATCGACGATTCTTTGGTTTATGAGGAGAGGCCTATTAGGATCCTAGATACTTGGGTTAAGGAGTTGAGGAACTCAAGAATTTCGTTGGTCAAAGTGTTATGGTCAAACCACAGAGTAGAGGACGCTACTTAGGAGAAGGAAATCGATATGAGAGACCGTTACCCGAGTCTTTTTGGTAAGTCTTAATTTCGGGACGAAACTATCTTAAGGGGGAAAGAGTTGTAACAGACTCAAATTCGTAACCTCAATTATTAATTTAATTATCCTTTATCTCCGATTTTAAATTTCTTAATTACCCGATTACCAAAATCAAACCGCCAAAATCCCTAAAACCTTATTATCATTTTCAAATAGCCCAAAAACCTTAGTTATTATTTAAATTACGAGAATTTTTACATTTTAAAATCATTTTACGATTTAATTAACTTCTACGTTGTAAACTCGTTTTCCACAACAATTTGCATAACGATTATTTTAATAACTCTACAACTTTAATTTTCGTCAAAAATCTATTTTATACTTCTAAGAAATTATTTATTATTTCATGTTACAAATTTTATTTTTTATTTATTTTACTATTTCGTCAAAACGTTGCGTTTTAAGTTCTTTTTCTTAACCGAACTTTGTTAAATTATTTTTTTCGACTTTATAACTTTGATTTATATGTTTCGACAAAAATTATATTTATGAATATTATTATCAACTTTAAAGTGTATTTTTAGCTAATTTTGAATACAAACTAAGATAAATTTCAATACCAAACCTTAAGCAAACTTACCCATTATTTTGATGTACACCTACTAGCACCAAAATAGGATAAATTTAAGCTGAAAATAAGCTCCAAACAGCACCCACAACCAGCCCTCTCTTCCTCTAAGAAAACATCATCATTTCACTATATCTTCACCTATCCTAGCCTACCTAGATTTTCATGCACCACCATTAGTCCATTTTTAAGCATGATAAACCCCCCAAATCAGCCCCTAGAAGCTGATTATATCCCCTCCCCATGTCCCTTTGATCTTTACTCATCCTTCCTCCTTAATACATACTTAAATACATTCCTAACCTTCCTTATTTTTTTTCCTTATGTTCTTTATGTTTTTAGTTGAAGAATCCCTTGAAGAACAAGCTTAACATCATCCATTTTCAAGTCAAGTTCATAAAATTTTCTCTCTTAAGGTCAGGTTTGTCCATTTAAAAAAAGGGGTTGAATTTTTACCCATCACCTTACCAATTTGAGTTTTGTTTAAATAGGTTGAGAAGTATTTTTTTTTTCACTTTCAAGCTTGGATTATTATTTTTCAAGAACTATTTTGGGAGATTATCATTCTTAGAGCTTCTTGAAGAATATATTATTTTGGGAGCATTTTCTTATTTTATTCTCTATTTTGGTCTTAGTACCACTTGACTTTCTTACTATGTGACATTTATATTATATCTACTTGAATATGTGAAAGATATGACAATATGTTAAATTGATTTAATTTTTTCTTGCATGTTCTCTCAAAGTAAGAATGCTACATTGTTTTTTGTGTTAAAAGTAAAAATAAAGTGTTTATTATAAGTTTAATTATATGCATGTTATAAAAAGAAAATTTATGATGTTTTTATATATAATAATGTTAGAAATTTTATTTACATGTTTATATTATAAATATTCAAGTATTGTGATTATCACCCGAAATCGATATTAAATTAAAGTCACGAAAGAAAAATATAAAAATTTGAAAAATTTTCATTTATATAATGTTACTGATGGATATATATTTTATTATGTGTATTTTTATTTTAATGTTCATGCATGTAAATTTTATGAATTTCTATAATGTAAAAATACGTAAAAACGGTGTTTTGTGATGTTTTTGTGAAGTTCTTGTTGTGAATAAATTTTTTGTGGGCTTAGGAACTTTAGGAGTATATTTTATATAAACTTTACAGTAGTTAAAAGTTAGAAAATCATTTAGGTTCATTTTCATAAGATATGTAGGGGTTAAATATATTATTAATGGATAAGTTAGTTAATAAAATCATATTATTATGTCTCCTACAAGTTTGAACCAGAATATAAACTTTTGGTATTTTTTTTATGAATTTTTACTAAGTGTTGGCTACTTACCGAAAAAATGCAAAAATGTTAAAATATGAAATAAATACTAAATGGACTATTTTGGACTTGAAATTTTTATGACACTCTTATATAGACAATAGGTTTGGAATTTGATCATTGCATAAGCTTATACGACCGTCTATTGACCCTTGTGAATTTTAAATAAAATGGTAAATCCAAAACCGATAAAATATAAAATAACTATTAAACAGACTATTTTGGACTTGAAATTTTTATGAGACACTCTCATATACAATAGGATTATATGAGAACCCTTGGACAAACTTTCGTGGACATTTAAGGACATTAATAATTTTATGTCAGTTTATCGGTAAATTGGCAAAACAATTTCGTTAAAATGCATAGGCGTGTTTTTATTCAACTTTCTGGTCCAAAACTAACTTCATACAGCTTCTGGACATCTAATACATTTTTTATAATTTTTTTATTGGTTATTATGGATTTTTAATTAATTTATATGTTTAATCGATAAAAATTACTTATTAAATATTACGAAAATTTTTCCTTATGTTTTATAAGTTTATATAGTCTTGTAAAAAACTTATATAGCCCCTAGAACCTTTTCATAATTTGTGAATTTTTTTTATGGTAATCTTTTAATTATTGAATTAGCAAATATGTTGACTTTTCCTTTAAAGGATGTTGACTTAGAGTTTGACTAGACTAGGGTTGACTTATATCAATGTGAAATAAATAACATGGAGTCTTGTTTGAAATTATGTGTACTTGGATGAATCACTCTGATAGTAAGGAAATTTCGAACCACGGACCGACGTGTAATCTAGCGTCCGTGTTTCCCGACACGTAGAAATGCGGGGTTAGACAGGGGGTCCGAGAGAGTCCCATCTTGTAGAAGCTCGAGCATAAAAGTTGCGTGAAGTGACGGCTCCCATCACAGTTAGAGTGTGGAACATGTTCCTCCTCTAGCCAGACCCTTACATATATCAGATAGTCATTATTATGTGTGTTGTGCAAATGTGATTTTTGGGTCTAAGTAGAACCATTGGATGAACCTTATAGTTACCAGGTGTAGGTGACTGTAGCCAATACGTTATTTACATTCGTGTGATGAATGTGAAAAATTGTTGAAAATATTCCAGAATTGAAAATGAGAAACGAGAACCGAGGAACTTAAAATCAAGGCTTGCAATGTACTTTTGCATATCTCGTGAATATATTATGATTGTCATATAATTATATTGTTGAGGAGCTTGTACTTGGCGTTAGGCGCTGATTTCGATTCATGGATGGCAGTATTTTGCAGGAAGGTTTAGCTTCGGGTTTCGATGCAGGCCCAACATTTACTATATATCGAGAACTTTGCTGCTTTTTGTACCTTTCATAATGACTTGATTATGATGTATCTCTTTTTAATTTTGAACAAACAATATTTCTTATCAGATGTAATAGTTTACTATTTTATTTTAAAGAATTTTAGTTTGTAAGATTTTACGTTTTTTTAACAGTATGGCATTTGAGACTTCCGCTACATTATTGTATTAGATATTATTATTATTATTGTTATTATTATTATTATTATTATTATTATTATTATTATTATTATTATTATTATTATTAAATGTTATTCTTGTATCGAGAATGCCGCTACTATTACACGTGGTATCAGAGCCAAAGTAACTCGAATCTTGGAATTTTAATTCCATGTGAAAGAATGTTCTCGATAGCCGAATTTTTTTAAAAGCAAATTTCAAATGATTTTCTTTTTTTACAAAACAAGTCTTTTCAAATTTTCTTTATCTGAATCTCGTGTGCTTGTGTGACTGTGTGTAAAATTGCGTGCTAGGTTAATTAAGTTAATGTGATAATCATATGTATAAAAAATTTAGGTGAGAAATGGCGCGACAACTGACTATGAGGCTAGGACCCGAGAGCTAGAAGCACAACTAGCTCGGATGGAGCGCACCAACGAGCGACTACTTGTTCTTATGAAAAAAACAAGCGCAACAACAGCCAAACAACGATGGGAAGTACTTCATGAATATGGCGCACCACCGCTCACCCAGATACGAGGGGACAGTCGTCCCAGTCCTTTTTCGAAAACTGGCTCTCCGAGATGGAGATATTATTAGAGGTCATCAATTGTCCCAACAATCTGAAGATCAGACTGGTCTCTTTTTATCTTACCGGCCCGACTGAGCTATGGTGGCGCAGTATCAAAGACACCATGGTCGATTCATCTTATGACGACTTCCTCCAAACTCTTTGCAAGAAACTCTACCCGCCATCACTTTGGCCCCACAGTTCAACACAAGTCTTTCTGGCGTACTTTGGCCTCACTCGTGCGCGCCAGGGAAAATTTTCCAGGAGGTCACTCATCCTAAGATTGCTCCCACCAAGCACGCTTAACTGTGGAGTTCTTAGCAAATGGGCTCCCATGAAAAGAAGATGCACTTTTTTGATGTGAGTAATCTATCAATTTTTTAAAGCATAATTCGGGGTATCACATTTATAGCCCTTGTGAGCTGGAGGGTACCCTAAAAACACATAAGGTACTGCTTTGGATTGCATTTTATTAAGGTGCCTACTTGGATTAGTAGCTAAAGCAAAGCAACCAAAAACTCTTAGATGCTGATAAGAGGGTTTTGTTTTATAAAGATTTTCAAAAGGGGTTTGATGATCTAAAGCAGCAGTAGGCAACCTATTAATTATATGAGTAGCAGCATACACATAATCCCCCTAAAAATCCAAAGGAAGACCGGCTTGAAAACGAAGAGCCCTAGACATTTCAAGAATATTTCTATGTTTTCTTTCCAATCTACCATTTTTTTAGGGCCTATCAACGCATGATTTTTGATGGAGAATACAAAGATCCGAGAAGAGAAGTTTGCACTATTTATCATCAAGTTCAAGAGCATTGTCAGTGCGAATAGTTTTGATCTTTTTATCAAATTGAGTTTTAGCCATGTTGACAAATATTTCAATGACAGAAAAAGTATCAGATTTTTGTTTTAGCAAATGAAACCATGTCATCCTAGAATGGTCATCCACTATAGTGAAGAAAAATCTACGGTTTTTTCTACATGAAACTTTATAAGGACCCCAAATGTCAAGGTGAATAAGATCAAATATTGAGGGTGCTCTTAAAAGACTAGTAGAGTATGGTAATTTAGTAAAGTTGGCCATGGGGCAAGTAACACAAATGTCACCTTTAACAATACGAAGATTGAAAAAATCAGAAAGTTTTGTAAGTTTTGTCAAAGGAATATGTCCAAGCCTACTATGCCATAAATTTGTTGAAGTAAGTAAAGGATGACCTTGAATAACTTGCAGAACTTGAAGAGTAGTGCTGACATTGTGTTGTTTTTTAGCATCAAGTTGATATTGGATGGGCTCATCAATCAAGTAATAAAGACCATTAAAGGCTTTGCCTATTCCTTTCAATTTCCCTATGGTAGTATCAAAAATAAGACACTGATTACTTTCAAACATCACTTAGCAATGATTTTCTTTACTGAGTTGCTGCACAGAGAGCAAATTATGTTTAAAATCGGGGACATAAAGCACATTTTGGAGAGTCAGTGAGTTTTGTAGTTGCACATGACCTATGTGAGAGATATGTGAACTGTGTCCATTAAGAAGGTTGATAGTTGAGTGATGTTGCATAGGGACAGGTTTGTGCAAGAGTTTTAGATCGCCTGTCATGTGATCGGATGCACCAGAGTCTATGATCCATAAAGAAGGTTCATGATCAACATGATAACATGTGACCATACCAGCATAGGGTATATCTAATTCCTCATCAGTGTCAGAGGGAGCAGTTTTGGAAGTAAAAGGTAAAAGTTTCATCAATTGTTCAATTTGAGTGGAATTTAAGGTGTGAGGAGGATTGGATATAGAATCAAAAAGTACTATGCCTCCTCTTTCTCTAGTCCATCTACCCGCTCTTCCTCTAGGATTTTGCCCCCTCCCCCTGCAACCATTTTGAGCCAGAGGGTGCCAAGATGGAAAACCAACTACACTCCCACATTTCTCTGTTTGATGTCCCTATCTGCCACAACCAATGCAAGTGAAAGTGGGAGATGGGGCAATTCCTTTGCTGAACATAGCCATAGGTTCAATGTCTTCTTTGGGTATTTTCAAGATTTCTCTTTGATTTTCTTCTTTTTGAAGTAAGTTGCAAGCCTCATCCACACTTGGAAGGGGTTGCAGCATCAATAAATGACTTCTATGGGCACTATAAGACTCCTCCAAACCATTGAGAAATTAAAATAATTTTTGTTCATCAAGTTGGGTTTATAAAGCCTATAGATAGGTTTTAATTTCATTGGTGATGTTTGTGATCACAGGAAGTTGATTCATTGATTCAATCTCTTCCCATAGTGCACTCAAAGCAATGTAGTATTCAGAAATAGATTTGTTTTCTTGTTTTAAATCGTAAATTTCCTTAATCAATTTGTACTTTCTTGAGCCATTTGTGACAGAAAAAACGCTGCTCTAATTGTTTCCAAATATCATATGCAGAATCTATAAACATAATAGATTTTTTGATAGAATCAGACACATTGTTTATGTTCCAAGAAATGACCATACAGTTACAAGTGTGCCAAGCTTCTTGTTTTATTAAGTTATTGAGATCTCTTTTTTGAGTCCCAATAACAAAACCAAGCTTGTGTTTTGAACTTATTTCAAATGATCTTCTCCAACTTCTATAATTTGCAACCCCAAGAAATTTTTCAACTTTAACAGAGTTACTTCCATCAGAGGGATGTAAATACAGTGGGCTGGTTAATTCAATAGAAGTGGAAATAGATGATTGAGAATCAACATTTTTCATTTTTTAAAAAAACTAAGGATTTAAAACAGAAGGGAAAAATGCTTCTGTCTGCCCTGGGCTCTGATATCATGAAGACTTTGATAATCAAGATTGCATCAAAGTAATGTATGTCAAATTGCACAGCAAACAGTAGTAAAACTTTTCATTGAATGATGATTTAAAAGCTTTTGAAATTCTTTTTTACAAATTCCCTCCTTGCCTTTACTAAAATAGAGACAACCTATTTATAGACTAAACAAGGAAAGAAGAGGCAAGAGAGCCATTTACAAAAGAAGGCAGCAGTTGGAAGAAAGGACAAATAGCTAATCACAGTACTGCAAAATTCTGAAGTTGTACTATGTACTATGACAACAAATATAGAATATTCTTGGAAAGAACGTTGGTAGGAACGTGCTGCTGTGAGTTTGTTTTAGGTAGATTGCTGAGTCACATGATTTGGATGCTTCTTTTTACAGCATGGATTTGTATCTGATTTTCGATACAACTAAATCAATATTTCAACTTTGATTTTCGCTTTGATCGAAAACCTGGCCTGAATTTGAGTCTTTCACTTTGATTTTTGATATAACTAAATCAGTATTTCCACTTTGATTTTTGAAGATTAATCTTCAGAATTTTGAGGAAACAAAATTAATTTTCGAATGAATTTCTAGAATTTATAAGGAGAGAGAAGGGGTTAGTGAAAATAGAAGATGAAAGGGAAACTAGAAATGAGAATCCTGTAAGAACAAGAAGAAAATTATTCTATTCTCATGAAATACAAAAAAATATCTGAGATTTGCTTTTGGTGAAAAAGAGTGAGATTACTGATACAAGAAGATTTCTAATACAGCTAAAAAAATGGTAAGTTAGAAATTTGCTTTTTCGGACAGATACAGAAAGATAAACCAATTACGACAATATTATTTTTATAAAATTTTTGGAATATTAAAAAATAGAAAAAATTGTTTCTAAAAAGCCAACCTTTTGGTCATCTTCAAATAAAGGGTCAACGTTTTATTTATTCAATAAAAAGACAACATTTGTCTCATTTTTGCAATTAAAGAGATAGCAGGTAAAGCAACCCTGCTGTAACGGTTAACTGGAATTCCTTAAAAAAATAGAAATAAAGTTCTTAACCTAATAAATTCTTCATCTTCATTGTAATATATTTACAAATTAACATGAACCTTCTACCAGAATATTGTTCTGCCATCTCATTGTTTCAAACCACCATTCCACAAAACAATTTAAAACCAGTGACAACAAATCAAAACAGAATATTGTTCTGCTAGTACATTGTTTCAAAACAAAACAATTCAAAACAAACCCATTATATTACAGCAAAACTACTAATGGCAGTACATTGTAATTCAAAACAAACCCATTACATTACAGCATTAGCTAACTGATGCTTGAGTTGGTTGAGTTGATTCTTGAGTTTGTTCAGTTGGTGCTTGAGTGATTAAGCTTGTTCCTGCAACCTAAACAATTCAATACAATTAAGTCGTCATTATATACAAATAAGATGGTTCATTATGTAAAATAAGATGCTTACTTTGAATGTGGATGTCCTACCACCTCAACACCCTACTTGTCTGGATCTTCCCCCTCTAGACCCTACACCATTATGGATTGACCTTCCATTTCTACCTATTCTTGTTAGTTGAGCTCCTCTTTCTTGTACATTCTCCGAGATTGTTGTTGTAGAGGTCGATGCCTTTCTTGGTCTGCCCCGCTTGCGTGGAGGTTGTGGTTGTTCATCATTAGTTGGCATCCTACCCTTGTTTGGACATTTCCATTTGTTGTGATCTTTAACTTGCAAATGCCACAAGTCATTTCCATACCGTGCCTACTTAGTCTTCCTACCTTTTTTGAGCTTTCATGGGGATCTTTCCTCCTATTCAAGCGAGGTCTACCAGACCGTATTTTAATAGGTGGAGGTGTGAGTGTAAGATCTCTGCCTAGAGGTGAACCTTTGCCCAACAACCCATTTAAAGCACTTAAAATCTGTATTATCTCTAATTAAAGGCCCTTTTTTTCTTAACCTGCTCTCATCACCAAAAAACCCTTCATCTGAACTTGGAGGTGTCTTAACATCATCTGAACTGTCCCCAGAATCAGAGTTTACATTTCCTTCCCTAACATCATTTTTCAGATCAGTTTGTTGAGCTCCATGCGTACCCTGAGCATCCGCTCTTTGCACTCTTTTTAAAGAATTGACAAGTTTAGAAATTTCCCCTTTAAACTTGTGTCTAGCAGCTACAAACTCTTCATCACTGGATCCTTCAACATCTACTAACTCATCCACTAAATCAATATCCTCTAACTCATCCTCACTACTCAAACTATCATCAAGGCCTACTTCATAATCCTCATCTTCTGAACTACTATTACCAAATGTACTCCCCTCTACGGATTTATCTACAAAATCAGAATGAATTTCAGGCTCAAGAGGGTGGTCAACATTAGTATCAGGTAATAGTGCCCTTTTGGTAGTAGTGTCTGCTGGTAAATTGCTCCTATGACTTCTCCTCAATGCTATATTAGTACACCTTCTAGGGGTTAACTTTTTGGGCTGGACCATGAGTTGATCAAGTAGTCCTTTATCAAGATCAGTTACAGGGAATGCAGATGTTAGATATTTATGAAGCACATACATATTCACTGTCCTCATCTGAATTACTGCATTCTATAACTCAACAACAATATTTTCCCCATCTATCTTCATTAAGCCATCCTTTAAAGTGTAATCTGAAAGCAAGTAAAAAAGCCCTTGTATACCTCTATCTCCATTGCACTTATTAGCTAAACTCATCAAGTGATCCATGAACAAGTCATCTGGATCTACCTCCAATACTCTACCAAAACCTCCAACATAACTAATACTACCTTTAACTTCCTTGAATTTACCCCCATACCAAATTCTAATAGATACCTTTTTCATTCATTATGTTTACAATTACACAAAAATTCTAATTGCTAATGTTCACAATTGCCAGCAGCTATGGATGATTTCAAGAGGTACAACCCTGCTTGTTTTTGTAGGGCATATATGTCATAAGAGAGTAAATTCCAACAATTACACAAAAATGCTAATTTCTAATGTGTTTAACCAAATTCCACCATAATAGAATAAATTCCAATAGTTACTAAGCAAATTCCAACAATTACACAAAAATCATAATTTCTAATGTGTTTAACCAAATTTCAATAATTATTAAGCAAATTCCAACAATTACACAAAAATTCTAATTTCTAATGTGTTAAACCAAATTTCACCATAAGAGAGTAAATTCCAACAATTACACAAAAATCCTAATTTCTAATGTATTTAGCCAAATTCCACCGTAAGAGAGTAAATTCCAACAATTACTAAGCAAATTCCAACAATTACACAAAAATCTAATTTCTAATGTATTTAGACAAATTCCACCATAAGAGAGTAAATTCCAACAATTACTAAGCAAATTCCAACAATTACACAAAAATCCTAATTTTTAATGTATTTAACCAAATTCCAACATATGAGAATAAATTCCAACAATTACTAAGCAAATTCCAACAATTACACAAAAATTCTACTTTCTAATGTGTTTAACCAAATTCCACCATAAGAGAGTAAATTCCAACAATTACTAAGCAAATCAACAATTATCAATAATGAGACATCAATTGCAGAAATTTAGAGTTAAAAACTTACTTGGGTTGTGGTATTTTAGTGGAAATAAACTTTGCCCCAAAACTGCATTTGTGTCGCCAATAGAGAAGGATTAAAGGGACCGATTTTTTGGATTGAAGATGCAGCTACTGGCTTAGCCGGGGTTGAAGATGAAGCAAGTGGTTTTTCATGGGTTGAAGATGCAAAATCAAGGTGGAAGATGCACACTGTTTTCGTGGGTTTGCAAGGGAAATGGAAGATGTTTGCAAGGGAATTGGAAGTGTTTATGAATTGGAAGATGACAGAGACAGATATGTATGCGAAATAAATGTTAACCGATTACCAGTAAACTATCTCTTTGATTGCAAAAATGAGACAAAGGTTGTATTTTTATTGAATAAATGAAACATTGACCCTTTATTTGCAGATGGCCAAAACATTGACTTTTTAGAAACAATTTTTCCTAAAAAATAAGTGTAAAGTTTATTTTCTGATTTTTGTAAGGTCATAGTTTTCTAAAAGGTGGAATTTAATGATTTCCTTCTTTGCTTTTGAGGAATTAGTGACAAAGAAATAAATGTCACTATAAATGCCACTATGAGTTTTATTTAGTAGCATTTAGATCAAATGTCGCTAAATATATGTCATTAAAGATAGAATTTGTTGGAGTGACTTAATGCCGCACACCAATCTTCAATCTCTGTTCATTTAGTGATCAACGAAGCCACCTATTGTCATCCATACAATGGAAATACAAAAAACTAGTTATTTGTATTCTTTATTTGCATTATTATTTCTATTGGTAACACAACTACACTTTATGCATTAACATAACTTTGTAAAATTCTAGACAGGTTCAGATTCACAATGCAAACGCATACCAAGCTACTGCTTATCAGCTGTACTTCCATTGGCAATTGAGCTGTTCAAATACCTCTCAACAATGTCGAGGCCACAAAGCTCCTTGACCACAGGCATGGTAGCCGGGACACTTAGTTGGAATGACAGATCATAATTTTGGCCTTCGAAACCACCCCAAGAAGCAAGTTGCCTTCTGGCATCTTTGATGGCTGCTCGTGTTGCACAGTGAACTGACGCTGCTAGCACTAATGGAGGCTCCCCAGATGCTGCAAATAAACCAAGCAAAAGAATAATGAAGAATTTTTCTGTTTTAGTATTCTCTAGAATTTTGACAAAGGAAGTGATGAACAAACCTTTGGAAGAAAGAATGCGCTTCTGATGATATCCGCTGTTCATGACTTCAACATTAAGTTGTCTTGGTATGGTATCAATTGTTGGGATCTTATATGTCCATGTGCTATCCGAAACCACCATACCATCATGATCGGTTAGGTACTCTTCCAGCATGAAAAAGCCGATACCTTGAACAAATGCCCCTTCGATCTGTAACAATTATTGTACAATATAAGAATTAATTTGTGTACATAATTCAACAACAAATTCTAAATCTGCACTAAAAATTTAACATTTATTGCAACCATAATCTTATGTTAGTACAATAAGAATGCTGCTGATAATCAACCTGCCCCAGATCAATTGCAGGATTAAGACTCTGTCCACAGTCATAAATGATGTCTGATTGCAATATAGTAGTTTCTCCTGTAAGAAGATTCAGCTCTACCTGTGGAACGAAAAGAGGATCAGTCAATTCTGAGGCGACACAATTTATCGTTATTTCTTTTGATGCGAGATAATGCTTGCTTGAATGAAGACTTGACAAGGATGTCACAAAATTTACCTCACTAACAGCAGCTCCGTAGTTTAGATACCGCATGGAACCAGAATCAGGTACAAAATAAGCACTAGCAGACAAGTTCACCGATTGCAAGCGAGCCTGCAATAAATCAAATGAGAAATTTGAATCCAATATCTTTTCATCATACATAAGAAACACAAATCCACAGTCATAATCATGGAACTTTCGGTACAAAATTACGCAAACTCGGTTCTATTACCACCATTTACTGCTGCCTCTAACTATACCATGGTGATTTGGAACAAGTACTCACCTGAGAAATGAGTTTTTCCCAGTTAGTAGAGCCTTTCTCTTGTTGCAATTTCTCCTTGAGAGGGGTTAATCTTTCCACTAATATATTGCAGCAAATCTTAACAGCTTCACAGCTAGATTCAGAAGTAGTGCTTCCAGCAGTTAATCCCCCTTGTACCATGCTTAAAGTATCTGCTTGTACTACTTTTATCTTATCAAATAGCTCATCACTTCCAGTACTGTTAAGTGAACTCAGAGCAAATGCAGCCATCTGTTTTACTTTGGTCCATAGACCTTGGCCAATCTCGATCCCTCCGACTTCAACAGCAATAGATCCATCTGAAAGTATGCTCACTTTACCAGGGATTGGTGTCTGTAAGACACTATAAATGACGGGTAACCTGGAAATGCCCCTTTTACACCATTTATGATTGTCGTTATACTTCTTTATTAACCCTTTCCTCTGTTCATAACTTGAAGATGAAGCCAGTTTATCCCAAATTAAGGGCAAAGTATATTCACCCGGATCTCCGGAAGCATCTGGATAGAATGAAGTTAAGGTATTGTATGTGTGGAAATTTTTGTATCGAACAACATCAACGTCCATCGAAAGGGTAGAAGCTACATGTTCAAGCACAGCTTCAGCTATAAATGATCCTTGTAACTCTCCAGGAGCTCGCATTGCACTCTTACTTGTATTATTTGTTTTGCAGAATTTCATGTCGAAAGATAAAGCACCCCAGTCATACTTCTTGAGGGTTGATCCTATGGTTAACGATAGATATAGACTAAGATCTTCTGACATACCCGCATCAATCAAAATATCAAGATGTAACGCGGTAACCTTTCCATCTAATTTAAATCCCACGTTGTAAGTGATTTTCATCGGATGTCTTCCCCCGGCCATTATCATATCACTTTTGCGATTGAGATACATCCTAACAGGACGACCAAGCTTTCGTGCTGCTAGAGCACATGCTGTTGCAACCTATACAACAATAAACTAAGTTATAAACATCATAAAAGAAAGAGTCCTTATAATAAAAAGATTTTACAACCAAACTACTCACCGGCATAGATTTTAATGCCTTTCCTCCAAACCCGCCTCCTACCCTTCTTGTGATGATACGAATTTTGTTTTCAGGAACTCCAAGGCAACGAGCAATCACAGAATGTGTAATTTCTGGAAATTGAGTAGAACTATAAACCACCATGCTGTTATCTTCATCTGGAATAGCAAGGGCAGTTTGCGTCTCCATATAGAAAAAGTACTGTGATGGGAGTCTGATCTAAACAAATCACAAATGGAAAATACTAAGTCATAAAAATTCCGTTTGTTATAAGTCTTACAAAGAATAGGCAGCATCAAATGTTACCTCAGCAGAAAGAATCTTTTGATCAGCTTCGGCCATGCCCTTGGCTATATCACCCACTGGTTTGGCGCAAAAGTGAGGTGGAATGTCAAAAAAGCTACATCTCTCCACTGCATCTTCGAAAGTTAAAATTGGTGGCTCTAAATTTTCGACATCGTAGTCAACTACTACTTTAGCTGCTGCAGTGTCTGCACGCCTCTGTGTATCTGCAACCTATAATGAAATAATGGTAACCGAGTGAATTTCAAAATCATAACCCAGGGACAGAAGACAGTCAATAAAACGAAAGAAAAAAGGAGCCTAAGTTCGTCAATAAAGATGGACTTACGACTAGTGCAATGCGTTGACCGGGACACCTTGTGAATTCATCGGCAAATAATACATCATCCCCAATAAAACTGGCTCCTATATTGCTTCCTCCATGTGGGATATCTTTATAGGAAATAATGGCAGCAACTCCATCCAGAGATGATTCGGACTCGTATCTCACACAATTTACTCTTGCCAATGGCTTCGTGCTGTATACAAATGCTCCATAAAGGCAATCCTTCGGAGAAGGAATATCATCAACATATATAGCCTCACCTGAAAAAAGTAAATCCAAACAATAAACAATTCATAAATCTTCATTAAGTTGCCTACTGCAATATTTTTCATTCTATTCAGTGATCATATCTCACTACGCAGAAAGATTTAAAAAAAAAAAGGCAAAATTACAAAAAACTACCTATCATATAGCACATTTTGCAAAAAAACTACCTGATTTAATTTTTTGCAAAGTCAACGCCCCACTTGATGTCAGCTGACGCTTTCCGTCAAGTGGTAGTCTTTTGCAAACAAACATATGATATAAGGTAGTTTATTTGCAAAATATATTAAATTAGGTAGTTTTTTGCAAAAGATGCTATAGATTAGGTAGTTTTTCGAATTTTTCCTTAAAAAATATATATTTAGACCCTATTATTTAGCGTACTAATTTGTTCAAGAACATTTACAGCAAAGAACATGTAAATTGTCCTTGTGAGTGAACCAAAAAAAAAAATCCCTTTTTCAGTCAGCACTTAGCAAAAATAACTTGTTAAAGTGTAAAGTTTTAAACAAACCAGATGCCTGGAGAGCAGCTCCAGTTTTGCTAATGGGCTTTCCCACGGGATGATGCTCCGTGCTGGGAAGAATTACCTGCGTAGCAGGTAATATCATAGGTTGGCTAGTGTCCTCTTTCACTCTGCGCCCTGTTACCGACTGGGAATTATTGTAGCCATTCACATCCAAACTAGAAAGTTTTGAGTCAGTATCAACCAAAGAGTACAGAAACTCAAAAACAAATGCCTCAGCTAAACTTTTTCGGTAAGAAACATGTGAAAAAATATCGTCCCTAGGCACCACCGTAGCTTGAACTAAATTCAGTGTCTTGCAGAGAACCTCAAGGTTGACATATCTTCCAGCTAAAAATCCCTCAACTTCTTTAGCCCGTACAGCATGCTTAGTTCCATATGCACCAAAAGCCAGCCGGATCTTGTTCACCATAAAGCTTCCATCAGCAGATTTGCAGGGAGAAACTTCAGCAAAAAAAGCAGCATTTAGATAAGGCAATGCATTCCCTAGAGGACGAGGTGCTGCTCTATAGGTTTCAAACATAAGTTCACAATTTGATCTCGATGACGGTTCCCAAATCGGAATTTGGACACTCAACATTACACTTTTTGAATCTAAAGGAGGCGATACCAAGAACTCCTCCAATTTTATGGTCTCCCTTTTTGAGCTTCGTACTACCTCCACACTAGAATCAACAGCTAGGAGAACAGTAGCAATGTCGGAAGGAAACCCATGTCTTTGCACCATAACTAAATTCCCACCTATACTTGCTGAATTTCTAATAGACCCAGAAGCAATTTTCTCAAAATGGGCAGCAATTTTCGTAAACACTGTAAAACTTCCCTCTTTCAGTGCAACAATAGCCTTAGATATTGACACAGCAGCTCCAATATGGATGCATTTAGAATCCCTTTTAACAACAGAAAGCTCAGGAATGTACCTTAGATCTATGTATGTGTCACTGCCTTCTAATTCCTTATAGTAACCAGTGCCTGTATTACTAACAACTAATTTCACACTACCAACATTATTGGAGTCACACCACTGCAACTTGTTGTGGAGTTCCTCTATACTAAAAGGGGTAAACCAAGAACATTTTCCCAATTCCAATTGCATATTACGCTTTATTTCATCCTTTAAAAAATCAGGAAATGTCGACATTTGACTACTCGGATCATAAACAGGCAGCATCTTGATATCCTTACTCTCCTCCTTTTGCCAAAAGGCATTGTATCCAAGATCCTCAATATCGACATCTGCTGCAAAGCTTTTGCAAGCATCGACAATAGGGCGATAACCAGTACATCTACAGAGGTTTCCAGCTATAGCCTTCTCTGCCTCAGAAAGCTTCAGGTTAGAGAAGCCAGGAGGAGGAGGGGGTTGTGATTCATTACTGTTGTCAGCATTAATAAGGGCTGAAAAGAGAGACATACACATTCCAGGAGTACAAAAACCACATTGAGAGGCATGGAAGCCAGCAAGTCTCTGTTGGATTGAATGAAAACCTTGTTTTTGATTTCCAATACCTTCGCTTGTGGTAACAGAACAGCCATGGATACTACAAAGAAGTGTAAGGCAAGAATTAATTGTATAAGCCTCGACTTTTTCATGTACAGGATCATATTTTGATAGCAGCACAACACAAGCCCCACAACCACCTGCAACATTTTTATTCAGGAATGGTCACAAATACAAGTTTATTTATTACTCTAATTGATCATCAAACAAAGAACAACAAATTAAACACCAAAATACCATTATAGGTTATAGAAATATATTGAATTTAACAATGACAAATCATCACACAAGGAACAGTAGAATTGGAATATATGCTAGTATAATTTAATAGGAGTCTATTTATAATTTCAAGAACTTGATGGAATTTTAATTCCAATATAACAGATCAGTGATTCTTCTTCCTTGAACAATATGCGAGTAATTGAATCGTATGCAAAATAAATCCCTGTAAGCGTAGACATTAATCTGAAGGGCATCACCAATTGTTAAGCAAAAAGACTTGCAGCTCATGGTGCTGCAGCTGCTGCCTAAACTTTTTCATAGAAGCAAGCAAGTAGTTTATTTCAGATAAAAAAGTAAAGGTAAGGTAAAGGACACTCCTAATATCCCGCATAAGGCAGGGTTCGGGTAGGGGTTTTTTCTTTTTCCTGAAAGATACGGACAAATCTGTCTTTTTCCTGAAAGATTCGTATAGAGAGATGCGCGCAGTTAAGAAATCCCCCAATTGATACATGCGCCCAGACAAGTTTCGCACACTATATCTGAAGTTATACATAAGTAAAATTATAAAAGTTTCATAGTATGAAAATATGCGACGTGACAAATAAACAAGATTCAATGTGGTTATTTTTTTTCCTGTATACTAGTCGTGACATGTAAAATATGATGTATGAAATTATAAATAGTGCAAAAATTTGTTTTTGTTGTGCCAAGCACCAAATCTCACCATGATGGAGGCAAGGCACAAGTGAAGAAATCCTCAAGCGACGCAGCAGCAACCATCTAGTTGAAGTGCTCGACCGGTCGAGCGAGACAGGATTGGTTGAGCAAAGGGTCGAGCTGCTTACCACTTGAAGACTAGTAGCCTCTGGAGATCCGCTCGACCAGGTCGAGCATACTTGCTCGAGTCGAGCGACATGCAAGTCCTCTTCAGCGCGAGTTTTTGTTTTGTACCGAAATGTTTGTGGGCTTTTAGCCATTTTTCCTAGGGTTCTCTAATATGTTCTATGACTATATAAAAAGTCTTAGAACATCATTAAGAGAAAAAGAGTGAGGCTACACAAGAGAGAAAGCTAGGGTTTGAAACTTAAGAGTTTTCTTCTTCATTGTGTTAGTTTATGGGTGATATTTATTGTTGAATGGAACCAGTATCTTGAGAGTTTGTTCTCAAGTGTGTTTGCTCAGTTATTTATGTATTGTTGAATAGAGTAATGAAAGTAATCATCTTTTGAGGGAGGTATCATCAGATACCTCATAAACACATTGTATTCCTTGTTTGTTGTTCTCTTTTTATGCTCTGTTTTTCACTCATCTTCTAACCATAATTCTACCATTTTTGGATTCGAGCTATTCTTTTTCAATTGGTATCAGAGCTTGGTGTTTTTTCTTAGGGTATTGAGTGAGGGAAGGCTTGGAGGCAGGTAGAAGAGAGATCGTAGATGTTGAGAAGTGTTTGGATGGTTTGTTGAAACCGTTAGGGTTTGTTGAAACCTTGGGAGAGAGAAAACCAGTGGATAATCAAGAGATGGAGAGATTGTTAATGGAGTTCTCAAGAGAGAAGGAGAGCTTATTAACAATGGTGGTAGAGCAAAGGCTAGTGATAAAGTCTTTGTTATTGAGAGTTGAAAAACTAGAGGGAGCTACTAGGGGTAGTAGCATTGTTGAAGAAGCTAGAGAGAAGCTCAAAGGGAAGAAGAGGAAAGTTCCGCTTTGGTGAAAGGGTTGCAAAGAAGAAAGAGAGGTAACAAATTTATTTAATTGTACTGAAATACATCAAATTAAAGGAGTATTCCCTTCATTCTTTTAATTTTGCAATAATTTTTATTTTTGTCCAATTAATTTAGTTTCATACATTCTTTATATAAAAAATGCACTCTATCACTTTGTTACGGGTGATACTTAGTTACGATTTGTATTAGGTGGGAAATGGTAATTTATGTTGTAACTCCAAGTAGAAACATCCACATGTCGAAGTATAGGGTAACCCAATCCAATTACTTGAGGTTGAATGTGATTGAAGATCTTCGAATGAACCTACAAAACGAACAAAGGTTACAAACTCGGGGGAGGCACCCAGGAAAGCCCCTCCGGTGCTTAAGTCAAAGCGAGGTTGAATATGAAATATGAAAATGGAATTATTTAGAGAGAATATGGGAGAAAAGCTTACTTTGTTATGTTATTTTGCAAGTATTTATAGTAATTTGCTTTGTACTGATTATAAAATTAACTGAATCTGCTGTCGAACTGATAATAGAAGAAACAGACCAATACATAACCCGAACTTGGACTCTGACCATCCCATGGGCTGTTGTTGACTGAATATGAGGCCCAATTAATATTAAGGCCTTGGACCCAAAAAATTAGCCCCACGCACAGAGGGCGTTGATGTCGAACGATAATTAACGGACTGTGTGCAGAACCTTGATAATAAGGGGCTTTCGGTGAAGTTTTATCGGAGCGCTTCAATCTGACAATGACTTATAATGACTTTTTTATTTTCTGACTATTAAAGGAGAAATTATTGGAATTGGTAAATCCTTAAACTAATGAGCCCCAAGGGATTAGGACGTAGCTAATTTTGGGAACTTGCGTTGGCTAATAAGCCCAAAAAATTTATAATAAAGGGATAAATAAATTAATATATTTTTTTAATTTTGTAATTGGGTTTTTTTTTTGGGAGGTGATAATAAATAAAAATGATGATAGGAATTAAGTTTGATATATTTGGAATTTTTGTGGGTTAGATAAAAAATAATATTTAGAGGGTTATAGTCTTCTTCACATGTCTTTTTAATCTTAAATGGGAAAAAATGAGCTAATGTCTGAGGCTTGAACAAACCTTTGAGCAATTTGCATTGCTTCAACATAGGAGGTAACTCCATTCTCAATGAGCTGCCATTTTAACTTATGATTTTTCAATCCATTCATGAGTGCAAGCATAGTTGCAGATTCACTTATGTCTGTAATGGTCAGGACTTCATCGTGGAACCTCTTGATGTAACTAGAGACTAACTCTCCTTCCCTTTGGATGACTAACATGAGGTGAATACTTGACTTCTTTTGCCTCTTTAAGACAACAAAATGATCTAAAAATATTTTCTCAAGTTGAGAGAAACTGTAAACGCTGCCACAAGGTGGTGAAATATACCATGATAGAGCCAATCCGATTAGCGTAGTAGGAAAAAACTTACAAAGAAGAGCTTCACATGAGTATTGACTTCCATGTGAGCCCGATATGATTCTACGTGTTCTTGAGGATCTTGGGTTCCATCAAAGGACACCATGTTCGGGATCTTGACATTACTTCGATTAGGAGTAGCTAAAATTCGAGCAGACAGGGGGGTCTTGAAGACAAATGGAGCGTATTCTGGTCTTCCTTCAAACTTATCTTGATCATGCTTTAGTGGGCTTTGATAGGATACTTCTTCCCTTTGGAGTGGGGGTTGTTGATAAGTGTGTTCTCTTTCTTTTCTCATAGAGTTGATAAGGGCATGAGCATCAATCTCCCCAAAACGAAGCTTTCGACTGGTAATTATCTTCCTAGCATCCACGACAAAGTGTGCCTTTGTCTGGTTAAGATCTTGGCAACGTTCTTCCCTTCCCCGGTTAGGGTTAGGGTCTTGTCTCTCCTTTTCTCGGTTAGGGTTAGGATGATACAACGGTTGTGCTGAGATGTTACGGTGATGAATACCCCTAGTGGACTTTGACCATCCCATAGGCTATCGTTGACTGAATATGAGGCCCAATTAATATTGAGGCCTTAGACCCAAAACACACTTATTTTTGTTCTCATTCACACATCACTTCTTTCTAATAGTATTAATGATAAAATTTATATGTATTGTCTTGATTTCTAATAATTGAATTATTTCTTAATATCTATTGCCTTCGATTGGAAATAATAGCTACGTTTACTTTAGCAACATATTTCAAGGAGTAACTTTTGAACCAAAGTGCCAATGACATAAATTTATTTATTAATATGATTAAATAATGAGCGTCACAACATATTTTAATATAATCAATTCAAACTTTAAATTGATTAATTATGATTAGTTATATTTTATAAAAAATTAATTTTGATCTTAAAAGAATCAATTATTACCAGAAATAAATCAAGTAATAAGTGAATATTGAAAAAAACTATAATAAAACTGATGGACTATCCATCTCATATAGAGATCGTGTCTTTCAAAAACACTGAATTCACAAATGTCAAGATATCCCAAAGAGCTGTGCACAAGGACTTATTGATAGCTCTTAAAGTATTTTAAAATTTTGGACTAATGACCCCTATTTATTTGTCATTTTGCCTATTTGTTTTTAAGACGAATAGTAAAACTTTGGTAAACGTGAAAGTAATGAAATACTACTATTTAAATAAATGACTCCAATCTGACAATGACTTATAATGACTTTTTTATTTTCTGACTATTAAAGGAGAAATTATTGGAATTGGTAAATCCTTAAACTAATGAGCCCCAAGGGATTAGGACGTAGCTAATTTTGGGAACTTGCGTTGGCTAATAAGCCCAAAAAATTTATAATAAAGGGATAAATAAATTAATATATTTTTTTAATTTTGTAATTGGGTTTTTTTTTTGGGAGGTGATAATAAATAAAAATGATGATAGGAATTAAGTTTGATATATTTGGAATTTTTGTGGGTTAGATAAAAAATAATATTTAGAGGGTTATAGTCTTCTTCACATGTCTTTTTAATCTTAAATGGGAAAAAATGAGCTAATGTCTGAGGCTTGAACAAACCTTTGAGCAATTTGCATTGCTTCAACATAGGAGGTAACTCCATTCTCAATGAGCTGCCATTTTAACTTATGATTTTTCAATCCATTCATGAGTGCAAGCATAGTTGCAGATTCACTTATGTCTGTAATGGTCAGGACTTCATCGTGGAACCTCTTGATGTAACTAGAGACTAACTCTCCTTCCCTTTGGATGACTAACATGAGGTGAATACTTGACTTCTTTTGCCTCTTTAAGACAACAAAATGATCTAAAAATATTTTCTCAAGTTGAGAGAAACTGTAAACGCTGCCACAAGGTGGTGAAATATACCATGATAGAGCCAATCCGATTAGCGTAGTAGGAAAAAACTTACAAAGAAGAGCTTCACATGAGTATTGACTTCCATGTGAGCCCGATATGATTCTACGTGTTCTTGAGGATCTTGGGTTCCATCAAAGGACACCATGTTCGGGATCTTGACATTACTTCGATTAGGAGTAGCTAAAATTCGAGCAGACAGGGGGGTCTTGAAGACAAATGGAGCGTATTCTGGTCTTCCTTCAAACTTATCTTGATCATGCTTTAGTGGGCTTTGATAGGATACTTCTTCCCTTTGGAGTGGGGGTTGTTGATAAGTGTGTTCTCTTTCTTTTCTCATAGAGTTGATAAGGGCATGAGCATCAATCTCCCCAAAACGAAGCTTTCGACTGGTAATTATCTTCCTAGCATCCACGACAAAGTGTGCCTTTGTCTGGTTAAGATCTTGGCGACGTTCTTCCCTTCCCCGGTTAGGGTTAGGGTCTTGTCTCTCCTTTTCTCGGTTAGGGTTAGGATGATACAACGGTTGTGCTGAGATGTTACGGTGATGAATACCCCTAGTGGACTTTGACCATCCCATAGGCTATCGTTGACTGAATATGAGGCCCAATTAATATTGAGGCCTTAGACCCAAAACACACTTATTTTTGTTCTCATTCACACATCACTTCTTTCTAATAGTATTAATGATAAAATTTATATGTATTGTCTTGATTTCTAATAATTGAATTATTTCTTAATATCTATTGCCTTCGATTGGAAATAATAGCTACGTTTACTTTAGCAACATATTTCAAGGAGTAACTTTTGAACCAAAGTGCCAATGACATAAATTTATTTATTAATATGATTAAATAATGAGCGTCACAACATATTTTAATATAATCAATTCAAACTTTAAAGTGATTAATTATGATTAGTTATATTTTATAAAAAATTAATTTTGATCTTAAAAGAATCAATTATTACCAGAAATAAATCAAGTAATAAGTGAATATTGAAAAAAACTATAATAAAACTGATGGACTATCCATCTCATATAGAGATCGTGTCTTTCAAAAACACTGAATTCACAGATGTCAAGATATCCCAAAGAGCTGTGCACAAGGACTTATTGATAGCTCTTAAAGTATTTTAAAATTTTGGACTAATGACCCCTATTTATTTGTCATTTTGCCTATTTGTTTTTAAGACGAATAGTAAAACTTTGGTAAACGTGAAAGTAATGAAATACTACTATTTAAATAAATGAGAAAATTTATGGAATAAAAGTACTATTATCATATTTAAATAAAATTTATAGAATAAAAGTACTATTATCATATTTAAATAAAATTTATTAGGATGATATAATATAGAAAATGGGAAATAATTGAATGAGAGTACATGTACTCACCAACCTTGTTATTTCAAAAACCCATAATAAGATGCCTTTTTGACCGCCACTTCATATTAGCTTTTGATCTTTCCCTTCATCACCTCCCCACTCCCAAGTCTTAAGATTTTGTATGAAGCCAATTTAGTAGTCATCTTATAATTTTTTTCTAAATTATATTGAAATCGCGAATTTTAAGTCAGTGTTGAAATATGTAAAATTGCTGTCCAGTTTTAAATGTATATTTTAAGATCTTGTTGACAAATATGTCAATGACGACCATTGTTAATGAAGATGTAAATTAATTTCAAACAATAAATATTTTAAATTTTGAGTATTTATCTAGTAAAAATTACTTAAAATAATACAAGTTTTTATTTATTTCTCTACAATAATCCCAAATTTTGATAAAATACGAATAATCTCAATTATAAGGGATGTTTGCAAATAATGTACCAAGGTAACCTTTTACCTGTAACCTGTACAACATGTCATTTTGCAAAAATAAAAAAAAACAATAATTAAAAAATTATATTATAAAAAAATAAAAAAATGAATCAAGTAAATTAATTTTTGATTTTAACTTTAAATTTTTAATATTTTTGATGTTTATTTTTATTTTTTATGTTGCAATTAACCTGTAAAATTGGTCACTATTAGGGCAACAATATTCTTGGATAACTGACCGTAAAGTTGGAATTATTCATGATTAATCAAAAGTTAGAATTATTGTAGGAAAATCAATAATAGGTTGAATTATTCGAGGTAAATTTTCCTATTATCTAACATTATATTAAATTTGAAATTCTATCACTAAATAACTCATTACAATACATTATATCTCCTCTATTTTACCAAGAACTTTTAAATTTTTTTTTATATTATTCATCGATCAAATATTTTTCATTTGTATTTTATTTTTAACTTATAAGTATAAACCTAATCAAATAAAATTTTATTTAATTTGTATTAATGTAAATTTAATTAATATTAACTTTTTATATTTTATTATTATACACGATAAGAGATATTAATGATTGAATGACTGGTAACATGCAAATAAGAATATGAAGGTGAAATAGATAAGGTATTATTTTCATAAGAAAAATTATCTTTAAAAATACAACCTTTTATCATTTTTCCTATAATAAAACAAACTATTAACTAACCATCAATAACACGAATTAAAAGGTGTATTTTCTTGTAAATCTCTAACTTGTCAACCTACAATAGTAAGTCATTTTGTCCAATAAAAACAGGAAAATTAAAATTAAAAAAACCCTTTATTGTCCCATTTACATCGGAGATTCCACCACCCTTGTGCGGTCCTCTCACCCTTCCCCCACCCCCTTTTCCTAACCCGGCTAGGCCGCTACCAAACATCCACTCTCAACGTCAAAACCCGCCACCACCGTACCCACCTACCCTTCTATACCAATTAAACCTTGACACCGTTAACGACGACATCTCCTCCCGGATGAACCCAGCCAACAAGCTCCGTGCCCCGAGCCCTCTCTCCGATGAACAAACAGAACTCCTCCCTGTGTGGGACAACAGAATGTCAAAGCCAAAGGAATACCATTTGGTTTTATTGGCCAAACACTACCCCCTTGATACAACTATTATATTCAACATAGAAGGTCTCATTAATACCCCATTTCACAAATATGTCATTAATTTTAACTTGGATGGTATGGTGAAGATGGTATAAATGCTGTTAAGATAGAATCTCAGAAGTTGGATTCCCTTAAGATGAAGAAGTTAGAATTTGATTTTATTATTTATTGTATTATTATACTAGATAGACGGAAATTGAAAAAAAAAATTTTAATTTACATATTTATTTTAATGATTATTTACTTTAAAGATTATAAAGAAGGTTATTTATAATTAGCATTTTAAAGGTAAATACTTTGAAAATAATACTGCTTATCAAATCTTCTTATGCATATTAAATTGTACTATATTAGAAGATAATTTTCACTGCAAATTCACCTGCCACGTCAGAAAAATTTTCGTTAAGAGTCTGACACGTGTCAGTTTTGTTTCTTCATTAGTAGTTTTTATAAATAGATTATAGATCATAGATAGATTATAGAATGACATTTCCTCTTTGGACTCCTTTTTCACCCAATATAATTGAACAAATTAGATTTAAATTAGGGATTTACAATTAAAAAAATTACCAAAATCAATAATCCTGTTAATCACCTATAACCTATAATTCACATAAGTCTTTTAAAACCCAACCACAAACCATGGTAAATAAAAGGATAAACTCATCTCCTTCTCATTCAACAAATTGTATTCAATCTCTGAATTTCTTGCTAGTTTTTCTTCAATGGTTTGAAATCCTTCAATTAGCAAATGATATTTTGATTCCTTAATACAATATATGCAAATGGCGTCACATTCTGAAGGCAAATGACACTGATATTTTGCTCCAAGGTTGTAAGATTGTTTTGGAGTGAAATTTTCAACTCATGTCATTCCACAATTGATTTTGGACTTATGGATTTTGGGTAATCTTTTCAAATGTAAATCACACAACCCATAAAGAAAGATTGAAATAAATGAGATTATTTAGCAATTTAATTCCAAGTATAAGATTGGGTTAAACTTATGTCCCAAAATAAGCTTCCGTACATTCAAGCCTAGCCTCGGGTAAGTCGCTGTTAGTAACAACGAAAGTGAAAAAAAAAAAAAAAATTAAAAGCCCAAAGTCGCTGTTAGTAACAGCGACTTAAAAAAAAATAAAAAATTAAAAGCCCAAAGTCGCTGTTAATAACAGCGACTAAATAAAAAAAAAAATTTTTTTTTTTTTAAGTCCCTGTTAGTAGTAACCTTAACATATCATTTTTTTTAGCTTCAAGGCACTATATAACTAGTTTTTCTATTCGATTATTTTTCTAGTTTGATTGTATGACTAGCTCAATGTTTTTCGAGAAACATAGGGGCGTTTGACAATTGGTTGTTAGTTGTTTGTTTTTTGAATTGGTTTGTTTTACTAGTTGAAAGTTTTAGTTACTTTTGTTGGCTTTTGATATAACTAAATACAACTTTTTCGAGAGATGTTTGGTAAAATTAACTATTCACGAGTTAGTTATGATAACTTATGAGTGGAAGTTCCCAACAGCTAGTCTCAGATCATGCTAGAGACTGAAATCAATGAAGCATCAGATTAATTTGGTCACAGCTGAGGATAAATATAATGATTATATAAACCTAAGTTTACACTCAAGATACCAAGGCCTGTGTACAATTGAAATTCCTATTGTCACAATCAGTAAGTTTGTACGCTATAAGCACGTTCCAGTTAACCCCAATGAACTTAGAAGATGTATATAAGATCGAAGTGCCAAGCTTTTAATAAATGCAACTGATAACAGCTTAGCGGCTTCCTAACAATGTGATGGTTTCGAAGATTTGGGTATCTTGAAAAAGTTAACATGAAAATTTTAAGAAAAAACCATTGCCAAAAAACAGATGGGTGGTCAAGGTGATAGATACTTAAATTAAAAAAAAAAAAAAATTTTTTTTTTAGTCGCTGTTAGTAACAGCGACTTTGGGCTTTTAATTTTTTATTTTTTTTTAAGTCGCTGTTACTAACAGCGACTTTGGGCTTTTAATTTTTTTTTTCTCACTTTCGCTGTTACTAACAGCGACTTACCCGAGTCTAGGCTTGGATGTACGGAAGCTTATTTTGGGACATAAGTTTAACCCAATCTTATACTTGGAATTAAATTGCTAAATAATCTCATTTATTTCAATCTTTCACCCATAAAAAACCATAGTGAAGAAAGGGATTTACATCACAGACAATTTTCCTTCTATTAGTCCCTCCTAGTCATAGACAATGAAACATTTTTTTATTGGATCAATTCACTGAAAATGTCTCATTTCTATTTTTGTCATTTTTTTATCTTTTACCCTTACTACAACAATACAATAACACATAAATATCAATGTCTTTTATGAAAAAAGAGAGTTTTCCACTCACTTTTAAGTAATTCCCCACCCCTCTTTGGTTTTGGTGTAAAATCAAAATGTTCCATTCTCTATGAATAGGAGGGAGTATTTTTTTTTTCTTTTGATATAACTTAACCTCTTTAACAAGTTTTAGGTCATCTTGTATGTGATGGGAAAACACTCTTATTAGTTGGTATTATTCATTGTTATTTAATAGTTGATATTATTGTAGAGTAAAAGTTAAAGAGTTGTATTATTGACGATATATTTATATCATATTTTAATTTATTTTGTAATTTCTGTGTTAAATATATTTCTATTATTATGTTCATGGCCTCAGTGAAGCTTTGCCTTATTTAAAAGGTTTAATAGTCATCACAAATGCTTTTATGAAATTAAAAAAATCCTTTGCCAGCAAAAAGCACAAGTATATTAGTCTTCATTTATAAATGTATTTCTAAATGCCTTTTTGAAATTATACACACTAGTTGATTCCTAAATGTAACAACTCCACCTCGTCCTATTCACTTGGAAGTCACATGATATTCATTTATAATTGTCAATATATTACTCTTCAATCAAAAGTAAAATTTATACTGAAATTAAACAGTACATGACACAAAAAATCCTTTTACCAACTAAGAACAATTCCTAATCTATTCACTTTAAATTAATAATTCCTAATACTAATTAAGTCAAAATATATCAAACAAAAATTATTTTCTTATAATAATTCAATATTTTATAATCGCATTATAATACACATATTTTTGAGTAAAAAAACATATAGTAGAGGTATTATTTTGTGCAAATGGACAATGATCGATCATATTATTTTTTATAATTTATCATACTCTGTTAGAGATAGTGGTGAAAAACTCAAGTTTTTAGGAATAGTTCATAAGATCAAGATGAAAGCAGTAAAACATAAAACATAAATCAATTATTGAAATGGTTTAATTATGATCAAATAAATAAATTGAACGAAGAATGAAAAGAAAAATGATGAGGCGAGCTAACCTTCTCCACATCCAAGTTTGACACTTTTGAAAGGAGTGTTGGTACGTAAAAACTGGAGTAAAGTAGTAGATGGATGAATAGCAGGAATCTCAAATCGTACTCCATTAACAGCAAACACCAAATACACACTTCCCACTATTTTCTCCATTGTTTTAGCAGCCATTTCTTTGTTGTTTACTCCCACTTATAAAGGGAATCGGACTTGGCCCTTAGCAAACCAACCCCACTAAGATAAAATAGGTGTAAACCTTGACTTTGTTCTCTCTTAGGGTCTCTACAAATCACAATTACAATTTAATACGTAAGACTTTTTACTTGGCTTTTAAACTAAAATAATAATCAGAGAACGTCTCACCGTGAGACGAGTCCATACAAGCAACTCAATTAATATTTTTTTTTAAAAAAAAAAAATTAAGTAAGTTAAAACTAATTTTTTGTGCAGATTTTTTAAAGTTAATATTGAGCCAGCCAAAATTAGGCCATCTCACGATGAGACCATCTTAATAAAGAATTTGTCAATAATTAGACTCTTATATGAGTGCTATTTTTATTGGTTTTTGGCTTTTTAATTTACTTTTTCTCTTATAATTAGTGTTAGCGGCCGGCCTTGAGATTTAAAAGGTACGGGGCAAAACATTAATTATGAGTCATAATTATTATGTATAAAATTATGAGCCCCTAAATACCAATTTTTAAAGCGTTATTTTTCTAAGTTTTTTCTATGAGCTATGCCCCACTTTTGGTCTTGCACCCTTACGATTCGTTTGTATCGGTATTAAATAGTGGAAATGGTAATGAAAATTTAGTGTTATGTTAGTAGGAATATCTCTTGACAAGTTTAGTGGTCATGATTATACTCCTTCAACAATCTTATTTAAAACATGTGGTATTAGGTGGTAAAAATTATAAAGAAAAAACTTGTTTTATGCTCAAACTTTCATTACTATGGCAATAACATAATAAATCATGAAAATTTACACTAAATCATTCCTATTCTCATCATTTAGTACCGTTTACCAAACAGACCGTTATACTTGTAACCCTGAGCTAATGACCAACAACGTAATTGTACCAAACATCTCTATAACAAGCTGAACAGATTTATTCGAAAATACTTTTAACTCTTCAAACCAACAAACAATAACCTATAGCTCTGGCCAAACAAATCTAAAACATTGGCACTGTGAAATTTTTTTCAAGCGAAATACAGCTAAAAATGTAAAATAATTATATTTTGATAATATTAACACATGAAATTCATAAGCTAGAAATTATTTATTATCAAACATAATTACAAAACAAAATAAAAAACGTAAAATTATTATAGAGTGAAACATTTTTAAATTAATATTAAAAAAATTATATAAGATGACAATTACAATTAGTGATAGTAATATGAATTAAATGGGTTAGGTCATATGTTAATAAACCGTTCATCAACCGTTTGATAAATGAATTGTATTTAAGTTGAGTTTTTTCTACCTTTCTAATAAATAAGATAAATATACATTCATCAATTTTATACCTATTAAATATGTACTTAAAACATCCAACCCCATGTGGCCAGCCGCATGTGTTTACCAGGCGTGACTAGAGGTATTCAATGTGCTGGATAGGGGCGGCCGAGCTAGGCTCAATCAAAAATGAAATGGATTGGATTGAGCCTTGTAAAACATGAGATGAAAATAAACTGTTCTATAAAACCAGGCTAAATTCGGCCCGATTCATTTTATTTGAGCCTTCAGCGATAATGATAATAAATAAGAAATTTATGGTGACCAATATAGAAGACTGATTGACTGAATTACACCATGTATATTGTAACAAACGAGAAAAGAATTTAAAATAGTATTGATCTCCATGAGAATGATGCTAATTATATAGAGTGTTTAGAAACAGTAAGAATTTTGAAATAATGACGCAAACTGCCTCCTTAAAGCAACTCGATCGTAGACAAACTCAGAGATGACAATAGTTCGTTTATGGAGTGATGAAATGTCTAGATTGATAGGAATTTTAGGAGGATATATATGAATAATGAATTTTATAAAGTGATTGAATTTCTTATTCAGCAAATAATGTTATGGTAAAGACAGTAGATCAAAGCTTTATTTTAGCCCATACGTTAAAATAGATTAAATGTCATTTTTAGCCCTTTAAAACTTTCAAAATATAACCCTTGCATAATATAGAAAGGTTATTTTCAACCCAACATTTACTAACATCATATTAAAATGGATTGAATTAGGGCTGAAAAAGGGCCTCTAGCCTGTTGAAAACACCCTAAAACATGAGCACAATCATCTAAAGGATTAGTGTAAAATAATAAACAACCAATTGTTTCTCGTAGACAATTTATGTCGTAATAACCTATTTTTTAATCATAGTGGCTTTTTATATTCATATGGTGACATTATATATTAACGTGGTAATATTTCATTGATAAACATAGCTTTGCACCCAACTTAATTTTGCAAGTCATTGAACTACAAGTCATAGCATGAGCACATTTTTCTTATGGCTTAGTGTAAAGTAATAAATAATATAAACAAACAATAATATTTTTCATAGACAATATTTGTCATAGTGTCTTGTTTGAACTCATAGTGATTCTAATATGCATATAGTGACTTTATATATTAACGTATTAACTTCTCATTAATCACCTCAACAATGCGCCTTAACTTTCCTAGTCATTGAACTACAAGTCTTAACATGAGCACCATCTTCTGAAGGCATAGTGGAAAGCAACAAACAATCAATATGTTTCTTATAGACAATCTTTGTCATTAGTGATCTAATTTGGACTCATTAAGAACTTTGATACAATATATATGAGAAATATAGCATCATTAATGCTAATATTTCTACAATATTGCATTAATACGGTACCAAAAACCAAAGATTACCCGTTTTGACGTAGCATTCATGTAGCAGCGCACCCTTGAGGCAATTAGTCAAGATAGAACACAAAGCACACAATAACAGCACTTGCACAACTAAGTTAGTTGCTAACTAAACATTCTTGCAGTCCAAACCACATAGCAAAACCTGACAATTCTTCATACAAGTCATTCGTGTAATAATGAACAAGCTAAAAACAAAGTTATCTCCGTAACAATTAATCTAAGAGAATCTTTTCATATTCATAAGATCCCAAATGTGATATATAAAACTATCCCATATTAGAACCTTTAATCTATTGTAAATATTGTTCGGATTTGACATAGTGTGATATAAAATTAGTATTGTAAGGAGTTCGCACAACACTAGTAAAAGTTATACATGTAATAAGTAGTAATATTAATATAGTGACCTTCCACGAATATATTATAACATTCTTCTAGAAAATGGTGACTTTTTATTATAATTAATGGAAATTATTTTCAAGGATATAATAGCTTTGTTCAAACACATAGTAACTGATAGGTCGTTTATGTACTATCAAACAAATCCTAATATGCAACTAGTATAGCAGCAGTTAGGGTCGAATCCACAGGGAACAATGAAGCAAGTGATTATTTTCCGGCTACCAATTGATCCTAGGTAACACACAAATTTGGAGAATATATATCTAGACTAACTAAAGAACTAGAGCACAAACAATTAAACTAGAAAGGTAGATCGATGATACTAAAATATCCAGAGATAAACTTCCCCACTAGCATGATATGATGACAATGAGATCCTACTACCCTTACAACAATTATAACCAAGTTCAATAGGACGAATACACCATTAAGAATACTAATAACTCCTTTCGAAGACTATTAACTTCACTACCATACTATCAAACCTATTTTCATGGAATCAAGTATAATAATGACATTGAGCACAATATTCTATAAGATCCAACAATCAAATCTATCTATTTTCATGAAGATTATCAAGTCCTTGATCTAAAAGGCAATTCATTCAACTCTAACTTTCGTTAACGAAGAATAAATTGTTAACCACAATTTCCAAAGTTTCCATTGAAAAACGTAAGTTAACTAGCATAAGAGATCAAGCATGAACAAGGATTATGCATAACAAAAAGGGATTGGAACTCAATAATTCATCATCAAAATCATGGCTAGGGTTCCATCTAACCCTAGATTAAGAAACTACTCACACATATTAATTGCAACAAAACAAGAATTCATTAAAGGAAACATGATTAAAAATAATAACAAGAAAAGGGATAAAGAAATAGTACTTGAATTCGAATACCAAATGACGAACGAAAGTAAATGAAGTTACAAAGTTTCTTCCCCAAAGTGAAGAATTAAAAGTATCTAAAAAAACTGAGAAAAATTATTAACCTCCTCGTTCTATTACATTCCCTAGTGATTAAATAAGAAAACTGCACGGAAAACGGTTATTAAAGCAGGACCGGACCGGGTTTCTGACAGAACGGACCGGGTTTCTGGAAGACCGGACCGGGTTTATGCAAGACCCGACCGGGTCCGTGTGCTGAGAATTTTCCAGAGAATAGAAAGTGCAGGACCCGACCGGTTTTAAGCAAGACCCGACAAACCCGGCCGGGTTAAGCTTGACCCGACCGGGTCCTAGGCTTGGATGCTTACGTTCTTATTTCTTGCTTGAAATCACCCGGGTATGAAAATACCCGCCCGGGCCTATCATCTTGTGCTTACTTTTCTTCATGAGAACGCGGTAAAAGTACAAGCGAAACCCAACGGGACTAAAAGCATGTCCAAATGGGCCCGTGAGCTCACAAAAGTGTCGTAATGCGGTCTCGAACTCTGCCAAATCTCGAAGCACACATTTTAATGCTCAGGAGTGATCCGCTTCCAATACAAGAGTGGAGTAAAATGGCTTGAAATAATCAAAGACATACAAAACTCCAACCAAGCGTAAAATCACATGGAAAATGCGAAATCACACATCAAAATGCCATAAAAATGCAAGGGAAGGGAGCATAAAAGTATAGTATAAAGTGCACAGATCAGTAACTGTTTTGTGATATATACTATTTAGTATCGTGAACGTTTTGTGACATGTTTTTAAAAATACTTTGAAGAAATACTTATAGAAGATATTGTTAATGCTTTTGGAAGATATGATGCTCTTTTTATTCAAGTTTAGAAACATTGCGACAATGAACATATTATTGAAATAATAGTCTCCTTCTACGACAATATAGTAACTCTTTTAAAGAACATAGTATTATTAATATATTTAGTATATATAATTTCGTACAATTTTAATCTTGTTGGAAATAATGGTAAGGAATTCTTGTGGAGGAAAACTCTTTGTCCCACATTGGTGGGATAAGGATGCTTTACTTGTTTTATATATTGGAAGAAAGGGATTTTGTCCCACATTGGTGGGAGAAGTGAGTTTTGCTTGGTTTATAAGTGTGTGTTTATACTTTGATGTTTGATATGCTTTCCTCTTTGTTGTGGGCTAGAAAGGGGCATCCCCACGCGCGCGCCGCCGCCGTCCGGTCGAATCGTGACACGTGCGTGGTGTGGTGTGCTTACTTTTTGGGCCAAGTTGTAACTGACGTTCCAGTTTTTATGAGATCTATCAGTTACGAAGCCCACAACGTCGTTTGACTTTGTTTTGTAACTGCCGCTTGATTTCCTCCACGACTTTAATTCGTGGTCCAACTACCAGAATCATCCCAAACACAAGAAGAAGGATATGTCACTCGAGGAGCTAGTCGGTCATATGAAGATTGAAGAAGCCAACCGCCTTAAGGATAAGGATTCTTCCCCTTATGAACTTTCTGTTAAAGCTAACATTGTGGAATCTTCTGTTTCAAAACATGACAGGTTTAACAAACAAAACAAAGTTGCTGCAAATGTCAAAAGGAACCAAAACCAGAAATAGCTTGGAGTTCAAAAGAAAAGAAATAACCATTTTAAGAAAAACAATAAATCAGAGAAGGGTAATGGTGGGTGCTATGTCTGTGGAAAGCAAGGCCACAAGGCATGGCAATGCTACAACCGCAAAGATGCATCCAACAACGGGCAGAAATCAGACCAGAACAAAAACCAAGCCCACATTGCTGAAGAATCTGATGATGTCATTGCTGCCGTAGTTTCTGAAATCAACCTTGTGGGCAACAAAGCCGAATGGGTCGTTGAAACTGGAGCCACCAAGCATTTCTGTTCGGAAAAAGACCTTTTTATCGAGTTCCATGAATTTTCCAAAGCTGATCAGGTGTTCATTGGCAATTCTAGCAGTTCCGAAGTTCTCGGTAAAGGGAAAATTCTTCTTAAATTAAATTCTGGAAAATCTTTGTCTTTGTAAAATGTGCTTTATTTCCCTTCCCTTCGTAGAAATTTAATTTCTAGTGCACTTCTTAACAAGGCTGGTGTGAAACTTGTTTTTGAAGGCGATAAGTTAGTGTTTCTCGTAATGGGGAATTTGTTGGGAAGGGATACCTGTCGGGTGGGCTATTTATTTTAGAAACTGTATTTGTTGCTGGTTCCATCAATAAAGCTTCTACTTCTGCTTATATTGTTGAGAATTTTGATCTTTGGCATGCTAGATTAGGACATGTAAATTATGGTTCCATGAAACGATTGCAAAAAATGTCTTTAATTGCTAGTCTAGTCTGTAATGGTCATAAATGTGGAATCTGTGTTGAAGCTAAACACTGCAAGAAACCATTCAAACCTGTTCTAAGTAGACAAACTGAATTACTTGAATTGGTTCATTCGGATTTAGCTGACTTTAAGAATATTGAAAGTTGAGGCGGTAAACGTTATTATATTAACTTTGTTGATGACCATTCTAGATACACCAAGGTGTACTTGTTAAGAACCAAAGATGAGGCAGAAAACATGTTTTTAATTTACAAGGCAGAAGTTGAGAATCAGTTGGACCTCATGATTAAAAGACTTAGGTCCGATAGAGGAGGAGAGTATGGAACAACCTTCTTAAAAGAACTTTGTGAGAAAAATGGAATTATCCATGAACTTTCTTCTCCCTATACTCCCCAACAAAATGGCATTGTTGAAAGGAAAAATAGAACCCTTAAGGAAATGATGAATGCTATATTGATTAGCTCTGGCTTGCCTGATAATATGTGGGGGGAGGCCATTCTTTAAGCTTCTTATGTGTTGAACAAAGTACCTCATAAAAAACTCGATAAAACTCCCTATGAATTGTGGAAAGGTCATGTACCTAACCTTAAGTTTTTGAAAGTGTGAGGGTGTCTTGCTAAAGTTGCTTTACCTTCTTTTAAACGGGAAAATATTGGACCTAAAACCTTTGATGCTATATTTGTTGGTTATGCTGCAAATAGTGCAGCCTATGGGTTCATGTGCTTAAATGATAAATCTATGTGTGAATCTAGAGATGCTGAATTCAGCATGTTTTCCCTTTGAAGAGAAGTAATGTATCTCATGATGTGATTTTTTCCGCTCCTTCATCCTCTTATATGCCTGTTCCTTCTCTTGTTGTTCAAAATGATGATGTTGTACAACCTAGGAAAAGTAAGAGACGTAGAACTGAGACTAGTTTTGGTCCTAATTTTTTGACTACTCTCTTAACTGAACTAAATGATGTTGATGAAATAAATGAACTTGTTGTATGTTATCATTTCTTTGATGATGAGCCTAAAGCATTTGAAGAGGCCATGAGTTCAATTGATGCTAGCTTTTGGAAGGAAGCTGTTAACAGTGAAAGAGACTCCATCATGTCTAATAATACATGGGAATTAGTTGATTTGCCTAAAGGTAGTAAAGCCATTGGTTGTAAATGGATTTTTTAAAGAAAACTTAGAACTGATGGTATCGTGGAAAGGTATAAGGCAAGACTAGTGATTAAGGGGTTCACACAAAAATTTGGAGTTGATTTCTTTTACACTTATTCACCAGTGACTAAGATCGCCACTATACGTACCTTATTTGCTTTAGCTTCTAGCCATAATCTGATTGTGTATCAAATGGATGTAAAAACTGCTTTTTTAAATGACGACTTAGAGGAGGAAATTTATATGGTACAACCTCCAGGTTTTGTGGTTCCCGGACAGGAACATAAAGTGTGTAAGTTAAAGAAATCCTTGTATGGGTTAAAACAAGCTCCAAAACAGTGGTATGAAAAGTTTCATAAAACAATCCTTAGTTTTGGGTTTACAGCAAAACGTGCTGATACTTGTGTATACTAAAAAATGTTTGGATCTGGTTGTGTAATTGCATGCCTATATGTTGATGACATGTTGATTTTCGGTACACATATTGATGTTATAAATGAAACAAAAAATTTTCTTTCCTCTCAGTTTGAGATGAAAGACTTAGGTGAAACTGATGTGATTTTAGGTATTAAAGTTACCAAAACTATTAATGGTTTCTCTTTGTCTCAATCTCATTATGTGGAAAAAGTGTTGAAGAAATTTAACAATTATGATGTTGTACCTGTTAAAACTCCTTATGATGCTAGCACTCATTTGAAAAAGCACAATGGTAATAGTGTGTCACAAACTGAGTATGCTAAAATAATTGAGAGTTTAATGTTTCTTATGAACTGCACTCTACCTGACATAGCTTATGCAGTCAGTAGACTTAGTCGGTATACCCATAACCCTAATAAAGAACATTGGAATGCCCTTACTATTTATTTACATCATGATTCACAGGCTGCTATTTGTGTTGCCAAAAACAGTGCTTATAATGGCAAAAAGAGGCACATTCATGTGAGACATGAGTCTGTGAGAACTTTGATAGCAAGTGGTGTTATCACTATGGAATATGTAAGATCAGAGAGGAATCTAGCAGATCCATTAACCAAAGGACTAAATAGGAGACTTGTCCTTGATACGTCGACGGGAATGGGGCTTAAGCCCGTTAGTTGAGGAATTCATGGTGAATACCCGACCTTGTTCACACAAGGATTCATGTGGACTAACGAAGCCATGGAAAGACTCATAATTGTACACTTCCCATTCCTATGACTTGTACATTTGATGAGGTTAAGCTTTTAGCTTTTAATGAATTCATAGCCCAGATTTGGGTGGTCCTAGTGAGACGGACTTGATGAATTCACCGCTGTGATAATGTGAGGTTGAGCATAGGCTCTTAATGATTTTATATCCCAGGGTCTGGGTGGTCTATGTGATAGACTTGATGAAATCACCTACGTGGGTGTGAAGGTTTGACCACCTTCTATGAAAGACATGGGCAGTCTTTCTAAGGCACTCATGAGCATCCCAAGTACGAAGGTCAATTTTAATGGTTAATTTTTATAGCGGAACTCACAATGTATTAAGGTAAGATATGTGTCATTAGGATTTAACTTTTGAGTTGAGTGAGTTCTAGATTCGTTCACTCACTTAACAAAGGAGTTGCCTAACCTTCACTATGTATTGGTTCAATCGAAAGACACCGGTACCTAAATATCAAACCTTTTGAAATGCTCAGAACAGGTGTTTTATTTACAAACTTTTTCCTCTGCATTTGTGGGGGATTGTTGGAAATAATGGTAAGGAATTCTTGTAGAGGAAAACTCTTTGTCCCACATTGGTGGGATAAGGATGCTTTACTTGTTTTACATATTGGAAAAAAGGGATTTTGTCCCACATTGGTGGGAGAAGTGAGTTTTGCTTGGTTTATAAGTGTGTGTATATACTTTGATGTTTGATATGCTTTCCTCTTTGTTGTGGGCTAGAAAGGGGCATCCCCACGCGCGCGCCGCTACTGTCCGGTCGGATCGTGACATGTGCGCGGTGTGGTGTGCTTACTTCTTGGGCCAAGTTGTAACCGACGTTCCAGTTTTATGAGATTTATTAGTTACGAAGCCCACAACGTCGTTTGACTTCGTCTTGTAATTGCCGCTTGATTTCCTCCACGACTTTAATTCGTGGCTTAATTTCCTCCAGCAGTTACAACTTCTTTTTCTTTAAATTGCTGGTTTTCGTGGCTTTTGATATATAGAGAAAAACACTTTCTTCCTCTTCTTTTCTGTAATCTTCTGTTTCCCTAAAAACTGTTCTGAGTATATTGTGAGTTTCTAATCTCTCTTTTTGAGTGCACATTAAGAGAGATCGCTGTGTTAAAGCTTCTAAGACAGTGTTCCTAACACGTCACAGCGTCTTATATACATTAAGAAAATCTGCCCACATTTTATCTTGTTTTCTGATTTTACAGTACTTTTCAACTTACAAATCTACTAAGTTTAAACAATATAGTGACCTTCTTCAAACACATAGTAACCTTAATCCAAGAACATGATGATTTCACAAGATTAATCTTACTGATTTCATAGGATTCGAAACAATTCTTACAAATCCATATTTATATTTTTTGTTGATTTTCTTGACCTCTTTTTTTTTTTTTTTTATAGATTTAGGTTTTTGCTTTTTGGTTTTGTGCGTTTTGCTTTGCATTTATTCCGAAACAATTTTTGTTTTTGTTTTACAGATTTACGTTTTTGTTTGATTGTATTTTCGTGCTCCTCACTTGTGAGACAACGTTGAAGAATAAGAATTTTTAGATTATTAAAAGAGGTATCTAAATCCTTTATATGTTAGAATAGAATATTTAATTATTGTGTAAATATTCTTAGTTTGGTAATTATTGTATTATTATATTGTTTCTAGGGATGGCCACGGAGCGGGTTACCCGGAACTGAACCGGTGCCGAACCGCTTAGAACCGGATCCAGAACCGGAACCGTTCGTGACAGGTTCCGAACCGGCCCGAACCGCCGGAAAAAAAGTTGCCGGAACCGTGAAACCGCCGGAAAAAAACCGCATGAACTGGACCTAAGAACCGCGGGTTGGAACCGAAACCGGTCCTACGGTTCCATGGAACCGGAACCGGGACCGGTCCCGGTGAACCTGCCCAACGATTCCATGGAACCGAAATCGAAACCGGAACCGAAACCGGAACCGGGACCGGTCCGGGTGAACCGGCCCAGCGGTCCCATGGAACCGGAACCGTGAATCTAGCCGTTGAACTAGCTGTTTATAGCCGTTGGGGATTTTTCTATAAATACCCATCACTTTCAATCATTTTCATTCACAACTCACCTCTTCTCCTACTCTCTCTACTTACTCTCTCTACTTAATTACTTAATTACGTAATTATTCTCTTAATTACGTAATTATTCTCTTAATTACATAATTAGTCTTTTAATTATTTCTTAATTTAGTTAATTACATAATTAGTCTTTTAATTATTTCTTAATTTAGTTAATTACATAATTAGTCTATTAATTAATTATTTATTTCTTAATTCTATTATTATTTTAAAATTATCAATCATGTCTTCTTTTTTGAATAAAGCCTCTAAAAAGGTTTCTAAAGTGGCAAAATCATTGGGAGGTTCTAGCTCCAAAAGGAAGGTCATTTCAACTCCGTCGGTGTCAACAACACCTTCGATTAGTAATTATAATTATGAACCAAATTATCCAGAAGGGTACGACCAAGAATTACACAATTATGTAGAAGAAGTGGAAAGAGAAATACAAATTGATGAAGAAGAAGAACAAGAAGAGGAACCAACAACCCCTATTGGGATACATATTTCTCGACAGTCATCAACAAGATCACATGAAGAACAACTACAACAACAGCGACAACAAAGACAAGCTCGCAGTAAACGAGTCAATTTTCAAACTATCGGTTAGTTTTATAATTTTATTCTTCAAATTGATTAAATTTTAAATTATTATTTATTTATATATTATGGTATTTGAGTATGTCTTTATATTTAAATTTAGATGAAGATGAACCTGTAAGACAACCTTTTCCGGTAATGCCACCTCCTAGTGGTAGAGCTGTTTCACATGTGTGGTCGTATTTTACAAAAGAACCAACCAACAATCCAAATGTTTTCTTATGCACTTGTCAAATTTGTGAAAGTCAAGGAGTAAAGCCCTTAATTTCATATAATTTCGCCAGAGTTAAATACTTTTTCAATTTTTTATACATACATTATATATTCATATTTTATAAAAATTTATTTAATGTGTTTTGTGAATACGTGTTAGGTGGTGGCACGGGATTTTTTAACAAACATTTGGCAAAGAAGCATGGAATCACAAAAGAAACTCATGCAGCAAGCGGCAGCGGGACCACAAGTGGAAGCCGACAGTGGGATATTCCCAGAACAGGTATGCCTTTCAAATATAATCGTAATGATATGATTGATGAATTTTCTAAGTATGTAATTTGTGAGGAATTGCCATTTAACCATGGTGAAAGTAGGGCATACGAGCGTTACACTAGAAAAACTTTGCAACCACAATATAAAGCAATCCCTAGGAGCACTCTTAAACGACGCACAGTTAAATTATATGAATCAATGCGCTATGAATTAGTAGAAATGTTTAAATCTTTTAATGGTAGGGTTAGCATAACAACTGATATTTGGTCTGCTCCGCCACATTTAGAATCTTATATGTGTGTAACAGCACATTGGATTGATCAAAATTGGATTATTCAAAAATAATAATTGCTTTTGAGGCAATGCTCGAAAGACATACGAGTGAAAACATAAAATACAGATTAGTAGAGATATGTAGAGAATGGAACTTATTAGATAAGATACTTTGTTGTTCTACCGATAATGCAACCGCTAACATTAAATGTATGAAACTTTTGTATAATGAACCTGCATTTAGTTTTATCGTTGGGGGTAGATTATTACACATATGTTGTTGTGCTCATATAGTAAACTTATCTTGCCAAGCAGGTATAAAACAATTAAGTGATTTATTAGATCCAATTAGAGACATAGTGAAGTGGCTTAGAATTGGATAGATAAAGAGACGATATAAGCAATTATGTGACCATTATCAACTAAAAAAACTGTATTGGTCATTAGATACTCCTACACGTTGGGGCTCAACCAACGATTTATTAAGAAAAGCGATTGCTTATCGTCCAGTTATAACACAACTTTATAGTGAGTATACAGATAGCTATATAACTGATGACACATGGGAACTAGCTATAGGTGTACATAAAATATTAGAAGCGTATGACCACGCAACAAAGATTTTTTCATATGTTTACGAACCAAACGTCCACTTAGTAATAAGTGAGTGTATTACTATTTTTTATCATCTTCTTAAACTTACGCATGATGATACTAACCCATATTTAAAGCCGATTCTTGCAGATATGATGGATAAGTGGAACACATATTTTACCGATTTTTCTTTTATTTATGGAATTGCAACCATTTTAGACCCATGTTTTAAGACAGAAGTCCTTACTAAAGTAATTGGATTTTACTACCAATCATTAGATCGCCCGCCTAGTGATGTACATAATTATGTTGGAACTTGTAAAAAACTTTTAGCAGAACTTTATGATTACTATGCTAGTGTATATAACCCAAAACGCGATACGTCTAGGCGTGCTAGCGTCTCGGCACGTCCCTCTTATTATAATTTCGTAATAGCTAATATAATGAGCCAAGATGATAGTTTTGTAGGATCAACTTCTTCTTCACCCTCCACTGCATATTTAAAATTAGATAATTATCTTAAACATCACTTTGAAATTGACCAAGGTAGCTATAATATTTTAGAGTGGTGGAAAGAAAAATCTATAAAATTTCTAATATTATCGAGAATTGCAAAGGATATCTTTGTAATTGCTGCTTCTACGATTGCATCGGAGTCTGCTTTTAGTGCAGGTAGAAGAGTTTTAGACTAAAAGAGATCTCGTCTTGCTCCACATAGTATTCAAATACGTGTTTGCAAGAAAGATTGGGATCAAGCGGAGATTTGAACACAAGGACTAAGGAATGATGATGATCAAGGCGATGATGATGATCCATGGATGATGATGAATACATCTGCATCATCGTCAGGAGGAGAGTCAGCGGAAGCATCTAACCAACCAGATGATGATGAAGAAGACGAATAGGATCCATCGGACAACGATAATCAACATTCAACAATTACAAATATAAGGTATGACAAAGAACTACGTGGGTTTTGATTCCTTTGGGATACGTAGGCAGCTTAGTATTCCATCGGGTACTAGGTTCAAGTCCATTTTCTCCCTCTTTTTTTTATTAATCATATTTATCGACATTATCGTTGATTCGTTTCTTATTAATTTATTTTTTCATTCTTTTTAGTAATTATTTTAATAACGATGACAACTTGACAAGCAATGAATTTCGCTAATAATTAAGTAATTATCAAAGGTACGTCCTCAATATTATAGTATTTTTATATTATATAAATATTTAAAGGAAAAATAAAAATGGAATCGATGGTCCGACCCGCCCGTCCCGCGAGTTGGAACCGCCGGAACCGCCTCATGAACCGCCAAGGAACCGTTCGCAATAGGTTCCAAATGGAACCGGAACCGGAACGGAACTGGCCCAACCCGGACCGTGGCCATGCCTAAATGTTTCCAAAAACTATGATTTATATCATGTATTTATTCTAATATGGTATCATTTGCCTAGGTTTTTCTTCCCCAACCAACCAACCCACCACCTTGCAAGGTTGCTGCCACCCTTTTCTACTTCTTTTTTCCTTCTTTCCATGGCTTCTTCATCCAAAATGCATCCCATTACTTTGCTAACTAACATTATGACTTGTGTACCCATCCCACTTGATGAAGAAGGCACAAAATTTAACACTTGGGTCACTTTTTCCAAGCTTCATTGTCATGCTTACCTTGTGGACTCTCATATTACTCCCGATTAGAGCAGTTCATGGGCGGGCTTGGGCGGGTAGCGGACCGGGTATTTGCTATAAAATCTACCCGCGAGCACAAATATACAAAACCGCGCCCGCATTTGAGGGCATAATTTTTTGTCGCTACCCGCCCATTTTGAAAGCGGGCGGGACCCGCGGGTAGGCGGGTATTTATTACATAAATATCAAAAATATAATACAAAATATAAAGTTGGAGAATTACGGAAATACTACCTGAGACAGTCGCAGTTCTGGAGGACTACCGCAACAGGCGCCAATCGCCGGGAAGCTTTAATGGAGATTGGAGAATGGAACTGTGAAGCCGTGAGGGAGGAATGAAGAACTGTGAAGCCGATTTTGAAATTTTGAAATTAATTAAGAAGGCAAGAACTGAAAAGCAGGTTTTGAAATTTTAGGGTAACTTAAAATATTAAAAGAGGCGGTTCCTTACTTCCTTTTTTATTTATTTTTATTTTTTTTCTTTTGGGTAACTTAATATAATTGATTATTAAAAATTTAATATATATTAAACTAAGCGGGCGGGCGGGTATATCCGCGGGTATTTTTTTAGTGTTGCTACCCGCCCATTTATCTTGGCGGGTGGGTACTACCCGTCCAAACTTAAATTTTTTTAAAAAACGCTGTCCATGCCTGCCCGTTTTTCGAGCCGGGCGGACCGGGCCTGGCGGGCAGCCCGCCCATGAACAGCTCTACTCCCGATGACTCCTCTAAACCATCGGTTGCTAAGGATTCGGAATGGCAACGTCTTGATGATATTGTTCGTACTTGGCTATATGATACTTTTAGTCCGATCTTACTCTAATCTATAGTTCGTCACGATGATTGTGCTCTTAATGCTTGGAACCGCTTTGAGAATAATTTTCAAAACAATAAGACTTCCCGCATTCTTCATCTTGAATCCCAATTTAATGAACTCTCCCTTTCTAGCTTCTCTAATGTGAAGGCTTATTGTAATGAACTTCAAAATCTTGTGCTTACTCTCAATAATCTTGGCACTACCATCTCTGATAATCATTTGGCTCTTTAAGTCCTTCATGTTTTTAATTCCGAATACCGTACTTTTCAATCCTTGGTTCAACATATGAATCTCGTGCCATCTTTTGACACTCTCCGATCTATGTTGGAATTGGAAAAACACTCAAACAACAAATGTTTTTCTCCACCTCATGACTCGACTCTTGTTACTATTCCCAAATCTTCACCTTTGGAAAATTCGGAAAATTTTGAGTCCTTTAATACCCCTCCTCACTGTGGTGGCCACCGCAACCATCGTCATGGTGGCCGAGGCAGCCGCGACAACCACCATGGACCACCCAGCAGTAGTGGCTATCATGGGCCACGTCACAAAAATCAGCAACATCATTCAAGGCCCAGCCGCCAATTTCAAGCATCAGACCCACATCATTCTCAATTTTAAAATTAGGCTCCATGGCCATCATGGGCTTCCCCTAATTGGGCTCAGCCTCCTTGGCCATCTTCCACTACTCTTTGGACTGTTCCAAAGCCATATAATGCTCTCTTCTGCTGGGCTTCTTGCCCATGTCTAGCACACAATTTGTACACCGGGACTAATTCTTCTATCGGTTATGTTCCTACGGATATTGATCAAGCCATGCATACTCTTTCTTTGTCTTCTTCGGATGAGCAATTTTACATAGACACGGGTGCAACTTCTCATATGACTCATTCTCAAGGTAACTTACTATATTATTCTTCTTTAAAGCATCATTTAAATAATGCAATTATTGTTGGCAATGGTAATATGATTCCAATTCATTGTCACAGGCACATTTCCCGTCCCTCTTCTAAAAAATCCCTCACTCTCAAAAATGTTTTACATGCCCCTAAACTTATTAAAAACCTTATTTTTGTCCGTAAATTTACTCATGATAATATGGTTTCCGTTAAATTTGATCCTTTTGGCTTTTCTGTGAAGGATTTGGCCATGGGGAACATCCTTCTGAGATTTAATAGCACGGGTGATCTTTATCCTTTCCAATCGGCACATGAGCTTCTCTCTCACCATCCACATCTTCGGCTTTTCTGCTTGTTCTACTAGTCTTTGGCATTTCCGTGTACGTCATCCGGGAAATGTGATATTGAATGTTTTGTACTCTTCTAGTTCTATCACATGTAATAAAGATCCTTCTTTTGTTTGTCATTCTTGTCCCTTGGGTAAACATATTAGATTGCCTTTTATTACTTATTTGCTTAAGAGAACTCTTCCTTTTGAGATTATTCATAGTGATTTGTGGACTTCTACTGTTTCAAGTCCATCGGACTATAAATATTATGTTCTTTTTCTTGATCACTATACTAATTTTTTATGGACTTTTCCATTATTTCGCAAATCTCAAGTTTGTGATATTTTTGTCAATTTTACCGCTTATGTGCATACTTAATTTGAACTTAATATAAAATCCTTTCAATGTGATCATGGGGGTGAATTTGAAAATAAACTTTTTCACCATTTTTGCAATACTCGGGATATATCACTTCGCTTTTCTTGTCCTCAAACTTCTTCTCAAAATGAAAAATCCAAAAGAAAAATATGTTCCATTAATAATGCTATTCGTACCTTATTGTGCCATGCTTCTCTTCCACCTTACTTTTGGCCTCACGCCTTAAATACCGCAACTTATCTTCTCAACATTCTCCCATGTAAATTACTTGGTACTCTCACTCCCACTCATTTACTTTACCACAAATATCCTTCCTATACATATCTCCGAGTTTTTGGGTGTCTTTGTTTTCCTTTCATCTCTTACTCTAAAATCCACAAATTACAACCTCGCTCCTCTCCATGTGTCTTTTTGGGATATCCGTCTTCGCATCGCGGTTACAAGTGCTATGATCTCATCTCTTACAAAATTATTTGTTGCAAATCAAAGTATTCAAAGTCCACTGATATTTCAAAATTGGGAGGAAATTTTATTCATGGCTTGTTTTATCCAAAGACATCAACAACATCATACAAGGGCAGCTTTTGTGTGGATTATATCACGCCATCACTCAATCTTATTTGCAATGCTAGTTCAATGTTGGCACAACACCCTCATGCAACAAGCAATCGTTTAATCCACCTTTCAAAGATCATCTATAGTCAAGTTCAAATCTGAATTTTAATTCTTAGCTCCTAGTTTGCGGTTTTTATTTTATATTTATTAGGGTCGGTCCTTTTATGTTTTTAGTGTTTAGTTTTAATTTTAAAAAAATGTCATGTTATTTTAAGTATTTTAAAAGTTGTAAGCAAGCACTAGTGGAAAAAAACGTATCTGCTGCGTATCATTTGCTGCAATTTTATTTAGACGCAGCATTAAATAGCAAAAAAAACTGAAAAAAATATATCAAATGCTGCAGTTTCAATAATGCCCGAAGCTAGTGATGGCCACAGAGCGGGTTACCCAGAACCGAACCGGTGTTGAACCGCTTGAAACCGTCCCGGAACCGAAACTGTTCGTGACAGGTTTCGAACTGGCCGAACCGCGGAACCGTGAAACCGCCGAAAAAAAAGTTGTCGGAACCGTGAAACCGCCAAAAAACTACTTGAACCGGACCTAAGAACTGCGGGCCGGTTCACCCAGACCACCGGTTCCTTGGAACCGGAACCTGACCCGGTGAACCGGCTAACGGTTCCTTGGAACCGAAACCGGAACAGGCCGGGTGAACCGGCCCAGCGGTTCTTTGGAACCGTCCAAAAAGTAGCCGTTAACTAGCCGTTGTAATTTTTACTACAAATACACATCACTTTTAATCATTTTCATTCACAACTCATCTCTTCTCCTACTCTCCCTACTTACTCTTTCTACTTAATTAATTAATTATGCAATTATTCTCTTAATTACATAATTAGTCTTTTAGTTATTTCTTAATTTAGTTAATTACATAATTAGTCTTTTAATTATTTATTTATTTCTTAATTCCATTATTATTTCAATATTATCATGTCTTCATTTTTGAAAAAAGCCTTTAAATAAGTTACTAAAGTGGCAAAATCATTGGGAGGTGCTAGCTCCAAAAGAAAGGTCACTTCAACTCCGTCGGTATCAACAACACCTTCGGTTAGTAATTATAACTATGAACCAAAGTATCCAGAAGGGTACGATTATGCAGAAGACGTGGAAAGAGAAATACAAATTGAAGAAGAAGAAGAAGAACAAGAAGAGGAACCAACGACCCCTATTGGGATACATAGATCTCGACAGTCATCAACGAGATCACATGAAGAACAACTACAACAACAAAGACAAGCTAGTGGTAAACGAGTCAATTTCCAAACTATCGGTTAGTTTTATAATTTTTATTCTTCAAATTGATTAAATTTTAAATTATTATTTATTTATATATTGTGCTATTTGAGTATGTCTTTATATTTAAATTTAGATGAAGATGAACTAGTAAGACAACCTTTTCCGGCAATGCCACCTCCTAGTGGTAGAGCTGCTTCACATGTGTGGTCGTATTTTACAAAAGAACCAACCGACAATCCTGATGTTTTCTTATGCACTTGTCAAATTTGTGGAAGCCGACAGTGGGACATTTCCAGCGGAGGTACGCCTTTTAAATATAATCGTAATGATATGATTGATTAATTTTCTAAATATGTAATTTGTGATGAATTGCCATTTAACCATGGTGAAAGTAGGGTGATACGAGCATTACACTAGAAAAACTTTGCAACCACAATATAGAGCAATCCCTAGGAACACTCTTAAACGACGCACTATTAAATTATATGAATCAATGCGTCATGATTAGTAGAAATGTTTAAATCTTTTAATGGTAGGGTTAGCATAACAATTGATATTTGGTCTGCTCCCCCATATTTAGAAGCTTTTATGTGTGTAATAGCACATTGGATAGATTAAATTGGATTATTCAAAAAAGAATAATTTCTTTTGAGGTAATGCTCGAAAGACATACGGGTGAAAACATAAAATACAAATTAATAGAGATATGTAAAGAATGGAACTTGTTAGATAAGATATTTTGTTGTTCTATCGATAATGCAACCGCCATCGTTAAATGCATCGAACTTTTGTATAACGAATCTGCCTTTAGTATTATCCTTGGGGGTAGATTATTACACGTACGTTGTTTTGCTCATATAGTAAACTTATCTTGCCAAGCAGGTATTAAACAATTAAGTGATTTATTAGATCCCATTAGAGACATAGTGAAATGGCTTAGAGTTGGACAGGTAAAGAGAAGATATAAGCAATTATGTGACCATTATCAACTAAAAAAGTGTATTGGTCATTAGATACTCCTACACGTTGGGGCTCAACCCATGATTTATTAAAAAAGGCGATTGCTTATCGTCCAGTTATAACACAACTTTATAGTGAGTATACAAATAGCTATATAAGTGATGATACATGGGAAGCGTATGACCACGCAACTAAGATTTTTTAATATGTATATGAACCAAACGTCCACTTAGTAATAAGTGAATGTATTACTATTTTTTATCATCTTCTTAACCATTCGCATGATGATACTAACACATATTTAAAGCCGATTCTTGCAGGTATGATGGACCAGTGGAAGACATACTTTACTGATTTTCCTTTTATTTATGGAATTGCGACAATTTTAGACCCATGTTTTAAGACAGAAGTCCTTACTAAAGTAATTGGATTATACTACCAATCATTAGATCGTCCGCTTAGTGATATACATAATTATGTTGGAACTTGTAAAAAACTTTTAGCAGAACTTTATGATTACTATGCTAGTGTATATAACCCAAGTCGCGATGCGTCTAGGCATGCTAACGTCTCGGCACATCCCACTTATTATAACTCCGAAATAGCTAACATAATAAGCCAAGATGATAGTTTTTTAGGATCATCTTCTTCTTCACCCTCCACTTTATATTTAGATTTAGATAATTATCTTAAACATCACTTTGAAATTGACCAAGGTAGCTATAATATTTTAGAATGGTGGAAAGAAAAATCCATAAAATTTCCCATATTATTGAGAATTGCAAAGGATATCCTTGCAATTCCTGGTTCTACGATTGCGTCGGAGTATGCTTTTAGTGCAGATAGAAGAGTTTTAGACGAAAAGAGATCTCATCTTGCCCCACATAGTATTCAAATATGTGTTTGCAAGAAAGATTGGGATCAAGCGGAGCTTTGAACACAAGGACTCAAGAACGATGATGATAGAGGCGATGATGATCCATGGATGATGATGGATACATCTGCATCATCGTCAGGAGGAGAGTCAGCGGAAGCATCTAACCAACCAGATGATGATGACGAGGACGAATAGGATCAATCGGACAACGATCAATCAACATTCAACAACTACAAATAAAAGGTATGACAAATAACTACGTGGGCTTTGATTACTTCGGGATACGTAGACAGCTTAGTATTCCATCGGGTACTAGGTTCAAGTCCATTTTCTCCCTCTTTTTTTATTAATCATCTTTATCGTTTCTTAATTTATTTTTTTTATTCTTTTTAGTAAATATTTTAATAACGTCGACAAGCAATGAATTTCGCTAATAATCAAGTAATCATCAAAGGTACGTCCGCATTATTATAGTATTTTTATATTTTATTTAAAGGAAAAATAAAAATGGAACCGATGGTCCGACCCGCGAGTTGGAACCGCCGGAACCGCCTCATGAACCGCCAAGGAGCCGTTTGGAACCGCCCGGAACCAAAACGTTCGAATCAGGTTCCAAATGGAACCGGAACCGGATGGAATCGGCCCAACCCGGACCGTGGCCATCACTACCCGCCGCAAATAAGTCGGTATTTGCTGCGGTTTTACTGTGCCCGCAGCAAACAAGTGTATTTTTTTTAATTATGCGCCTCTATATTCTTCGTGAATACGAATTAGTCTTCATTACTGTTGTATTCATTCTTCTCTAAACCCACAAAAAACCCTCTGCTACATATTGTTGTATTCATTCTTCATTGTCTTCATTAGTCTTCGTTCTTCATTGCACTGCTACTTCGTCGTTCTTCACCTTCTTTATTGTCTTCATTAAGTTTCGTGAATACATTGTTGTCTGCCATTACTATCTTCACTTTCAAACTTTCTTCAAAACCCTTGAACAAAACCCACGAATTTGTACTTCTTCAACCTTCTTCAATACCCATAAATTTGTTGAAACCAAACGCACGAATTAGGGCTGAGTTTTTTAAAGGTAATTTCTCATTGTAATTTATTTTTATTTGTTCTAATTTTGGTCCATACAAACGCACGAATTTAAGAATTTGAAATGTTTGTGTTTTCGACTTGTATATTCTTAGTGTATTTGTTCTAAGTTATATTTTTTATATGTTTGTGTTTGTAACTATAAATGTTGATTTTATTTAAGAATATGATTTTATTTATGAATGTGGTTGTTATTTAAAAGTTTTACATTTTATCTAGTTTATGTAATTAGTTTGTTGATTAGAATATACATAATATTATTATGATTAATTAGGGTTGAATGAATGTGGTTATTAGAATAAATGTTATTAGAATATACATAATATTATTATGGTTAATTAGGGTTAAATGAGTGATTATAACTTAGTTAGTTAATTAGGGTTAAGTATATATTTTCATTTATGTGTATTAATTTTGCTCGAAATTAGGATGACAAAAGCTCGTTCTTGGATGTATGGAAGCATTGAATCGTCAGAATTTATTGACAGCGTATTAGAATTTTGTAGTATTTCTGTTGAACATCAAGTTAGGACGGGGGGAGTTGGTTTTTATTGCCCGTGTGTCAAGTTCGGCAATGTATCAAAGGTAGATAGTGTTGATATCCTTAGGGAGCACATACTTCGACGTGGGTTTAGGCCTCAATATCATGTTTGGGTTTGGCATGGTGAGGAGGGAGTTTACAAAGAAATAAGTATTGTTTTGCATGAAATTTGCACACAACACTATTTGGTATATATTATTGTGTTGAAATGGTTAGAATTGAATTTACGTTCCTATGTTCTATTATATTTCTATTCATACTCATTCAGGTACTCATATAGAATGCATCTTTTCTGAGACAAAATTGTCCTCGAGATTGAGACCTCGGATAATAAGCATCATAGTTATGACACCAAAGAGGACCAAATTGTTAGATACGAGCGTATGGCTTAAGATGCTCCACCACTTAATAATGATTATGACACTGAAGACGCCCCACCAACGGATGCTCCCACTACTAAGAAAAGAAAAGGGCAAGGTCTTACGAAAACCCTCAAAGTCACAGAACCCATGCATTTGGAATACAATGCATTGGGTCAACTCTGTGGAGAATGGCGTAGGCAATATGGAAAACAAGTGGGCCTATGTATTCGCAAGATTTCGATATTGTATGCATGGAACGAGGTTCCAGAGGGTTTGAAGAACTCTCTATGGGATGATACTGTGGTAAGCAATAACTTTACTATTTTTATTCATTTAGTTTCATTTTAAAATTAATTTAATTGACAGTAATAAATATAACTTTTCTTTTGTAGAATCCTTTTCACATCGAGAACGATGAGGAAAAGAAGAATGTGTTTCTTTCAGCTGTTGCTAAAAGATTCAGAGATTTCAAATCCAGCCTAGTAACTGGCTGGATCACCAAGAAGAGTGCCCGTAAGACCAAAAAGGTCAAATTGGGAAACAACGGTGGAAACGAAGGTGGAGAGCAATCACCTTCAAAGATGCCTTATAAAATATGGGGTCACATATTAAAGAATGAATTGGAGGCTTTTATTGCCAAAAGAACAACTCCTATTGAAGTTATAAGTATTTAATATTATATTATAGCTTTTGATTTAAATTTAATTCTTTTGATTCAATCATTAAACTAATATACAACATTTGATTTCTATTGATTAATTAGGAAAAGCATGGTAAAGCTTCTAAATCAGCAAGCAAAAGGAAGTTTTACCATCGCTTGGGCCCAAAAACGTATGATAAGGCCCGAAAAGAGTGGGTGGATGCGGGTTTATACCACAATCAAAGTCCTGCCACGACCTCATCTACGACTACCTCCACATCCATGAATACTCCTGCTGGAGATCAGGTGCGAGATTGGTATTGCGGACTTCATCCCTGAGATGCAAGTGGTAAATTTACCATTACTGATCAAGGAATGAAGAAGGTTGCTGATGCTGTGGTGAGTTTTGAAATTATTAAGTATATTCTTGATTTTTTTTGTGTTTTTTGTCTTTGATTTACTTAAACTAATTGTTATATATGTCACTTTTTATTTGAATAGATGGGCTGGAAGGAAAAAGAAGCTACGGGGGAGTTCACCCCAAGAGGCAATATTGATGCATTGCATATGGACTTAGGGAAAGACCATAGAGGGAGGTAGTCAGAAAAGGAGGCGTCCGCGTGGGGTTAAAGAAGGCATTCGGCAAAGAGTGTGTTGCTACTCAATCCCGAACGATACCACCTGACGAAGTAGAAACCTTAGAGCAGAAATTACAAAGGACGTTCTCGCCAAACTAGCACTCGTGTTGCAGAAGATGGGAGCACCCACTGTAGACTTGGGAAATCTGATTGTCGAGATTCAGAAAAGTCAACATGGAGATCCTAATACTTCCGTCGAGCCAACACCCGAGCCCATTACCCCCGTAGCACCCCAGCCCATTACTACCTCAAAGGGCAAAATCCAACACCGAAAACACGAACTCTGTTGCTCAAAATCCCGAGCCAACTCCCGAGCCAGTGGTAAAGGTACATATTTTTTAAATATATAAGAACTTATAAAATTAAATTCAATATTTTATTATGATGCTTATTGAAGACTCAACTCTCTTAAATAATGATAATTCAAAACACATATTGATTAAATAAATAAATTAAGTAATTACATTTAGTTGTTTATGCTAGTCTAAAATCATATTGGATATAAACTGAATATTTGATATATATGTTTAAGCTCGAATTATTGGAATATACTTAAATAACTTAAGTTTATCTTATGGTTAAATTTATAACTCTTGAAGTTAGTTTCAATGTCTTGAAGATAATTATGTTTATAATAAGTTCAGTTTCGTAAATATATTTGAAATATTTTAATAGGTCAAGGTTCAATAAAATTAACTTTGAATTATTTTAATAGGTCAAGGTTCATTAAAATTAACTTTGATATTATTTGAAGTTAAGTTTGAATATATTATAACACGTCTTATCTTAAAAGTTTGGATATTTATTTTTGAATTTGAATTTGAATTTGCAATGTGTGTTTAATATATTTTGATGATTAATTGTTATAGTACAAGGTACACACGTTTTGTTAATTATAGTACACGGTTATATTTGAATTTAAATTAGTTGTTAAGCTAATTAAAGGGTTTCCTATAAATAAGGAGATATTTTAAATTGATACTAAAAATAGAAAATGACTATTTGAATTAATGCTAAATATAGAAATTAATTTGAATAAGTGTTTAAACGTTGATTAATCTGATTTTCGCTTAGTTTTCATTATCTTGTATGAGTTCTAACGTGGCAGCATAGTATTGGTTATCAAAGATAAATTATAGCACACGATGACAAAATTATATAAGCTGTCAGTACACATCAGACGCCCTAGGTAGTTTCGTCACATGGGCCATATGCTTGGGTCCGATTCACTACCATGGTAATAATCATTTTTATTTTTAATTTCATGCTTACACTAATTTAATTGTATAAATTGAAATAGCAAAAGAGTCCAAAGGGCTCTGGGAGAGAGATCGGTTCCTCATCAAAGTTGTCGACTGGGTCAAAGTCGATGGCACTTACTCCAATTTTGACTGATGTGGACCTAAAAGATCTCTCTCAAGATTACAAATGGCTACATACATGTGCATCTCACATGCGTGAGGAGGACCCAATCGTTCTAACCCTGTAGAAGGAACAATTCTGCTTTGTTGAGAGCCCTTTTGTCATTATTGGTCCTAGTGACATTGGACAATTTTTGAGGTGATGTTCGTTATCTTACATGGTCATTATTGGTCTTATCCATGTCTGCATGAGGTGATGTTCGTTATCTTACAATTTAGGCATTATTGTTTAATTGTTTTAATA
>NC_080051.1:11472362-11477362 GCF_026212465.1 Amaranthus tricolor
ATGATGATGGAGAATATGATGTTATACTTTCCATGAAAAATCTTGCTCTAAAGGCAAAGAAACATCATGAATCATCAAGCGATGATGAAGAAAGTAATGATGAGGAAGATCCATTCGCATTGATCACAAAAGGTCTAGAAGGAATCATAAAGATGTGTAAAAGATTTAAGAAATTTAAATCTAGAAATAAAGGTAAGTCTTCTAACTCTAATTCTAATTATAGAACTAACAAACTTGCTTGCTTTGAGTGTGGATCTATAGAACATCTTGTGAAAGAATGCCCTAAGAAGAAAAGGGAATCCTACAAGAAAAACAAGAAGAAACAAGCAATGGTTGCTACATGGAGTGATTCCGAAGGATCATCCGAACCTGAAAGTGAAGATGGTCAAGCTCACTTATGTCTTATGGCTAGTGATGATAAAGACAATGATCTTGAATAATCAAGACCATAAAGACGTACGAGACTTTCTTAACACATGCTCTAAAGATGAATTAGTTAAAGCTCTTCTTGATATGTTTCAAATTGAAAAGATCTTAAAAGATGAGAAAGACTTCTTAGAAAATAGAATACGTCACTATGCTGAAGGCTGTGAAGAATTTATAAAGAAAAGTGAATCGCTAAAGGCTGAAACAGTAAAATTTGAAAAGACCGTCAAAGTCTTGAAAGAACAGAATCTCAGCCAGACGAAACAACTCATTGATCTTAAGAATGAAAACAATGACCTTGAGTCCAAGCTCAAGACTCTAAGACATGAGTCTTAGAAAAATTTACAAGCATTAACCAAGTTAAATGAATCCGAATCTAAATTCACCAAAATGCTTTCACGCCAAAAGGGACTCAATGATAAACGTGGTATAGGTTATAACAATGTTACACATAACTATAAGTGTAAAACCACATTTGTGAAGAGTGCATACAAGCATAGACGTACACCTACTTGCACCTTTTGTTGCAAAGAAGGACATATTAAGTTTGCATGTCCGTACAGACGTAAGGACAATTATATTATCAAAAATTCCTTTCCTCTTGAATTACGTGGACAGATAAAGCAAATATAGATTCCCAAAGGGACAAGACAACGCAACATGGTCTATCCCGAATATGGTCCCAAAATTTTCACTTGGATAGCCAAGTAAAGTTAAGAAAGATCATTTTGTTTTGTAGGAAAAGCAAAAGTGGATCTTAGATAGTGGATGCTCGAGACATATGAGTGGTAAAATTTCTTTATTTTCTGAAATTAAGGAAAGATGCAATGGTTCGATCACCCTAGGAGATAAAGGTAAATGCAAAATTTTAGGTGTTTGCAAAGTTGGTAAGAATCCGTCTAAAACTTTTGATAATGTTTATTTTGTTGAAGGTCTAAAATTTAATTTTCTAAGTGTGTCTCAACTATGTGATAAAGGTAATGAAGTAATATTTGATAAAGAAAAATGTGTTGTTAAAAACCATAACACCGGAGATACATTTATTACTGCCCTTAGATATGATAATGTTTATGCCTTGAATACTAACGAAATTGCAGCTCAAAATTTCAAGTGCTTGAAGGCTTTGACAGATGATCCATGGCATAGACGTCTTGGTCACATCAATACTCATACCATGCATGAGTTGGTAAGTAAAGATGTAGTTAAGGGACTTCCAGCTCTTGACTATAAACACAGTCCTACATGTGACGCATGCATTAGAGGAAAACAAGTAAGAAGTTCATTCAAATCGAAGAAAATGGTAAGTACTTCAAGACCATGTGAACTCTTACATATTGATCTATATGGTCCAATGTGTGTACGGAGCATACGAGGTAAATCTTACATTCTAGTTACAGTTGATGATTATTCTAGATTTACGTGGATTGATTTTTTGAAGGATAAAAGTGAAGCCTTGAAACCGTTTTCAAAACGTTGTAAAGAAATGCAAACTCAGTTAAATCTTCCTATAGTCTCGATTAGAAGTGATCATGGGAGAGAGTTTGATCAACTAGGCTTTGATTCCTTTTGTGAAAAATACGGTATAACCCATAAATTTTCAGCTTCTATGGACACCCCAACAAAATGGCGTGGTTGAAAGGAAAAATCGAACCTTAAAAGAAATGGCTAGGACAATGCTTATTGAAAATGGATTAGCCAAACATTATTGGGCCGAGGCTGTTAACATAGCGAATTATGTCTTAAATAGGTGCCTCATTAGACCCATACTTAAGCAAACCCCCTATGAGTTATTCAAAGGAAGAAAATCAAAAATAGCATACCTTAGACCATTTGGTTGTAAATGTTTTATCCATAATAATGGTAAAGATAATCTAGGCAAATTTGATGCTAGAAGTGATGAAAGTATATTTTTTGGAAGCTTCTTGAATAGTAAAGCTTATAGAGTTCTAAACAAGCGTACAAGTATGGTTGAGGAAAGTATACATGTGGTATTTGATGAATCGGACAATGGAACACTAAGCGAAGGATTTAAAGAGTTAAACCTTAATAAAGACTTTGATGATTTAAGTGATGACGAACTGGATGCTAATGATATTAGTGCAGTTAAAAAGAAGAACATGCAGGATACCATACAAAGTCTTGATGAGATTGATGGAAGACAGGTTGTAAACATTGAAGACTCACAGCTTGATCTTGAGACCCAACCTCAAGATCTTGAAATAGCTCCTGAACATACTGCTTTGGATACACCAATTAGAAACTCCTCAAATGAAGTAGGTACAAGTTCTTTGAATGTTTACACACCATCCATTTTACGAAGAAGACCTAGAATGTCATCTCAACATCCTCCTGAAAACATCATAAGTGATCCAAACAAAGGTACGCAAACTCGATCCTCTCTTAAAAATTTATGTGCATTTTATGCTTTTGTTTCTCTTGTAAAACCAAAGGATGTTAATGAATCTATACAAGAACCAGAGTGGATTATTGCTATACAAAATGAATTAAATGAATTCGAAAGAAACAAAGTTTGGGATCTAGTTGAAAGACCTCCAGGTCGTACTATTATTAGTTTGTGATAATAAGAAGCATGAAAATTTATTGCTTTTATGTTGCTTTGTTTTTAAGACTGTTTTCAAAGTCTTGAAAAACATTATGTTTGATGATATTTTGTTATTCTTATCAAGTTTTTCAATTCATGTTAACTTAATAATATGATTTAGGAAAATATGGTTTTGACTTTCATCAAGGGGGAGATTGAAGACTCAACTCTTTTAAATGATGATAATTCAAAACACATATTGATTAAATAAATAAATTAAGTAATCACATTTAGTTGTTTATATTAGTCTAAATCATATTGGATATAAACTGAATATTTGAAGTTAAGTTTGAATATATTATAACACGTCTTATCTTAACGTTTGGATATTTATTTTTGAATTTGAATTTGCAATGTGTGTTTAAGATATTTTGATGATTAATTGTTATAGTACAAGGTACACACGTTTTGTTAATTATAGTACACGGTTATATTTGAATTTAAATTAGTTGTTAAGCTAATTAAAGGGTTTCCTATAAATAAGGAGATATTTTAAATTGATACTAAAAATAGAAAATGACTATTTGAATTAATGTTAAATATAGGAATTAATTTGAATAAGTGTTTACACGTTGATTAATCTGCTTTTTGCTTAGTTTTCATTATCTTGTATGAGTTCTAACGTGGCAGCATAGTATTGGTTATCAAAGATAAATTGTAGCACACAATGACAAAATTATATAAGTTGTCAGTACACGTCAGTTTGACATAAAGCTCAAGGTCTTGAAGACTGGCACAGAATATCCAGATCAACAAAATTAACGGATGAAGCTTTCTTGCTCTTCAAGGAGATATTGAGGCGTAACATCTATAAATATAAGGCTTCATTTCAGAATTAAGGATGCACCTCTTCCTACAATATTTTCTCTTGACTTAAGATCTAAAAATTCTCTAAGTATTAAAAAGAGTTGTATTGTTAATTCATCTAGCTCTTACAATTTGTAATAGGCTTAAGTGTTAGAAAGAGTTAGATTATTTTCATAGTTTAATATGCCTAACTTAGAATACTTTTCAAAGTCTTCAACTTGTAATCTCTATTGTGATATTGAGATTTGCTTTTATTAAAGGGACTTGTAATACGGTTCTTCAAGGGGAAGAACGTGGTGTGGGGAGACAGTGAGATTTTCTTGTTTGTATTAAAGTCGGATTAATAAATGTGTTGAAATCATACGGGTTGAAAGAGAACCCATAGGCGGGGAGTAGGTTGTTTAGAACCGAACCTCGTTAACATATCGTGTGTTATTCTCTAAGTTTATTTTCCGCACATACGTTATTGTTTTACGAATTGACTCAAAGTTGTCCCAGAGAATAGTTTTCAAAGACTCCTTAATCTCTTGAGATAAGCTTCCAGACAAACCCCCCCTCCTCTAGAGAGTATTCGACCTCCTATCAAGTTTCACTTATTATACTAAATGACACAATTTTTCAGGAGGCGACTCCTTGTTCTCTTTTGCTGCCTCAGTTAGGTGTTGCTAGTGATGGCGAATTAACTGAGGTTGCATATGGTGTGGCACAACCAACCAAAGAGGGCCAAATAGTGCATTCCATGCCTGTTACAAGTGGTCACATTAGTGTGACCGTAGAAACTATTCTAAAGGGGTTTGAAGATTTCTCACTCCCGGTTCCAATGCCGAAATGGAGCCTTATGAAACTATCAGACGCCCTAGGTAGTTTTGTGACATGGCCATATGCTTGGGTCCGATTCACTACCATGGCAATAATCATTTTAATTTTTTAATTGCATGCTTACACTAATTTAATTGTATAAATAAAAATAGCATAAGAGTCCAAAGGGCTCTAGAAGAGAGATCGATTCCTCATCAAAGTTGTTGACTGGGTCAAAGTCGATGGAACTTACTCCAATTTTGACTGATGCGGAGCTAAAAGATCTCTCTCAAGATTACAAATGGCTGCACACATGTGCATCTCGCATGCGTGAGGAGGACCCAATCGTTCTAACCCTGCTGAAGGA
>NC_080051.1:11479862-11489883 GCF_026212465.1 Amaranthus tricolor
ACACTCTCAAATACATGGACTATATCTTACAATCCGTGAAGGACGTTGGAGTCGAAAACATAGATGTCTTAAGTATTTGTTACGTTCTTAAATTATACTCCCTCCACACCAATATAAATGTTCCATTTGCTTGGGCACGGATATTAAGAGTGGTGTGGGGTCTATTAAAAAGGTGGTAGTTGGGTAAGTAGTGAGGGATAATTAGTGAAGGGTAAGTAGTGAAGGGTAGTTGGGTAAGTAAGGTATATGGGGGTATATTCGTAATTACTTGTGACAATTGAAATGTGACAATTGATATGGTTTTGCTAAATAAGGAAATGTTACAATTATATTGGTGTGGAGGGAGTAATATATATTATATATTTACTATTATTGGTAAAATGTAATGTTTATATATCATTTAATTTTATATTATATTATAGGTTTTATACGACAGTCCAAGGGAAACAAGCACTTTGAGAGATGGAGAAATGCGTGAATTCAAAGACAAGATTGCCGTGTATCTTGCTAATTTTTGTTCTTGGTAAATAATGTAATTAGTTTAGATTTAGGGCTTTAATTTGTATATGTACATATTATTATATATACGATCGAGAGTTTACAAAGAGATTATTGGTAATAATTGGTGATTATCATTGGATTATCACATTGTACATTAATCATTGTTTATTACATTGTATATTAATCATTGGATTATTATTAGTATTAAAAGAAAAAAGAAAAAAAATAAAATAAAATATTATATATGCTGCAGGCCTCCCTAAAACCGCAGCATATAGTGTAAGACTATATGCTGCGGTTTTAAACCGCAGCATTTAAAATAGGCCATATGCTGCTATCACTAATGCTTGGTGCCAAAACCGCAGCATATTATGGCTAAAAAACTGCAGCCAATGAGGTTTTTTCCACTAGTGAAGCAAGTATGGAAATACAAGTTCAAAACAAAGATGGAAATCAAGTCAATGCACAACAACAAGGAAATATGTCAGCAAGTTATGAGCCATGTTAGGCGTGTGGAAGGATGCTCAAAATCATCAGCTTCAAAGTCCTTTAATCCATATTAGCTTGGAAGTTATCTCATGTACACAATAATAAAAATCAGAAATTTTAGTTAGTTATTTTAGGTTGTTATTTTCAGTTTTTATGCAAGTAACTAGAAGTTATTTTCAGTTTTGTAAGTAATAAATCATGGGACGGAAGTTACGTGAGAAGTTACTTATAGAATAGACACATAGGAGACAGTTACCAAGAGGTTACAACCAGCTAAATGTGGTAACTACCACACGGTTCATGACCGGCCATTAAAGTTTTCTTTCCTTTTTGCTTTCCTTTATACATAGTTCAAAATGTATTACGTTGTTACGACAGAGATGATTAATGATTAAGAAAACCCGAAACGCTTTGTATCAATCCTCGTTGTTTCTATGATTCTTGGATTAGAGTCGTATTTGCAAAAGTTCTTATGCTTAGTGTATTTGGCGCATACACTTGTGTCTTAAGAGCGTCGTTACTTGCTACATGGATTTATAGTGAGTATCGAATCTAGGCATTATCATTTTCTTTATTGTTGTTCAAAAATCGATCAAAAATAACAAAATTCAGAATCTCTTCCATTCGACATTCACCATAACTTTCCCCTTCATCGTTCTTTCTTTCGTTCCATTGTTAAGAGCTTGTAACAACCTTTAACTTATAGGCAATCTTACAACATTATTTTGTCTCGTCATGTCATTTTTGACGAACACACTTTTCCCTTTTCTCAATATTCTCTTCGTACTCCTCACGAGTACATTTTTTAGAAGATTCTCCTTCTATGTTCCTTTTCCAGCCTTCCGCACATTCTTCCTCCAGCCCATTCACCATCTCTACTGGGCTTTGTACTCACCGAAGCCCAATTACCCCCTTCCCTTCTTCCCATCCTGCCTCTAGCCCAATAGCTCCGTGCACCCAGCTTTCCCCCTACCCAGGCTTAGTTTCAGATTCTCAATCCTTTGGCCCAGTTCCTACTCCCCCCTCCTAGACCCAACTTTTCCTTCCCCCTCACATGGGCCTACTCTCAAAAGCCCAATGCCAGCCACCAGCCCGCCTATTTCCCATAATCTCAAAGAGAAGGGGTAGATTGTGATGAAACTTTTAGTCCTATGGTGAAACCTTCTACTATTCGCATTGTGTTAAGTATTTCTTTTTCCGAGTCTTGGTCTATTCATCAACTGGATATTAAAAATGCCTTTCTTCATGGTCACTTGACTGAAACTGTTTACATGCACCAGCCCTTGGGTTTACGTGACCCTACTCATCCCGATTATGTTTGTCGTCTTCGCAAGTCCCTTTATGGTCTCAAACAGGCTCCCCGAGCCTGGTATCAAAGGTTTGCTAATTTTGTGGCTACTATTGGTTTTTTGGACAGCATTTCTGACTCTTCAGTTTTTATTTATCGTCATGGATTCGATATTGCCTATCTATTGTTGTATGTGGATGATATTATTCTTACTACTTCATTTGATGATCTTCGTCAGTCTATCATGTCTAAATGGAGTTCAGAATTTCCTATGAAGGACTTAGGTCCTCTCAGTTATTTCTTGGGTATTGCTGTTTCTCAGAATTCTGCAGGTCTATTTCATTCTCAACACAAATATGTTAGTGAGATACTTGATAGAGCCGGTATGTCTCAATGCAAACCTGCACTTACTCTTGTTAATAATTCCAGGAAACTTTGTATTGATGCTGGTTCTCCTTATTATGATCCTACTCTGTATCGTAACTTGGTTGGGGCTTTGCAGTATATCACTTTGACCCGCCTGTATATCTCTTATGCAGTTCAACAAGTTTGTCTTTTTATGCATGATCCTCGGGTTGAACATATGGCTGCTCTTTATCGTATTCTTCGGTATGTCAAGGAACTATTAATCACGGTCTTCCACTGTATAAGTCCTCTATCTCCTCTCTTTTATCATACACTGATGCTGATTGGGGTGGTTGTCCTGACAACCCACAGTTTCTAAGTCGAGTGCGAAGGTCGAATATCGTGGTGTCGCTAATGTTGTCTATGAATCTTGTTGGATTCGAAACTTGTTGCTTGAGCTCCGCTGTCTTATTTCCACGGCCACTCTGGTTTATTGTGATAATGTTAATGTTCTTTACTTGTCAGATAATCATGTTCATCATCAGCACACTAAACATATCGAGATGGACATCCATTTTGTTCGTGAGAAAGTTAAACGTGGTGAAGTTCGAGTCATTCATGTTCCTTCTCGTTATCAGATTACTGATATTTTACCAAGGGTCTCTCTCAAGTTCTTTTAATGATTTTCGATCCAGTCTCAGCGTCCGTAAACCTCCCGATTCGACTGCGGGGGTGTGTTAGAATAGAATATTTGATTATTATGTAAATATTCTTAGTTTGGTAATTCTTGTATTATTATATTGTTTCCAAAAACTATGATTTGTATCATGTATTTATTCTCATATCATGGAATGAAATGGCAACCAAAATCATTTCCAATATTATACTATAAGAATTTGAGTAGATTAGTTTTCACTGTTCATACTTTGTTCATACCTTGTTCAAAACTTTTCACTTTGTTCGTACTTGTTTGATTGTATTTGAGTACTCTTGGTACCAAAACTATTCTCAAAACCCTCAGAACTTCAGAGTTCAATTGGTGATCATTTCAAATAACTACCTACCATTAAGGAAGTCTGAGATAGAGTTTCATGCTATATAGTCTAAGGTTGGAGTTTACTAATTAGTTTCAGTGAGTTGTTGACTAATTAGTTGGTGATCATTTTGTTCATAAGGTTGTCGTTTCAGTGTTTTGTTGACTAATTAGTTTGATTACATGAATTCAATTATGTGTTTGAGTTAATTCATTTGTTTGAGTCATTTGCTACTGAATTGGTTTAGTAAACCAAACCTAGCTTCACAACTACTTCCACACTATTTGCAATACCTTATGGAATTTCATCTGCTACAAGGTATTATTCTCACAAATTTTCCTTTCTTAAATCTTCGATTCAACTTAATTTAAGCATTGTGAATTTTTTTCTCTGTGTCTATAATACAACACAAGAGTTGATGCGAATGAACTAAGGGCCGAAAATCCACAAGCAGCTCGTAAAGAAGCTTATGGAGCTGTTGTATAGGGGGTTGCAAACGGTATAATTGTAAGCTCAAACCTATATGCTACTTGAAATGTTTTTGGGTATTGTTTCAGTAGCGACAAAGCTGTTATAGAATATATCAGTTCTCTGGCATATTTGGTTTGTGCTAATGCTCTACTTGATAGTATAAAAGCAGTACTTTCAGGTACATAACTTATATTCACAAATTATTTATAGTCTATATATATTGATCTGTCTGTAAAGAAAGTAGACTAAAAATTAAAGCTATTGTGATTGCAACATTCAGGCGTTGCAAGAGGGTGCGGGTGGCAACACATAGGTTACAGAAATCTCGTTGCATTCTATGTTGTGGGAATTCTAGTTGCAGCTGAGTTAGCCTTCTGGATGCAGCTTTATGGAACAGATCCTTGGGTGTATTTTTGTGTGGTTTGGGCTTGGTGTTAAGGGCATGATATAGTACTGAAAAAGATAATGACATTGGGTGGTGTTCATGATAAAATAAATAATGCGGAAATTAGAATGAACACAAGTGCTTAGGGTTTTGAGAATACTGTTTGTATTAAATCTCTAAGCTGTTAAAAACTTAATTTATACATGAATAGAATACGTAAATAAGGAAACAAGCATAATTATAGAATATTACAAAGTAAATGACAAATATATGGAGAATAATCTATTGCCCAAATATAAGCACTTTCCTACACTCCCCCTCAAGTTCGGTCTTCGGGTCACCAATGCCTAACTTGCATAACGTTTGCTCAAATGCTTCTGCTGTAACTGCTTTTGTAAGGATATCAGCTAGCTGATCTTTTGACCTTACGAAAGGAAGGCTTATACTTTTATTTTCAAGCTTCTCCTTGATGAAGTGTATGTCAATCTCTACATGTATGGTACGATCATGTTATATTGGGTTCTCAAAGATGTTGATTGGTGCTTTATTATCGCGAAAGAGTTTACTTACTCTCTTCTATGGATAATGTAATTCGCTCATGAGCTTCTTTAACGTTATGATTTCAGCTAGCAATACCACGAAATTCTGCCTCGGGACTAGACAAAGCCATCACCTTTAGCTTCTTACTCTTCCATGTAACTAAATTTCCTCCAACCAAGGTAAAGTAACTAGACGTGGACCTTTTATCATCTCGATCTCCAGCCCAGTCTGCATCTATATAGATCATGATGTCTAAGTGGTCATTCTTCTTGAATAGATGCCCTTGGAGCTTGTACCTTTCAGATATCTCAAGATCCTCATAACTGCTGTCATATGATGAACTTGTGGTCGATGCATAAATCTGCTCACCACTCTAACTGCATATGCAATATCAAGTTGTGTGTGTGAGAAGTGAATGAGCTTTCCTTCCATCCTCTGATATTGTCCTCGTTCTGCTATTTTTTCTCCTTGGATCATCTGAAGGCCATGATTCGCAATGATAGGTGTTTCTGCTGGTTTGCAGTCAACTATGCCAGTTTCTGTAAGAAGATCAAGAATATACTTCTTTGACTGATAACGATACCTCTTTTTGACCTCAAAACTTCAATGCTTAGGAAGTATTTCAGTTGTCCTAAGTCTTTTATTTCAAACTCTTGAGACAACTGTTCTTTGAGAGCACAAATTTCTTCCTTATCATCTCCAGTAATGATCATATCATCCACATAAATGATCAAGCATGTAATACGATCATTCTGCCTCATTAGATACAAAGTATGATCAGAGTTGCTCTGCTTGTAGCCGAATTTTGTCATTGCAAAGGTGAATCGCGCAAACCACGCTCTCGGGGATTGTTTTAGACCATATAAAGCCTTGTTCAATTTGCATCCTTCTCTTGGTTTGAAGTTATTCGAGAAACCCGGAGGAGCCTTCATATAGACTTCTTCTTCTATTTTCCCATGTAGGAAAGCATTCTTAACGTCAAACTGATGCAATGGCCAGTCTTTGTTTGCAGCGATAGAGAGCAGAACCCTAATAGTATCAATTTTTGCCATCGGAGAGAGAGTCTCAGAGTAGTCTACTCCATAAGTCTCTGTATAGCCCTGTGCTACTAGCCTGGCCTTGTATCACTCAATGGATCCATCTGCATGATTTTTAATAGAGTACACCCATTTGCATCCTACAGTCTTCTTTCCCTTGGTATTTCACATTTCTTCCAAGTTTCATTTTTATTAAGGGTAGAGATTTCCTCCTCCATCGCCTTTTTCCACCGTAGATCTCTAAGAACCTCTTCAACATTTTTCGGCACCATATTAAAGTAAAGGACTGTATTAAATGCCCTGGCTGTTTGGGAGAGAGCTTCATTATCCTCCCGATTCACTAGATATCCCGATTCATTATCCTCCTCTAGTACTCCTTGGTGGTAACTCATATCTGTTTTACACATTAGAGTCATTGTTATCAACAATAATAGAAGGATCCTCGTAAATTACCTCTTGTGCACTCGAAACTTCATTAGATACACGATGCTCATTAGGAAGAACTAGAATAGGCTGAAGAGGAGATACTATGTCTTCGGAAACAACCTCGGTAGTCTCACCTACTTGCTCTTTTGGGTCCCCTGGAGCCCCTGTATTAATCTGAACTGGATTTATGAGCCAGCTTAGGTTATCATGTATAATCTCCCCCTGAGGACCAAGCTGGGTATAATAGTAGGATTGTTCGAAGAATTCAAAATCCATAGTATTATACATACGCTGGTGTAAAAGATCAAAACATCTATACCCCTTCTGATTTACCCTATATCCAACAAACACACTTAATTGCTCGAGCCACAAGTTTTATGCGAGTAGGTTTAGGAAGATGGACAAAGACAATACACCTAAAAATGCGGGGGGATAGGGAATGAAAAGATGGAAGGGGGACAAAGAAACTAAGGGTGGCAAGAGGGGTCTTATAGTTTAGGGGTTTTGAAGATAGACATTTAGTGAGATATGTGGCAGTGACAATTACTTCTGGCCAGAAATAGGCAGGAGTGCAAGACTCAAGTAAGAGAGCCCTAGTGATCTCAAGAAGAGTACAATTTTTGCGTTCTACAACCCCATTCTATTGTAGTGTCTTGGGACAAGAGGTTTGATGAAGCATTCCATGGTCAACAAGAAATTCCCCCCCACCCATTATCAGATCGTAAAATTTGTGGTTTAGCATGGTATTGAGTTTAGAGCATATGATAAAAGGTAACAAACACAGAAAAAACTTCAGATTTGTGTTTTAAGAAATACACCCAACTCATGCGAGTACAATCGTGCACAAATAATACATAATAAGAGTAATTATGAGTAGTAAAAATAGTATCATGGCCCCACACATCAGAATGTATTAACGAAAAAGGACTCGAGGAACAAGAAACACAAGGCAAGTATGAATGTTTGTGAATTTTTTCTAACACACAAGACTCACAATTTAACGACATTTTAGTATCTTTAAACAGAGGAAATAGATGTTTTAAATAAGCTAAAGATGGATAACCCAATCGACGATGCCATAGCTAGAGGTGATGATCAGGGGACCCACAAGTTAGCAATAGCTTGACCTTTTTGGGTAGTCTCATCCACATAGTATAAGCCTCCTCGTCAATACCATGTCTAATGACTTTTTCAGTTTGAGCATCCTGCACAATACAACCAGTAGAAGAGATGAGAACAGTACGATTCAACTCCTTGGTCAGCTGACTAACTGATTATAGTTTATGAGAGAGACTACGAATTAATAAATAGTTTTTTAAATGAATTGAGTGAGAAACATCAACGGGGTCGGCACGATCAACACGGGCACATTCTCCATTAGCGGTTTGTATGTGGGATCGTGATGTAGGTCCAGAAATTAACATATCATTTGGGTCAAAAGTCATAGTATATGTTGCACCACAATCAAAGATCCATTTGGGAAAACTGGGTTTGCACATAAGGCTAAGGCTCTCAGCTTCATGACACATTTGGAGGGTGAAGGCTGATTTGGGTTTAATAAAATGGGCCTGATCAGAATGGCCCAAATTAAGCCGGTTTTCTCTCTCCTTCCTTTTTTGTTTCTGTTACCGTCATACCATCTCCTTCTTCTCCCTTCGCCATAGCTGCTGCCCCAAAGCTTTTTGTATGTTAGCCGCCGATGTGGTCTGCATGGGTGAGGAATGGTTTGCCGCCGACCCGGTTCACTGGCGCCTTGGTGGTAGTCTTCTTCCTTTGCAGATCGTCCCACCACTCTAGGTACCCTATAAGCTTGAAACAACCTCTCTTAGTGTGCTTTGAACCACCACAATGGGAGCATTTAAGATTTGTTCGATCCTCTAGCCAAAATGAAGAGCCCTCTGACCGGTGTTTGGCGACAAGACCACAATTATTTTCTGAGTGAATTTTTCCCTATGATGGTGCACCTGCCATTATTCCCCGATGAGCAATTTCTCGTCTTATTGTTGCATAAGCAATATCAACAACGGGAAATGGTTCCTGAATGAGTAGATCACTTCTTTCTTTGTCTAGTGAGTCATCAATTCAAGCGAGAAATTGATAGACTCGTTGTCTCTGTATATAGTTGTTAAACATAGTGATGTCATCCGAACATGTCATGGTGTTAGGCATTCGCCTGTCTATTTCCTTCCACAAGGTGTTTAATTGAGTGAAAAATTGTTCTGTGGTGTTCTTTCCTTGAGTGAGAGTTGATGCTCTTGAACTCCAATCAAAAATTTGTAGTTCATCTCTCCCACTGCATAGGAGAGTTTCAATGCCTTTTCAAAGATCTTTGGCAGTAGCGTAGTCTAAAAATTGATTGACAAGTTCAGTGTCTATGTTTTCGATAATCCATGAGATGACCGTTGAATCCTTTGAGACCACTGTGGGTATTCTGGATCGGAGGTGGATACGGCGGCGTCAGTGATGTGACTGAGATGTCCTCGCCCACTAATTGCAATATGCATGAGTTTACACCATTTTGTGTAATTGTGATAATGGAGCTTTTCGGCTATTCGAAATGTTTATGGTAAATTATCTGTGTTGGTTGGTTTTGGTTTTATAGTTTTTGAAATATCTGGAACATTTGTTCCATTTGTTCCATAATAATCCGCTGAGGTTGGTTTTGGTTTTCTGATGAGTCTGCCATTGAAGGTAAGTTGGTAAATGATGAGAACCGAAGAAATGGTCGGATCCCAAATCTAAACCTTACGGCTCTGATACCATGATAAAATAAATAATGCAAAAATTAGAATGAACACAAGTGATTAGGGTTTTGAGAATAATGTTTGTATTAAATCTCTAAGTTGTTACAACCTTAATTTATACATGAAGAGAATACGTAAATAAGGAAACAAGCATAATTACAGAATATTACAAAAAAATGACAAATATATGGAGAATAATCTACTGCCTAAATATAAGCACTTTCCTACTGTTCAGGGCATATAATTTCTTTTTTGCTACATGTTTTTGCTGTTAAGTGGTGTTCTGTGTCTTAAGGCAACATTGTTAGACCTCTGCTTTACGGTATTGCGTTGTAGCCTTGGCATGTATATGTGATTGTTGTAGGTACTATTGGTGTTGGTTGTGGGTTCTCCAAGATGATTTGCGTTGGCTATATATTAGATATGAATAGAGATGCTCAATTACATAATACACAAAGTTATGAAATTGGTTTTGTGCAGCTGATATAAAATGGAATTGGTTTTGTACTTTAGGTTATTGTACTCAAGGTGTTTATTGTTGCATCTAGGGATGCAGGCGAGGCGGGTTTAATAGGAGACCTGCCCCATCCCCGCCCCATCGGGGAGGGGATGGGTCCCGGTTTGATGGGTCATGGGGCGGGTACGGGTATAAAATTCATACCCACCACGGGGATGGGGATGGGGATGGGTTTTAGGTGATACCCGCCCCATCCCCGCCCCTCCCCCCCCCCCCCCCCATACCCGCCGCGCCTCAAGATACC
>NC_080051.1:11497483-11532483 GCF_026212465.1 Amaranthus tricolor
TAGAATAAAGTTAAACAATGTACTCGATCCTACCTTCTTGCTTGCTTAAGAGACTTAAAGAAGAGATTCTTCTGCCAAAGTTAGGTTGGAAAAGATATGTAGAAAAGACAAGGAATTTCTTTGGCATAAGGTCACATCTTTGTTTTTGTATAGCATAGGAATATCCATTTTCAAAGGAAATACATACACTTTATCTACATATAATAAGCAGCTAAATCACATACCTTAGCATCACAAACCATCCACAAACAACAACAATTCAAAGCAAAAAACAGTAAGAAAGATGGCCCAACCTGTTAATCCTAGCCGCGCTTATGAAGAGTACAACCCTCCATCTGAACTTTCTACAGAAGAAGGATGTGATATCATCCTCCTTTATCTTCCTGGTACTCGACAAATAATCCTATATGCTTTTTTTTAAGTAAAAAGTTATAGATGTACATAATTTGATGATAAAATTACCTATTTGATGCAGGGTTTAAAAAGGATCAGCTGAGAGTTCAGTTATCAACATCACGCATTCTCAAGGTCAGTGGAGAACGTCCGATTGGTAATAACAAATGGAGACGATTTACTAAAGAATTCACCGTTCCAAGTAGCTGTGATACCAAAGGGATCACCGCTAAGTTTGAAGGCGGTATTCTATACCTCCGTCAGCCTAAACTGATCACATCTTCCGCTGCACCTGCACCAAAAACAGCTGCTACGACACCTTCAGCAGCTGGTGCGACAGCTGCAGCAGCATCTGCACTACAAACTGATGCAGAAGCCGCAGCACGTTCACCAGCAGAACAATCAACTGTGCCAAATGCGGCACCAGAACAACAGAAACAATCTGCATTACCACATGTTGATACACAGCAGACGCAGAGTCCTCTGAATGAACCTAAAAAGGATTTGGAGGAGAAGAAGACAGAGATAATGCACAAAGAAAAAGACGAAATTTCAAAGGAAAAGAGTGAGATTATATCGAAAGATGAGGAAAGACAAACAATGTGTCAACTAACACCAAGGCCGAGACAAATGGTGGGTAGAAGAGGGTTTTTTGAAGAGTTGAGGAAGCCAGAAAATTGCAAGAGGCTTGTAGTTTCTGTTCTACTGGTGCTTGGTGTTGGGTTCTATGTTAACTACATGTTCAAATCATTCTTAGAGGATGATAAAGAATTGTGAATTCTACAGAAAATACACATAATAACACGATGCTAATAGATATGTAAATATGAATCAAGGAACTAAAAATGTATAATTCAGATGTATAATTTGATATTTGTCATAAAGATATAAATTGGTTTGGCTTCATCATGGAAATTGTTATTCCCAAAAAAGCACTTTCAAAGTATTCATATAAATTATGTGTTTTTTCTTCATAATATAAATTTGGTTAATTCTTTAAAAGTTATACTATTATTCAATATGTCTTGTGTAAAAACGACATTACCTAAAATTTATTAAAATTACTCTCACAAAATCCCACTTTGTTTGTTACACTCTGAAATCAGAATAAATGGAGAAAATGAATCCATGTAGATGACAACTAAAACTGATATATTGATTGATGTAACAAATTCTATTTTTTTTGGAATTAAGGTCTGGTATTATTGTTATTTTTGTTACACTAATCAAAACTGTGAGAAAGAGCTTTTGGTCAAACTATAACAAATTGAAAAAAAAGGAGTAAAAAGCAACTTAAGCATTTTGCCCCAATTATAAAGTAGCTCATCAATTGAAATAACTTGCAGGTTAAGAATCTCCCAATCTATTCCTTTGTTATTAACATGACTTTTCTTTTTACACCTCAACAAAGCACTACCAAAATGAAAACAATTGGTTATTTGCATAACCTTTTTTGCTAATACACTATTGAGATTGAGTAAAAGATGAACAAAAGTTATTTCTTTTAAGATCAAATCATATAAAGATTCATACATGTAATTTAAGTGCTCATTTTAAAAATGAAAGGAACTATATTAAACTAGCATGATAAACACAAGTAGTTCCCTTTCACATGAAATACATTATCATCTTGGCTGCATTTATCTAACACCAAGAAGTTGTGATGATGCCTAACACTTCGAAGCGCCATTACCAAGATTTTGATCCTGTTTCAGAATTGATATCAGAAAAAGAAAGTGACGTCTTGATTGTTGATCTCCCAGGTACACTTTACTCTTTAGTGATTCAAATCATCCTGTGAGTAGAGCAGAAAATTCAAGTAGCGGGTCACGTACGAGTTTGGCTTAGATCGATTTTGTGTTATGTTTAGAATATTTGTAATTTCGGGTTCTCAGTAATTCTGCTTTCGCAATTTAAGATTGGTTCGAAATGATGAGCAGAATGCATATCCGTTGTTTTTAATCTATGCTGAAATGATATGTATGCAGGTTTCAGGAAGGAGCAATTGAACGTTTCAGTAACCTCATCAGGCAATGTAAGAATAAGAGGAGCGCGGTTGATTGAAGACAACATATGGATGCGTTTTGAAAAACATTTTCAGCCAGCGTCGAACATCGATACAGATCACATGACTAGTAAATTTTTAGGAGGCAAACTTTACCTCACACAGCCTAAGTTGAACATAACAACAGAAACTGAACAAGCAGATGCAGAAGAAAAAACAGCTGCAGAAGCAGCAAATACCAAACAGCAAGAATTGCTAACCATGTCACAACGTCAAACACAAGAATCACCACCCACGACAGTATCTAACCTGCAAGAAGCACCACCCATAACAGAACCTCAATTGCAAGAATCACCGCCTGCGACACATCCTGAACCGCAAGAATCTGCACTTGTGGCACAAACTCAACTACAGGAATTAGAGTCTGTGCCACAACATCAACCACAAGAATCAGAGTCTGTGCCACTATCTGAACTGCAGGAATCAGCACTTATACCACAAACTCAGCTGCCAGAATCAGCATCCTTACCACAAACTCAACCCCATGAATTAGAACCAGTGCAAGAACAGGAAGCTCCTTCTGAGGTAAAGGGCGAGGAAGCAGAGGACATCGAAGAAAAATCCGAGTTACATGAGGGAAATAAACAAGCATGGGATGGTTGTGAGGTTATTAAGGAGCTGATAAGAAATCCAGAGAAACTGAAAAAGTACACTATTTATGTTATGATGTTGCTTATAATTCTACTTGGATTGTATATGAATAAGATGTTCAATCCATTTACCGAGAAGCTGGCTGAGCAGCAAAGTGGTTTCGGGATTGATCATCAAGAGCTTTGATCTTTGAAAGATTAAAACGATGAGATGCAGCAGGACCTAATCACTACTTGAAAATTCTCAGATCGAATTCATGAATATTTTAGTTCTGAAGATGCGTATTTCCGACAAATAGTGAAATTTACAAGCAATAATACGCCATGATTTCATTTTGAAATATAGATTCAGTTTGTTTGGCTTGGTAAAATTTGTAATTTTGAGAACGGGTTTGTCACTTTGTTTGTACCTGTAGAATTTACAATAGTCATAATTTACAATAGTCCAAATAAAGTGGGACAAAGTCATTAAAGTCGAGGGAGTATTACTTTATGCGATCTCTCAAACTAAGTTTGCTCCAAACGGACAAACCTTCCCAATGAGAGGCTTTTTTCACATAAAGGGGCCAAACTCAAGGGTCCTTAGGAGTACTTCTTGTCTTAGGTGTTAGGAAATAACCCATATTTGATCCACATCGAAGAATTAAAGAGAGGTTGACTAACATGTATAATTGATGGACTACTCTTTCTAATACCAATTGGTTTTAAGATGAAACCTCATCTGTTTTGTGTGTACTTAACTCTCCTCTTGAGTGGGTCATGTGTACAAGCTTATATGTTTCATTAGGGAGTTCAAACTAGGCATTACTACCTTCATCACATCACCTATTAAAATCATATATTATATCAAAGAGTATACTTTATGTCTCTAACATACGCATCGTAAAGGTTTTCAAATATACGGAACCGGTATTACTCGCCTCGTGAAAGTGTAAAAACACAGAGTTTAAGGCCGCTTCAAGCGTTAAGCCGATATTTGGCGTACCGAATACCCTGTTATATTATCACCATCTCCATCACTGCAATCGCGACCACTATGATTCTACACCTTTTCTTTTCCCTTAAACTTATAAACTGAGCAGAGCTTAATGTTTTTTATTTCTATTTTCCAAGTTTTTCCTGCTTACAGGTATTCTCTTTTCTTTATTCGTTTATTTATTTGGTAAAGGGAGTTTCAGGAACAGGAAAACTAAAAAAATAAGTATACAATATATTAATATATGCTTCCTTATAGAACTAATTAATAAAGAGATTCTTCCGGTTAAATTTGTAGGAAATAGCATGAGAAACACAAAGAATTTAGTTTTCCTCATTCTAGAGATGACCTTTATTTTCTTCATTAAGCATTGGAATAATCCAATTTGAAAGCAAAAGGAATATCTCTAATGACACATTACTAAAATCTACATATATACTTCCAGTCATTTCAGATGATCATATTCCATCACAATCATCAAAGTATTCAAATAACAAAAGTTAACAACATCAACAAGCCAGAAGACGCTATAGCCATGGCCAACTCCCAGCCTAGCTACGAAGAGTTTACTCCTATTTCAGACTTCATTTCTGAAAAAGAATGTGATAGTCTGCTCATTTATCTCCCTGGTAAATGCACTAATAACCCGTTTGGTTGTTATTATATGGTGGTAATAGGAATTATTTGTAGTGTAAATTTTCATAAATATATCATTTCATCCCCATGATAATGAAAAGTTGATAATTAAAAAGATTTTTCTTAGAACTTTCAATTACCACCTAATATCATCTCTCTGAATGGTAATGCATTGGAATTAATTTTGTGAATAAAATGAGATGATTGAAGAATATGATGAAATTATATTCTACATGCAGGTTTCACAAAGGATCAATTAAAGGTTCAGTTAACTACATCGGGCATCTTAAGGGTAACTGGAGAACGTCCGATTGGTGACAACAAACGGAAGCGATTTCGCATGGAATTTCCGGTATCATCGAACATTAATACCAAAGAAATGACTGCCAAGTTTGAGGGAGGTAAACTTTACATAAGGCAACCAAAGTTGATCACACCAGCTGCAACTGAACAACAGCAAGAAGAAAAACCAGCTATGGAAGCTCCTAAGCCTCAGCAGCAAGAACTACAGCCAGCGTCACAGCCTCAACAAGACGTCCATTCAGAGGAAAAGAATGACAAGGAAGAAGAGAAGGAAAATGATGAAGAAAAGAAGAAATCTAAGTTAGAAGAGATCAATAGACAAATAAAGGGTAAAAGCGAGCTTTTTAAGGAGCTCAGGAAACCAGAAAAACTGAAAAAGCTGGCAGTCTATTGTATTTTGTTGCTGATACTTGGCTTCAACATCATCAAGATGCTCAAATCATTCAGCAAAGCTAAGCAGCAAAGTGTATTGGAATATGATCACCAAGAGTTATAATTTCCGCAAGCGTTAAGCACAGAGAATGAAATGCAGCAACAGTAAAATTCATACAGATGGACATAAGAAGTAAACATCCATGTAACACCATAATCTGATAACTAGCTTTGATCTGTCATGAAAATTCAAAGCCATTTCTTACCCAACAGGGCAATTTCAAGCAATAAGTCTTTGTTATGACGTGTGTTTATCTTGATAATGAAAATTTCTTTCCTTCTTAAAAGTTCTAATATATATATTGGATCGAAAATATTGTTCACACAACCTAGTCCTTCATTTAAAATACATAACAAGTCTTAGATGTCTTTTTGCCGTCAGCTATATATTCAAGAAAAGTTCTAAACTATCTTTTAGAAAGAGATCCATGGAGCTGGTCAATCAGGTTGATTCATTGGTTGCCTTCTCATTTGGGAATTCCAGACTCATAATAATCTACTTACCGTCACAAACTTGCATCACAGTTAACCCCTTGGGAAGATTAGCAATGTGTGGAACATAGGAATAAACTCCAAAGCGTTTGCCAAGTAGAGAGATTTCCATCTCTCGATCCATCTGCTTCTTCAAATGCACAGTTTCCTCAGCTAGAGCATTTTCTTTATCGTCCATCAGTTTTTCTTTACCTAACAATTAAAATTTTTTGAGTCTGACTTTATAATTAGCACATAAATTATGTTTACCATTTTACGGTTTTAAGTAATAATTCAAATAAGTACATTACTTAAAACTTTAAACCAATTATTATTGTAACTAGATCAATAGTGCAAACCGCAGAAATAAATTGGAAAACTTCTAAACAAATTAGGTACTTTCAGAAGTCCAAATCATCAAACTTGGTTTGGAAACAAGAACTAAGTCCAACTTTCCAAGACATTCATCTTCCCAACCCCCTAAATACCTTCACGAAACACAACAACCAACCTTATATTTTACTGAGCCAATGATCATTATACGCAAAAATATAGACTCGGGCAACATAGGATCATAATCAGGATGGCAACAATAATAGAGAATAGCAACATTCATCTTCCCACCTTGAGCCAACTTAGTGGTATATTCCTATTGAAGATGTCCAATATGAACAAAATAATCATTAATTAGTCACAAAATATGTACCAGTTACATGGTTGAATGTCGTACTTTAACCTGTGAATACTCATTAAGGGACAACAAAGTCATATCAAGTTCAGCAGCTTCACTTGCTCTTTTTCGTAGAATAGCAACAGACTTCGATGTGTGCTCTAACCTTTTTTGGTGACTGCATTTAAACAATATATTGTCTGATTTCAAATAACTAACAAAAATTTCAGACATCAACTAGTACAAAAATAAAAAGAACTGAAGTTTCTTACTAGTGTCCTTCGTCTTCAATCCATCTCCAGACACAGAGATGAAATGAATCAAGGAAACCTCAGCAGCTTTGTGTTGAGCCTCCTTCAAAGATTTGCAAGGTGTAGGCGAATCAAAGAAGGCACCATTTATGAACACTGAGGCAGTAAAGCGTGGAGCGTGATCAGCTCCAACTTTGATAGCTGAATACTTCGGATACGCCCATTTTTTCACATCACACAATTCCTGAAGCTTTGTTTTGTACATCACTTTTGATCCATCTGGTTTCTCAAATATATTTTAGAATGATTGCAGGGACCTAGAATGAGCAGAAAGGGGATCAAAGGGACATTCAGGATTGTGAAATATAAATATTTAGAGATAAAAAGGAAGAAAGAAAATGCTACTTGTGTGTATGTACTTGTACCAGACTAACAGAAACCAACTATCAAGTTTTACTCCACATAGTATTGCAACACATATCTACAAATATATTTACAAAACAAGCATGGTTTATTTTCTTCCTGATGTTAATTGATATCAAATATTATCTAAGCAGCAGTTAATAGATCTTTTCATTAATTTGATACATCTATGAAAAACTGAAAATTAGGAAAGAACACAAGGAAAAATCTCGACAGAAAAAATAATGACCCCGTGGAAAAAGAAAACTGAAGTTGCTACTCTAAGTCCTCTTTCTTTTACCGAGTTCCATAAAAATATTAATAATTGAAGATACTTTCTTTTTTCCGCTCAATATATTTTTCTCGGGTAGTTTGTGGGACAATATCCACTCACTTAGTGTTGGGAGGTTGAGCACGAACTGTCTTGGTAGCAGCAACCATGTTGCTAAGGGCTGGCTTCACTTCACTGTACTTCCGTATCTTCAGACCACAGTCAGGGTTAACCCAAAGAATATGGGATCCAAGGACTGAAACCATCTTGGTGACACTGTCAACAACTTCTTCGGTGGATGGGATCCTTGGGGAGTAGATGTCATAAACACCTGGGCCGATGCCAGCACCATATTTGATACCCTTACGGAATACAGAACGGACTTTCATCTGATCTTGAGTTCTCGATAGTGATCACATCAGCATCCATGTTGATAATCGAGTGGATAATGTCGTTGAAGTGAGAGTAGCACATGTGAGTGTGAAAATCTGCCAGTCCATGATAAAAAAATCCAGATAGTTAAGAATATATGTTTGAAAATATTTAGAACAAAATATCTAAAATAAAAAGAAATTGCAACAAGAATAATTGTGTACTAGGAAACTACTATATTGCAACTTGTATCACTCGAGTAAGAGTTGTCAAAGAGTGAAAACCAGAGTTGTGCCTTGAACCCCAACATTGGTTATCCTGAAAGAGTGGACAGCCCAATTCAAGTAGAAAGGATGCTCGGTCTTCCTCAAACGCAGACCCTCTATCAACATGGCCTCATCAATCTGAATTACAGTGATACCAGCCTTCTCAGGATCTTCAACCTCATCCTTGATGGCCAAAGCAATCTGGTAGCGAGTCTCAAACCTGGAAAAGTAGAAAAGAGATATGTCAAACAACGAAGAAAAAAGTCACGAGCACTCTGTCAGAAGAGAACTACATGAGCAAAGCAACTGAATCATAGTGTCAAATGTGCAATGTTACCTAGGTTGATCATTTCGGACAAATGACCAGTTCAAAATTGTAACTGGGCCAGTAAGCATTCCCTTCATGGGCCGTTTGGTCAAGCTCTGAGCCATTGTCGACCAGAATACAGTCATGGGCTTTGGGTGACTTACATCACCATAGATGATGAGAGACTTGACACAATGAGACCCAAGAGAATGGACCCACCCATTAACAGTGAGGGCAATTCCAGATAGTTTCTCCCCAAAGTACTCAACCATATCATTCCTCTATATCACAACAAACAATGCATTAGAAATTAGAATCTAGCGTTTACACAAGACAACAGTAAGGGTCTGCTTGGATTGAGGGTAAATATTTAAGGGGTGAATAAAATTCAAAGTAGGAAAACCAAGTTAGTTAGATAGATGACTAAAGGAATTTGATTGTTGGAGAGGTGAAAAAATTGATTAGGATAAAATAGCAATTAGTTTCCTAATTTTGGGTATAAATTTACCCTAGGGGAGGGTGGGGGAATTCTTTTCCTCCAAATGTGGAAATCATCCTCCTTTTTTATTCATCTTTTTTAGTTTACTCTCATCTTACTTCTTTCATAATTATTTCAATTACTTCATTTGCATCTCTAATTACCATTATTCCATTAGTTGGACTTTTTTTACCCCTTAAATATTTACATTCAATCAAAGTGAGCTAGAGATAAAGAGTTTAAGAGTAAAGCTCACTTCTGGTCCTCCATGAACCAAAACATCTATGTCAAACTCTTCTTGGAGTTCGACAACCTTCTTAATCTCCTCCTTAATAGCCTTAACATACTCTTCCTCAGAGATCCTAACATATTAAGATAATAACAGTTATTAGCAAGAACACTGTTAACTGTAAAGTCAACTTAATTTCTTGCCTCCAAGAAACGTGACTCACCTGCTAGCCGTGAATCCAAGACGAACTCTTCTGAGATCCATGGTATGAGGGAAAGGACCAATTGTGGTGGTAGGTAAGAGTGGAAGATTTAACTTCTTTTGTTGTGCCTCCAACCTCGTACTCACATTTGTGGCACGGTGATGATCTGATCTTCTCAAGGCAGCAGCCTATGCAGCAAAGCAAAAGGTCAGCATGATAACCAGAAGACCAACAACTGTAAAAGAAGACTATTAGAGAATAGAGTACTTACTGCCTCTGAACTGCCTCATTTGTCACTCTGGGAGATGATTTCCTTGAAGCTTGTGCAGCAGCATTTGCTGAAAAAAAGGCCTGCTATGGGATAATGAATCATGCCTATATAAGATACACTTTAACAGAAAACACGAGAACACTAAGAACGGTAAAGATCCGATCATCGGCCACATTAGATAAATATTCCAGACTTGACATATTCAAAGGATACTAAACAACTTCCTTTGAATAAAATAATTTTTGAATAAGTAACCACCGTAAACAACAACGCAATACCAAAGTCATAACCTCTCTACATATGTTATCATCTACATGAAACAAAACAAATCAGCATGACGGGAAGATGATAAATTGATGATTAAAAATGAGGATCACTCACTGTTAAGAACAGAAAAAAAATAACATGAGGTAACCTTCACCATAGAAGATAGTAAACTAACGAGAACCCTGATTCTCACCAGACAATGCTCTAGCCAAAGCATTCACCTCAACAATCTTCTGAGCAGCAAAAGCAAACCATGACTTGAGCTCTGTGTCTAACTTGGTCTCGTTCACCAGATCAACAGCAGTGTGGAGAAGAGAGCATGAAGTAGACACAACAAGCTTCTCTGTGACAAAAAATAAATAAGCATGAGCAGACTCTAACATACAGAAAAATACACCCAGTGAGAACTATGCTGCAAACCTTTTCCAACAATGCTCTCAATAGCCTGGAAGTGACTAAACAGAGATACTTTCCAGAAGTTTCAAGGTTATTAGCCCAAATTTTTCTTCCATCCACTACTCCAGCAAACACACTTTCCAGAAGGAAATACAGCCTTTAATAAATCAAGGATCTTTGTGCCACGAACAAGATCAAATCCAAACGCAGTTACACCCTTCAATGAAAGAAGATTTTTATATGCCGCTGCTGAAGATCAGAAAAGTAGGTCTCAATAAGAACATTCAATCCAGATAGAGAAGACTGTAGCTCTGAGTAAGCGTGTCTGAAGGATTTCAACTGATAAGCATGAAGGTCCAAAATGAGTTTGGGTTCATCAAACTGAATCTAGGATGCACCGGCAGCCTTATGTTCAGATATCACCTCCTTATATGAGTGTAACAACCAGCATTAGGTGATGGAAGCCACAGAAAAACAGAATGGGTGGCTCTTTGCGAATCCTTACTTGTAGACAGGAAGAATTTTGTGAAGCAAGGATAGAAGAGGGAAGGACATATTAGTTCCCTTGGCTAGCTTTGATGACAACAAGTAAGACACTGGACCAACAAGCACTGGAACAGTCTCAACTCCAAGCTGAAGTAAGATTATGAACAAAAAACATAATTCCAACAATCCTAGACAATACATGCCGTTTTCTATAGAAATAGAAGACTAGGGCTGAATTCACTTGCATCAGTATTCAATTTCGCTAACTTTCGATTTCTAAATCCACAACTAAATTTAATATTCATGGATTAGGACCTATGTTACATAGGTCACACCTGATCACCTCAAATACCAATGAAAGATATTTAACACTATCAAAAGGTGTTGAAGGAATATTGTGACTTGAGTGAACAATCAAGCCTATGCATTCATGTGTGCATAGAGATGGAATCCTATGGATGTCATAATGTGTGTGTTAATGGGTGAGTTAAGTGGGTAACTTAATATGGTGATGAAGTGTGGATTAATGCATGAATTATTAGTGTATTGATGAAGGCACTTAAGCATGGCTATAATGAAGATGTTAAATGGCATAATGATTGATCTTAATGAGGTGTGTTGAAGTCCAAGAGTCAGATTCCTGCACGAGGTGCCTTGAACAAGGCATCCAAAGAAATATCAATTTATTAGTTTATATTCCATAACATTACAAATTACAATCAATTTTGATTAATCTTCTTCAACTTCATCAAGATCTAAAAAGAAATATCAAACAATTATAAGTTAGTTTTTCAATAAAGAAAAAGTAAATCAAAATAAATCCATTAAAGTTAAAGCGTACTAGTTGAATCGCATCTATTTGTTGTTCTACATCAACATCCGAATCATCAATTACTATGGAGCAAGCATAAACATCTTCCAAAGAACCTTATAAGAGATTTTATAAACAAAAACAAATTAAGATCACCAACCAAAAACAAAACCAATATTAAATCAGTAAAAGTTAGACTTTTACCTTTTATGTCTTCCATCATCCAATTTTGTAAACACATTAATGCTTCCACAGTTTGTGAATGAAGTCTTTGAACAATAAGGGCTAATAACTATTCCTCCGGTTTGAAAGCACTTCCTGAAGCAACGGAAGAAACAGGGTTGGCAAGAATATCTCTCGCAATCTTTTGCAAAGTCGGATACTTTGTATTTACTTTCTACCAATAAAGGACATCCAAATCCTCATCATCCGATAATGGTCCTTCCTCTAAATAAAAATCCAATTCACACCTATTCACCTTTCTAACCTTAGTTCTCTTAGATTAAGCAAATTCATCTTGTGCACCGTCTATAGAACTTGGTGCAGGTCGTTTCCTACTTTGCCCAACATCATTCACATTTTTTACAATATCACTTTTCCTTTGATACTCCACAACCAAATTATCAAGACACGTACGAACTCTTGCTAATTGCATATCAACCTCATTAACATCAAAAAACTTCCTAAAATAAAACTCCACACAATCTATCTTAATTCTTGGATCTAAGATAGTAGCAATAGCTAAAAGTTTACACATATGATCCCAATACTTGTCAAATTTTTCAAGCATATTTTCTGTCATCAATCTAATTTTCAACATCACTTTGTAACCACCTACCCATAGCAAGCTTAATCTCACAAACCCTTCGAAAAAAAAGATTAATAGTGATAAACTTTCTTCCAGAAAAAACATTAGTTATACTGTAAAAAATTTCTAACTTATCACAAACAAGCTTAGCTAATTCTCAATCCTTATCACTAGGAACAACAAAATTCATCTTTTTATTCAATCGGTTTAACCTTGAAAACACATCTTTAAACGACAAAATAATTTTAAGCATCAAGTAGATTGAATTTCATCTTGTTTTACAATCAAGACTAGGCCTTTTAATGTTAGCTAAGTCCAAAAAAGGACAAGCCTCCTCAAAATTTTCAATTCTTTTAGGAGTTGACATCCGAAAAGACACACAATCACGAACTTTTTCAATTGCAGAACTAATAACCCCTAATCCACCTTGAACCATTAGGTTCAAAATGTGGGCACTACAGCGTAAATGCAAAAGATCACCCTCAAGCATCAAAGACCTTTTCGCAAACTTATCCATTAAAATCTTCATCATTGCATCATTAGTAGTGGCATTATCAACAACAACAGTAGATATTTTATTTTCTAAACAATATTGAGACAAACACTCCATCATTACCTTTGCAATAATGCCTCCGGTGTGAGGACAAGGCACATAGCAAAACCTATATAGAATAATATAATATATGTTTTAGTCAAAGGATAAATGATAAAACTAAATGTAACATGATTACATGAGTAAATAAGTAAGATTTTACCTTAAGTTGCGATTTCGTAAGACCCATTGTTTATCAATAAAATGCGAAGTTATGATCATGTAACCCTTCTTCTGGTTGGTTGCAGTCCACATATCAGTAGTGATTGCGATTCTACTTTCATTATGCTCGAGCAATTTATGTAGAGAACGTTTTTCTTCTTTAAACATCTTCATGATATCTCGCTTTAATGTGGACCTAGAAATCATCTTAAAATTGCAATTAAGGTTTTCAACAAACTTCTTAAACCCAATATGATCCACCATAGACAATGGATACTCATGCATAATAACCATGGAAACTAATTCCCTTCTTGAAAAATCTTGGTCGAACTCTTTAAGTTTGCTTTTACCACTAAATTCCAGAGAACTTGACCGATCACATTCCTTCTTAACTCTTAAAGTTGTTTGACCACGTGCAAGATTCAAATGTCTTCCTGAGCAAAGTTTCTTTGCGTGTTTCAAGAGATGAGAAGTTCCACTATTACCACTAGTTATTAGACTAACACCACAATGTTTACAAACAGCTCTAGTCACATCATTTACCTCTTCTCCTGCAAAATAATTTGATGCCTCAGAGGTTGTTTTCCTTCCCTTATCTTTTGTGGAATGACTTGGAGTACCATCATCATTAACAAACCCTTCTTCATCTACATCCAATGTATTCTTTGACTCCGTAACAAAATTATCTTGTGGTTGTGCCACTGATTTGGACGTACATTGTGATTGATTTTCATTCATTATCTATACTACTATACCAAGTAGAAAATCATGTTGTTTTAAAACATAATTATATATACAGGCTACAACTCTACAAGCCTACAACTTCTTCATCCATGACCAAACAGAATTAAAACTTAAATAGTTCACTCAGGAAGAACTTAGCTATCGAAATACAATAGTTCATACTAATGTCACCTAATCCACAAAAATTTAGGCTATAAAACCACAAATTAAGACCTAATTCATCATATATTAAGAGAAATACAATATTAGGAAGAACTTAACATCAATGTAGACATTGTATACAATCATGAATACAGTAATTTATGCAACAATACAAAAAGCTGGAATCACTAACAAATTAAAGAAAACTAAATCACTAAACAAAATCACTAACAAAAAAACGAAAAAAAAAATAAAGAAAACTAAATCAGAATTACTAACAAAGAAAACAAAGAAAAATGAAAAAAAATTAAAGAAAACCAAAGAAATGAAAACAAAGAAAATGGAGTACCTTGAATGGCGTGAAGAGGAGAGGAAGAAGACACAGCGTTATTGAGTGCTAAGAAGAACTGAAGAACGAAGAAACTGATTGCCTTTACTGGAATGAGAAAAAAATTAGGGTTAGGGAGGCTGTGAGTGTAACTTTGTAAGGATGAGGCAATGGCAGTATCGCCAGTATGGTTGTAATGGGAGTTGGGACTATGGGCTATTGGGCTGTATGGCACTATATGTCAGAATATTGAATTGTCCGGGTCTGAGGGGCGGGTCTAAGGTCTGGGTCTCGAGGTCAGGTCCGGGTCCGGGTCTTCACCTTGAGACCCGGACCCGGTTGCAGACCCGGACCCTTCAGATATTTTTTGGAACCATGACCATCCCTAGAGACAATTAGTCAAATAAGTAGCAATAACAATCGCCTCAGGCCAAAAATGAACAGGAATATAAGATTCAATCATAACGGCTCTGGTAACTTCAAGAAGAATGTGATTTTTCATTCAGCTACCCCATTTTGTTGTGTGGTATCTAGACAAGTGGTTTGGTGAAGCATGCCATGATCAGATATAAATTGTTTCATGTCTAAGGTAACATATTCAAACTCATTATCCGATCAAAAAATTTTGGGTTGGATTTGAAATTGAGTATGAAGCATGTTACAGAATTTAACAAAGATGGTATAGACTTTGGACTTGTGTCTCAAGAAGTAAACCCAACTCATGCGAGTGCAATCATCCACAAATAAAACAAAATAGGAAAAACCATATGGATTACAATTTGGGGCAGGACCCCACACACTAGAATGTATTAAAGCACCTGGGCAATCAGTATGAGTCAAACTAGGGAAATAAGAGTGTTTGTGACTCTTAGCCAAAACACATGTTTCACAAGATAGGGAAGTGGTGGAATTTTAAAGAGAAGGAAATAAGTGTTTTAGATAGCTTAGAGAAGGGTGACCTAACTGTCGATGCTACATCCATAGTTAGTGATCTGGGGACCCGCGAGTAAGCATAGCCTGACCATTTTGAGTCGTCTCATCCACACAGTATAAACCTGCTTGTTCAGTAGCACGTCTAATGATTGTTCCGGTCTCAGCATCCTGCATAATACACCCCTCTGAAGTCATAAGAACAGTACAATTAATTTCTTTAGTCAATTGACTAACATATAATAACTTATGAGATAAACTAGAAATGAGGAGACAATTTTTTAAGTGGATAGACCGAGAAATATCAACAGTGCCAATCGAGCCACACCAACAAATTCTCCATTTGCAGTTTGGATGTGTGTTCGATTAGTAAAATCGAGGCCAAAAACCTTTCCCATTAAAAGCAGTGGAAAAACAATTGCAAGCCAAATTTCTTAAGCTTCTTGAGCATATGAGGCAACTTGAAATGAATATCCCGTTCTTGGAGGCTGTGGAGAAAATGCCTCAATATGCCAAGTACTTGAAGACTCTCTTGGGGAAACAAAAAGAGGCTTGAGAGCGAGGTGGTCAATTTATCGGAACATGTTAGTGCCATCATCTAAGGCACAGGGGCCAAAAAGGAAAAGGCTCGAGGACCCTTTGTGCTCCCGGTCACTCTTGGGAAACTCAGTTCTAAGGGAGAACTCGATGATTTAGGAGCCTCGATTAGCCTCATGCCGATGTCTATTGCCAAGCAACTTGCTTTTAAGCTCAAGCCATCAAGGAAAACCATCCAACTCGCCAACTGAAGTGTTAAGATGCCATGTGGGTAGTTCGAGGATCTACCTATCCAAGTGGGAAACGTCGTGGTCCCATGTGATTTTGTTGTGCTAGACATGGTCGAGGATCCTTACATTCTTACATTCTTCGGAGAGATGCTTTAAAGACCTTGGGTGCCCTAATTGATTGCGAATCGAAGACTATCACCATTGGGGTAGCTCAAGAGAAGGTTGTATTCGCTTCTGCAAAGTCTTCAAAAGAGCCCATGGTCGAGCAACTTTGTTCTCTTGAGATTTTGGAGAGTCTGATTGAAGGGAAGGTTGAGGGTTATGATGTTCTTGTTGCCTCGGTGTATGATGAGGAGAATTTTGATGATGAGGCGAAGATGAAGAAGTATGTTTGTGTTAAGAAGGAGAAGGAGTTCGTTCTTGTGAATAATGATGATGACGATGTTGAGGATGCTGACAAGCAAACCCCAACGAGGAAGCGGGTAAGAAAAAGAAAAATCCAAAAAAAGGAAGATGACTCCACCCTGGCTTGGGGGAGCCCCACATTTTAGTCCATCGCCGGATGACCCCGGTTCTACATTGCTCACCTCCGCCACTACTTCTTGGTAGAGAGTTTTGGGTCACCACTCTGGAGGCGATAAAGATGCTAGGAGTGCTCACTCCTAGCTCAAGTATGGTTTCTTTCTCTTGTTTTTCAGTTTAAGCTGGTGGTTAGTTGTGTAGAACTTAATGACGTTAAACAAAAGTACTTGCAAGGGATAACCCGATGTTTTGTTTGATTGCTTGTTTCCTTCCTAATAGTTCCAATAATGCTGGTCTTTCTCCCTTTCGATTTTCTTATTCACCTTGTATAAGTGCCGAGACAGCTCTTGAGCTGGCTTGGGGGTGGGTTCCTGCGTTTTCAAAGCTTCGAAAGATCTGCATTATTGTCACTATTGTCTTGGTTTCTGTTATAGTTTTCGCATGATAGTTTGTCTAGTTTATGTCTTGTTTTTGTTTTTAATGAAATGTTTGAATTGTAAAACTAGCATGCAAGCTTTTGGTGTGTACATATGTGGTGTTATGCATATTCATATTTCCCTAGCCTTGTGCCTGTTTGGGACCAAGTGATTGACTATTTTCCACCTGCTTGGGGGATCTGGGTTTCCTTTGTTGGTGGCTTGAAGAACTACCTATTGAGGCACATTTTGACTAGCTGGTTAGGATTGAGCCTTCTTGGACTCCTTTGTGAGTTCCATGCATCTTGAGTGCTAGTTAGGGGGTCTAAGTATTGTGTCTGTTCTCCTCCAATATAGTCTGCCTTTCCAAAGATCAGGGATGATAACATGTTTGTTAGATTTAAACTACATAACCAAATAGCCTACTATGGAGGTTAAATTGACTTTAGGTTAAGCCAAGTTTTTGTCTTTACCTTTTCTTTTGTAGCCATGCTATTTAAACTCCACATGAGCCAAATATTCTCTCTCTTGACCTAGAGGATAGCTATGTAATGGCGGTGTTGGTGTGAATTACATTATCTTGTGGGGTTTTGGTTAGTATAGTGGTTGTTGGTTTATCATGACACTATTCATTCATATGTTGCTCATATTATCTCTCCATTTTCCTCTTATGCTCTACATAGTTATTATCACATATATATATATATATATATATATATATATATATATATATATGTGATAATCACTTGTATGCAGTCAACTAACTCTACTTTTGGTAACCATCTTGCTGCTAGAAACATCACAACAACATGTAATCATAAGACCTATAAAATGCAGCCAAGAAAGAGAAGGTGCACATTGATGCCAAAAATCCAATCCATCAATATTATATCCAAATGTCATTGTGTTTTAATACCAATATCGTAATGTTTGATATAAATTTTTGACGAATACTTACCTCCTCCAAAATCAGTTGTTGCCTACTTTCAATAGTCTCAAGCATATAACGACATACATAATATCCACAGTATTTGGCGTCTTGAGGTTGACGAGGACACTATTACAAGAAATCAAACAAACAAACAATGAAAAAATAATTAGAACATAGAATTTGTCATAAGTTTAGAACATGTCTAAACAATAAAAAAAATTACTATAAAAGAACCTTAATTTTAGTTTGTTCCAACCAACTTTAGGATTCTTTTTAATTTTTTTGAGATCCTTTCGATGGACCATGCTAAACTTCACAAGCCCCCTAGTCATTTACATATAAAATGATTAAATAGATAGAACCTGAATAATATATCAAAGTAAAACCATTTACGATGCAATAGTATAGTACTTACTCATAAATAATTTTACGAGCATGTTCACGCACTTCATTTTCTACACCATCAGGATCTAACCAATAAACCAATCCCTTCCATGGACTAATAATTGCTAACATCCAATGCATTAAGTTATGACACATATAACATGGACAAGGTAATTTAGAATCCAATTGACTATTCTTAACAGCAAAGTTTACAAATTGTCTAACACCCGCTAGATATTTAGGGTCACCTGGCTTTGTTGTTGATATCCAACTACGATCCATTTCTATGCACCAAAAAATTGAACACAATGTAAAGGAAAAGAAAAATATTCCATGATTGTCTAATGCATTCATATAAACTACAAGAAGAATTAATTAACAAAGAAAAGGCATATGACTACTATGTTATCATGTCGGTCATTAGCTAGGCAATACTAGCTGCTAAGTTATGGCATGTTATACGAAGGAGAAAAATCTAAGATCAATCAAGCAAAGAAATAAACATAAGAAGGTTAACAAACCATCAAGAATCAAATCCAAAACTGGTTACAAGAGCATATATTGCTGTCAAAATAGCCCTGTACATGAAGAACATGAATAAGTTATTTGTCTTTCTCTCTGTTTAACCCAGAAGCAAATACGTACCACAAAACAAGACAAAAAATAATTGCACATCAAAACAAAATAGAATGTGAAGCAAAAAAGAGAAAATACCGTTAAACATCACAGAATTCCCTTGAGACTACTCAAGCTAATTTAAACATGAAGAACACAATATATGCATCAAAACGTCATTGAAGGGAAAAGATTTCAATATTTAATCTACATCCATTGAATCACAACATTTTCAAAAACTAAGGTCGTGAGCAACCCAAGGGATTTTTTTGTTTCATTGTTGCTGCACTTTATTGTTTTTGTTCCATTATTGTTAAAATAATTTTCAAATCATATAAACTTATGAAATATATTCAAACAAGCTCTCCATTCATAATGCACCAAGTGCAAATCAAACCACATCGAAAAGATGCCAAATAGAAACCAAACTTACAAATATATTGCTACTACATTCAACGGAAACACAAAAAATTTAGCCCAAAATCCCTATTTAAGCCATAATCATAAGCTATGCATAGAGGAGTTGTAAAGTTCTAGACCGTTACTTGAAAGAAGTGTTGGATGGAGCGTGGGTGATTGAACATTTCAACTTTTAAGAAATTGTATCTTCAAGCAAAGATAGGCTTAATAATTAAGTAAAATGTCAATCTCAAAGCTTGAATAAACAAAATTTAATTGGTAATCGTTTATTGCATCCATAGAATAAAAAGTGAGGTTGTTTGGCTTTTTGTGAACGATTTTGATGGTATCATTCTGCAAAATTTAATTGGTAATCTCAAAGCTTGAATAAACAAAATTTAATGTAAAGTTTACGCATCAAAATAGTTTGAATCCAAAAGACTCCATTTTCCAACCCAATTCCTAATTTCTACACCAATTGCTTCTACTCCCACCAAAACCTAACATAATGTAACACAAATTTCTCCAATGCCAATTTCCAAATATGAAAATTAAACTAACCAAAACCTATAAAAATCAAATCTTCAGGATTCGAACAAAAAACATTGAAGGAAGGACCCATGAAGGCAACACAAAAATCTTTAGGATTAAAAAAGAAACTAAAAATAATTTAGGAATTGAAATGAAACTAAAAATCAATAAATAAAAATACCTATAAATAAAAATCAATCAATGAATAAATAAAAATTGATAAACAAAATCATAAACTGATGAAATACACATACATTAATCTGATAATTACAACAAAGCCCAAGAAATTCAAAGAACAACCCATAAATTGAGGGAATCAACAGGAAACAAGAACAAGAAATTCAAAGAAAAAAAAGGCAAAAAAAAACTACCTGTTGTGGGTTATTTGAGAGGTGGCTAAAGGTTCAACGCTGCAGTGTAGCGGCAGCACCAGTGTGTAGAAGGCGGCTGAAACTCCGGCGTGCAGGCGGCAGACGCTCCGGTGTGTAGGCGGCAATCGCTGCGGTATGGTGTGCGGGAATAGGGTTTGTTAGGTAATCGGGTTTGTGAGGGAATGTGTTCGTGCGTGGGTTTCTGAATTGCGAGGGAAATGGGGACGGATTGTGAGGGAATGGGGTTTTGATTTGAGAGGGAGATGAAAACAAAAATTATTAGTATAAGGGTTTTTGCAACGACTTTATTGTATCTGTATATTTGAATATTTTTTACAACAATATTTACAGTTACGAATTATTTATTTAATTTTAACAACTAAATTGTTTGTTGCAAAAAATTAGGTTATACCGGGAAATTATTTTAAGGGGTGGGGAAGTTTATTTTCTTTTTATGGCCCAGACTAAAATGTTATCTGCGAAGACCTTAACGATGATGACGGGCCCGTGAAAGGCCCTAAACAATTAAAATCTCATTTGAGTTAAACACAGACCCTAAACATAAACCCTAACAGTTTTTCCAATCAAATTACTCTCAAAATGCACTAAATCGCATAAATTTCACAAAATCAATCACATAATTTTCACAAAGATTACCAGTTGTGGGTTTAATCTATAACCAAAAAATTGAAAGGATAAAAACAATCTAGAAATTCAAAGAACAAGAAAAAGAACAAGAAACAAGAACAAGAACAACCCATAAATTGAAAAACTATTGCTCTACAATCATGAACCCAGAAAGTCAAAGAAAAAAAAAGAAAAAAAAATAAAAATTTACCAGCCGTTGGTTTGATCACTACGGCGTGGCGGCAAGAGTTTCGGTGTGCAGAAGGCGGCATAAGCTCCGGTGTGCAGAAGGAATGCGGTTTTACCAACCGTGCTTGGGTTTGTGAGGGAAATAGATTTTCACTTTGTTTGAGAGGGAATGGGATTTTGGGCTGATTTGAGAGGGAAAAGGGGATTTTCACTTAATCGCGGTTTTACAAAAATGCGCTTAGGGGATTTTCACTTAACCGGTTTTACAAAAATGCGCGTTTTGAGACAAAGGGATCGGAGTCGTCGTTGCCAAAAATTATTAGTAAAAGATTTGCAACGACTTTGTTATATCTGTATATTAATTATTTTTTGCAATGATATATATAGTTACGAATTATTTATTTAATTTTAACAATTAAATTTTTCGTTGTAAAAAATAAGGTTATATCGAAAAATTATTTTAAGTGGTGGGGAAGTTAATTTTTTTCTTATTGCAACGATTATTTAGCAATAGCAACCGATTTCGCAAAAACTTGTATTTTTCGCAACGAAAAAAATATAGTCGTTACTAAAACTTATTGCTAAAAATGATATTTCTTGTAGTGATCGCCGATTTAAGAATGATTATAGCGCTTACAACGAACCCTAGATCGAGAAGTCAATGGCGTTGGTAAGTATAATCGCGTCGAACTACTGACAATTGTTAATGATAGTAGCGATTATTAATAATTTGAAGAATTTTTGAAGATTAATTTTGGGGGAAAAAAAGTTGTTGAAGAGAGCTAGGGACAGTGGTATGAATGGTGGTTCAATTGCATATTCTTTGGGACAAAATAAATTTTCATATTATTTTCAATTTGGCGGTTTTTTGGAGTGAAATTTTTAAGAAAAGTTAAGAGAACTTACTACTAGGAAATTAAGGAGTTCTCTTTGGTCAAATTGTGGGTCAAAAAGAATAACAAAGAGAACTACTATGTTAAAACATTGTTTTCTTTGGTCTAAGAGATCTCTTTTCTATTTAGGAGTTCTCTTTATGCATGTTCCCTTTTAACAAAGAGAACTGCTATGTTAAAACATTGTTTTCTTTGGTCTAAGAGATATCTTTTCTATTTAGGAGTTCTCTTTATGCATGTTCCCTTTTCCCTTTTTTGTAGTAGTATGTGTGTTGAGATTATTTGATTATATGAATGATGTATCATTATATAGAGGTTTATACATCATTCTAGAATTCTCACTTAAATCACCATCAAAGCATATTAACAACCAACAATAAACATTATATTAAAGCTAGCAATAAACTCTATAATAATGCATGATAATAAAATTAGATTAAAGCTTACCGTTGATTATAGCTTAATTGCCCTTCATTACTAGCCATCAAGTTGCATGAACAGACCAAGAAAACGACCTTTAGGCTTCTTGATTGATCATGCTCAAATCAGTTTACATTCGCTCGAACGAGCGCCTACTTTAGAACAACTTTTGTCTACATGCTGACTTGCTACTCGAACGAGCCCAAGGGGCGTTCGAATGAGCATCCCTGTTGCAACCTTCTGTTTACCTTTTCTTCGATGCCTCAAGCAAGCAATCCTCATTCCATGCCTTGCCTTGTTCAAGCTAGGCATGGTTCAACACCCTTGGTAGAGCCCGTTGTTGTCTTGATTAAAGCCTCCTTGCTTTCCCCAACCATACGCTTTACGTTCAACACTCAACGCATTCAAGTCCCTTGCACTCTCATTGTTGCTCATAGTATGGCGTGCCTTGTCTAGAGGGATAATTTTGAAATTCTGTTAGTTTATATTTAGTCCAATGACTTTCACCTACCACAAACTTGATATTTAACTCCAAAAATAAATCAAATGGTACGGTAGATGTTGCTAGGTGGTACATCCATTAAAATGAAAACCAACCAACTTGAGACATTATATTTGAAACTTATATAATCTAAACAAGCAATTCAATATCCAAAAATCACTTAACATCTATCGATATTAAAGAGACTGATAATTTCTACATATAAATAAAAAATTAGCTTAAACTTTGAAAAAAGGAAAATTGTGAGAAACAATCTAGAAAAATCTTAGTTTGAAAAACTAAACTACCTAGAATATTTTTTTAAAAAAAACTACCTATAAAATTTATCTTTTTTGTCAAAGGCTACCTATTAACGATTTTTATCCAAATTTTCTTTTTTCTCTCACGTGAAAATCACGTGACTATACTCATTTAAATCCCATTTTAGTTTCATTCACACATTGCACTATTAAGTATGAACCCTAATTTCGATTGAAATAGGTTCTTCTTCACCATGTTCCTTCATCTTCCCCATTAAAACCCTTTGCACTCAATCTTTGAAAATTGTACTTTGTTCAAGGCATGGATCCACACCCTTTAGTGAAGCCTTAAACGTCCAACATCGATCACTTCATTAATTGTTTTAAACCACAATTCACTACCTCTCGATACATCCTCAAAGTCCTTTTCCAAAGTACAAGTTAAGGCATATTCGATTAAGTGATCGAATTCATCATCATTTTTATGAGTTTTAGCACTTGCACTAAACATCTTCACTGCAAGTCTAACACTCTCGCTATCCCTAAATTTCACTTTCTTTGACTCACACTCAACACTATCATTAAGTTGTGGCCTAAGCTACCACTTTCAACTTGTAACTCATACAAGTTTCTCTCACTCCTTTTTTCCTTCACGAGCACAAGGCTCCCTCTAATGACCTTTAAAGTCCCTCTACTCTCTTTGAAAGTACATGCCTTAAACTTAAATCTACCCAATGAAATAAGGTTTCTCTCAAACTTAGGTACCTACTTAACATCACCAAGTCTTTGCTTGACACCTCTATGTGCCTCAATTATAACCACTCCAATACCTTCCACTTTCACCTTCTTATCATTTGATAAAGTAACAATGCCTTCATCGCGCATTCAAAGCATGGAAAATTTTTTCTTCTCACATCATATTTTGAATGAGCTTCCGGAGTCAATTACCCATCCATACTATCAAACCGCAAAAAAAGCCCCATCATAGTCATCACCATCCACAAATCCTAGAGCGCCATTCTTGCTATTCTCACTCTCTTTTCTCCCTCCATCCCTTAAGTTTCTCATTTTCTTAAGCTCCTTTTTCATCTCTTTGCACATTATTTATATGTGCCCCTTTTTCTTACAATAGTAACACTCCTTGTCACTAAGATCACTCCTGCTTTGAGATTTTCCCCCTCCTAGATATCCCTTTTCCTAAGTTCTCTCTCTATTAGAACCCTCACTATATAAGCCATGCCCAACACACTTCTTTTCTTCCTCCTCTCTTTTCATCATAAACTTATCATTTTCTCTTAACACCGTCAATGCTTGATTAAGAGTAAAAGAGTCCTTACCTGTGAGCAACATTTGGACTATATTTCTGTAGTCAATGGGAAGTGAAGCCATAAGCAATAAGGCTTGCGCCTCATCCGTCAACTTTTCATCGGCAGTTAACAATTAATTGGCACGCTAACTTGTTGAATGTATTTATGTGTTGTTGCATTGTTGTATCTTCATCCTTCACGAGTTGCTACAAATCCCACATCAAGTAAAGTTTGTTTGTAAAGGATTTAGAAGCATACACGGTTTGAAGTTTCTCCAACAACTCACCGGGATCGGTCTCCTTTAAGTAATGATACTTGATTTTGGGTGCAATGGCAAGTCATATTGTGCTTACCGCCTTCTTCTTCATTATTTTCGCATCTTGCCTCCTTAATATATTTAGCTTCTATTTATGAAGTGCATCATCGATGCCTTCTTGTACCAAATAATCTTACACAAAGCTTTTCCCAATAGCAAAGTTGATTCTCTCATTAAACAACGAAAGATCAAACTTGGAAATACAAAGATTGAAAGGAGAAACTATGAAAACTAGTGTTTAATGAACTAAAGAAAGCTTAAGAGCAATATAAACTACACTAGAAAATGTATTAGAGTTAAGATGGATGATGGATGAGGGTTTCTATAGAAATTTAGGTATATATACCCTACAAAACAAAGGTACCTTGAAATCCCAAAATTAGACCTTGAGTCTTGATTGAGAAGAAACACAACCCGCGCAGAAATAGACTAATTCAGCCGAATGGGTTGGGCATTCTGTTGAATATCGAGGAGATTGGAAGTTCTGAATTTTCCTTAACCACCATTTGGCCGCATCCAAGAAGTCAGCCGATCGAATCCCCTATATTTGGTCGAATGTCACCTCATTCTCCCAAAATAGAAATTTTGTGAGAACCTTGACAACAACTTCGTTCGACCGAATGGATGGACCATTCGGTCGAATTTTAGTGCATTCGCCCATTCCCGCATCAATTGAAATATTGCCTTAGCATGCAGAATCTTCATTTGACCAAATGGGTGCTTCATTCGGTCGAATCAAGGCTTTTCCTCTTGTTCTTAGTCTTTTAAGGTACAAAGAGGCTTCCAATAATGTGAGGTCTTCAGGGAAAGTCTTAATATGTGTGCCAAAGTTTCAAACACACGAAAATTGACCTTAATGCCTCCAAATACACCTAAAACAACCATGAAACAACGCGAAGCCAAGAAAAAGGTATAATCACGCATAATGTGCATAAAAATGATTGAAGAGCATGAAACTTGGAACAATAAAAGGATATAATCGTGCTCATAAGTGAGCACATTAGTAGCCCGCTCAACAATGTGTTTATATGTTAGGTGGTTAATGATTCTATGAATGATGTATTATTTATAAAGAAGGAATACATCATTTTAGAACTCTCTGATAACTCACCATTAACACACAATTACACCATACAATAAACATCACATTAAACAAGAAATTTAATGTCACATCAATGCAAAAACATAGCTCAAAAGATCATTAGAGAATCCAATGCAAAACACTCGAATAAGCTTGCCAGGTGCTCAAAAAGGCACATAGTTTAGAAGCCTTCTAATTTTCTTTACACAGCCTGATCAAACGAGCCCTCTATTTGGTTGAACGAGCAATAGCTGTTGCTCCTCTCTTATTTGTCTTTATGTGTTGCCTTGTTTGAGCAATCCCCCTTTCCATGCCTTGCCTCGTTCAAGGCAGGGTTCCACACCCTTGAGTGAAGCTTTTAACGCCCCACATTGATCACTTCATTGATCGTTCCAAACCTCAATTCACCACCTCTTGACATATCCTCGAAGTCCTTCTCCAAAGTACAAGTTAAGGCATGTTCGATTAAATTCATAATCATTATTAAAAGTTTTGGCACTTGCACTGACATTAAGTTTGAGTCAAAATTTAGACCAAATATCCAATATCCGATTGTCTTAATAACATTTTAATGTTTAAAAAGTACAGTGTTAATATATTCATAAACATGTTTTGCTAGCACCACCAAATTCTACATCAACATGGGACCATGAGTAGTGCATATCTTTAACTTTGAATAGTTGAGGTTTTACAACATTTTTGTTTGGTTTCAACCTCTTGTTGCCAAAGAGGGACATTTACTTACATTTGCAATCTTGGTTAAACTCTATCATAATATCTATATTTCCTTGATATATAAGGTCAATTTTATGATATTATTTAATAATACTCTAATATTCTAAAATAAAAAAATATAATATAAAATATTTTAAAATTAAAAAATGAAATATAATTTTAAAAATTTACTGGTTTTTGCAAAACTTAATTAATAATAATAATAATAATAATAATAATAATAATAATAATAATAATAATAATAATAATAATAATAAAAAATTTAGCCCTAATGTATATCATATTATTTTGAACCAAGAATTTGATGGACAACCAAGTGAGTTGTGGGTTTTCTTTTAGCTGTGAAATAACGTGTTCTCTACTTATCAATGTGGGACAAGTTATCAAAACCATAGTGGAGAGTACATGTTCTTGACTTTAGTAGAATCCGACATTAAAAACATAGATAATTACTATGACCCATAAACTTGATAGACTACCCGAAGCATAACTCATGGCCTTAGACCCAAAGAACTCCTCACAGTCAAAAAATAGCCCGAAGCGTTGAATTTTGCTTCAACAACGAGTAGCTATTTTATAAAAGAGCACTTAGCTTTCTTTTTGTTCCCTAATCTGTGTTGGATAAAATTTGTTATTTTTATTTTCAATAGCTCTTATGAGATACTATCTTAATGTGAGATTCGTAGCTCAATCAGTTTAATTATAATTTTTTACAATACACGATCAGTAATTGATCAATTTAAAGTCATAATTTATATTCTTAAGGTCATAATTGATTTCTTTTAAAAGTTTTAACTGATCATTTAATTAATCACTTTATATATCATTGATCACTTGAAGGTTTAAATTGATCACTTTAACTTGAAAATCACTAATTTTAAAATAATTGATCCATTTGTGGTTATAAAGTTGTAAGTAGATTTTAACTATTTTAATGTTAATATCGATTACTTTTAGATTAAATATGATTATTTTTTTTATTGATCTACTCAAGATTTATTTTAAGTTGAAATTGATCGCTTTTGTATCATAAGTGATACCTTTAATGTCAAAATTAATTTATTTTGAATTTGTGCCAGCTTATTTGAACCGCCTCATAATAAGACAATCTATTATGTGTTTTGTGTTTTATTTTTCTCTTTATGCTTTTCTTCCATAAGAAAAATCAGGCTTGCACTTTGTGTCTCAAGAAATGTAGGGATGGGATAAAGTCACGGCTTGGGGAATAAATAAGTAGTGTCGTTCGTGAGGCAAAATATAAAAATGAGGCCCTTCTAAAATATTTTAAAATATAATTTTACATCAAGATTATTATATGCAAAATTCACATGAAATACTAATTATTTATAAAATATTACCAAGTGTCTTTAAATTAAGTGCTAAAAGAAAAATACCCAATTGCACAATGCTGTCAAAATAAATTAAGCAAAATGATTAAAAAATAGCATACATAAAATCAGTATGCAAAATATTAATACCAAAGATAAATTGTAGCACAAAGAACAACTTACATAGATGTTTGAGTGTAAACAATCAAAACAATTTAAATCCAAACGATAGATTATATTTACCTAGAAAATCTAATTAATACATAAATATTGCAACACAAAGAACAATCAAAGATTGAGAAGTTAATTTGCAGACCTCGCCTACTCTTAAAATCGGGCCTGTAAGTTTGTTTTACTATTTTGCTCTTCCCCATTTAATTTTAGTTATATTTAAGTTTAATAAATTCATAAATAGTCTAATAGTTTAATTTTTTTAGATTAAACATTCATTATACCTAGAATACCTTAAACCTCGAAGTATAAATGTTTATTATAGCCTAATCAATTGTTTAGATAATTTAGTGTAGAATATTCACAATAAATATTCGTTGATGAGTATAAGGCTACAAGAGTGTAATAGACCGTTTACATTGTTTTTATTCACTTAAATAGACCAACTTTCAATAAATCAATTATTAGATGGTCCAATATTTAAAATTAATAATCTTTAAGTTTTATTATACTTAATTAATTCCAAACTATATAATGGACTTAAGATAGTTAAGAAGATTTCATTCGCTTTAACAGATTGAATAATTATTCAAATTTGTAATAAAGTTTCATAATATATATAATAGCTTAATATGTAGTCTTATAGATAGTATTCTTTACTATGATTGATTCATATTTCACTATCTTTAGTGAGTCTAATAACGTAACAGATATTTAACTTTTCACTAATTAACTTATATAAATAATTAAAAGAAATTAATCTAATGTATCTAATAAAGTTACCGACTGATTTAAATTCTAAAAATATTCTTAAGCGAAGAGAATTTCACTACAACAAATTCAATTTTTTGCAACATTAGATTTAGTGGCATTTGAAAAAATGTCATGCACTGATTTATATTTTTAGTGTAATAATTATTGGTCTTTATCTTAAATTCCACTATAATGTGATTTAGCGACACTTTATTTGGTCTTTAGTGGTATATATATTGTTACTATAGTCTATAGTGACATTTATGAGAAATGTCACTAGATCCTATGTCGTAAAAAGCTTCAGTGTGATTTTTTATTATGCTGCTATAGGGTCTAATAAATGTCACTAAATCCTTTATATATACTATTAGAAATTTGAATTAGCGATATTTAAATTAAATGCCGCTAAATATCACTCAAAGCAAGTTATGTTGTAGTGTTTGATCATACATCAATTATAAAACCGACTAGAAACTTAATCCGACGATATTGGCCTATTCAAATATAGTTGTAATCGACGGATACTCAACTCGAACCCGATTTGTGCCTAGATAATTGAACTAATTATTGATAGATGGCAACATGAGCCCGATTGACACTTTTCTCGAATTTCAACTAGTACCGAACCGATATAAACCCGATAACTAGAATGATTGATCTTAATAACAATCGCTAAACTAATCGTTCTAACCCATGTGTGACCCGCCACACCACGTATTTGAAATCTAATTCATTTAAATGCCAACCAAACCGAAATGATTCAATCTACTGACCTAAATGAACACCTATACTTATTAGTTTAGATTCTAAGGTTTAGCAAGTAAAAACATCCTAATATAAGAAAATGGTGTGACATGAGGATTAATATTTTTCCTTTCTTCAACGAGCATCATTAACTTGATAATATGTATAAATTTACTGTGGCAAATGTGATATTCTTGGAATCACCAACAGGAGTAGGATTCTCATATGGGAAATATGAGATTTATAATCAAATAGGGGATACAAGCATAGCTAAAGATGCCTATACATTTCTTGTCAATTGGTTAGAAAGATTTCCTCAATATAAAAACCAAAATTTCTTCTTAACCGGAAAAAGTTATGTTGGTCACTATGTGCCTCAACTTGCTTATACCATCTTGCACAATAGCAAGCATGCAAACAACTACATTAACCTCAAAGGCATCGCGGTATGTATAATTACACATAATCATTGTCACGAAGTTTGATGTGTTATAATTGGAGAGCACTTTTTTTATTGGGGATCTTTACCTAGGGACAGAATGCTTTGTTAATCACCTAAAACAGGTTAGATTAGTCTGATTGTAGACTCTTAGTATGCTTATATTAATAAATACATATAAGTATAAATACCCTAAAAAAGAGTATGAAGAGTTAGAGTTAATATATGTATGGGAAAGGACAAAGGTTGCAACTTTTCGAAGGTCACCGTTAAAACAGCCACCTCCATCAAAGGAAGAGATCATCAACTACCATAAGACTTTGCATATTTATCAAAATGTCGTGAAGAATACCATTTATTTTAAGAATAGTTACTACACACGCATCCAAAGAAGCATAGGGTACTTTATAGAAAGAGTTTCAAGGATATAGCAAAATTAAGATCATTACACTCCAAAACTTGAGAAGAGATTTTGAGAAATCTAAGTATAGAGTAGGCAGTCAAATGAAGATGTATATAGATGAGATTAAAGAAACTGTCAATAACATCTTGCGTGTTGTAGCAGAAGCATATAATAATGCAATTAGTGTGATAAAAAGGACAAAGAGCTTATTATATGTAACAATATTAGAGGTGGTAGGCATGATGAAGGCTCAGGATGATAGAGTATGCAAAAAAACATACACGAGTCTGGGAGGAGCGTTTCAGGCTTGTCACAAAATCAAGAATGACAAAAAGTTGAAGGTCAGAAACATTAATAATTGCAGTTATGCCAAAAAAAGGAAATGCAACTGACTAGAAAGGAAGGAAAGCTTTATCCATTTAGAATTTGCAAGAAAAAAATCACTTAGAGAGTGATTGAAAATGGAAAGGCAAGCCACACTGTAACCATTGCAATTGGTTTTGCCATGTGGCAAAATATTGCAAAATGAAGTTGAATGAAGCACAACTTTTAGAACAAGTAGGTTATTTGTTCAATGTGCATGAAGATGGTCAAGAATCAACAAATGAATTGTTAATTGGTAATAGGTTTAGCAAACACAATACAAAGATTCATTGATTTTATTCAACTTGATAATTCGTCCAAATTCTATCAAATCGGGCAATGGAGTTTTCTTCAATTTAAGTATTAATTAGGAACAATTGCAATAGCAATGCACAATTTGAGAAAGAATTTTATCATTATACCACAATTGATGAGAAATGGGTTTATTGTTCATTTAAAAAGTTACACTCGTAGTATCTCAGATGCTTTTCAAAAAGGAATTGCAAGTATTCTATAAAAGATAAAAATTTATGTTGAATTGGTCTTACTTATCTGATCATGCTCGCAATACTCAATAAGTAAATGAGACATGTTACTTATGACATAGAAGATTATAGAAGATTGAGTCATAGAAATTCAAAAGCACTTTATCAAATTTGCAGCAGCAAATGTTGAAAGATCTACAGATTCTACATTTGTGATCATGTTTGTGGAACATGTTAACTTGTCAAGATACACAAACTTCCATTTCCAAAAGATAAACCTTAGAGAGCTAGCAAACCATCGGAATCTATACACACTAATGCTTATGGTCTAATGAGGACTCTCTCAATTGTAGGACTAAGTATATAATATTATATATCAAGGATTATTTAAGAATAAGTTGGGTCTATTTCCTGAAAGAAAGATTAAAATTCTTTAGCATCTTCTGCAAATGGAAGAAAAGTTTGGAGAATCAAAGTATTTCAAACTAAAGAAAATCAGATGTGATAGAGATCCAAAATTTAACTCAACAAAATTCAACAAGTTTTGTGAAGATAAATGTGTTTAATACTGATTTACAGTTGGTTATACGTCATTACAGAATGGAGTTTCCATAAAAACTTAGCACAGTGTTGGAAATGACAAAACAATACTTAAAGAAAAAAGGCTTCCAAATAAGATATGGGCAACTATTTTTAATTCAATTTATTTACTGAATAAAGGCTTGACAAAAGCAACGAAGAATATGACACCATTAGGTAATAAATCGTCAGTTAGGCATTTTTGAATATTTGGTTTGTAAAATGTCTCAAACTAAAGAACTGATGATTATTTTACTTAGCAATGGTTTGTAAAATGTCTCAACAAACATCTTTTATATGTGAAGAGTAACACAAATGTAGATATTCTAATTTTCTCCTTATATGTGGACAACCTAATAATCAAATGCAACAACAAGAAATTGATTTTATAATTTAAGAAGAAAATGATGCAAGAATTTGAGATGAAAGATGATTAGGACTTTACGTTCTTCATTAGTAGTACCACATGTGGATGGTGTAGCATAGTACATACGTCGGCAAGTACTACCTAAATCCACATGGAGTGGGGGTTAAGTTAATGGTTTCTAAATCGATTAGTATGTTCAATAAAACGTATAATATGATGGTTGATGGTCGAAATAAGTAAAGCCAGCAATAAAAAATATTTGAGCAATAATTTAGCATAAAATTAAATAAGGAAGCAATGAACTAAAAAGACATAAAACTAATACAAAGATGAGATCATCAATACGATAAAGAGGCAAAAGTTAGGCTTTCTCAGCAAAAATAATATCCACAAAGGTTCAACCTAAGCACATGGATATAGCTTATGGGGAAGAATATATCATAGCTACTAGTATTGTCCCTCAAGCAACAAAATTTTTCCAAAACATGATCACTACGTATTCTCATAGAGCTAAACATATTTCATGACATGGAGAACACATTTAATAGTTCCAATTAAAACATCTACATATTCTCATAGAGATGATTCTATATTCAAGCATAGATTATAATTAGAAATCGACTCTCGCTCTCAATCCAATGACACCATGATAATAGCAAAACCCATCTCAAACAATAAACCACATATCTAAGCCAAATTTAAAGAAAGAAATTACACTATAATACTTGTTGATAAATCTTAGCCTAAGCCAAATTTAACTACTTAATCATATTAAAGTTGAACATATACAAAGGAATTGAATTCATTATAGCAACAATAACACATTAAAAGCAATAAAGTGTTGAAAATGGAAATAACAAGCTTTGAATCAATCTATGGAAACAAGGGAAGAACTAATGAATGTCAATAATAAACTCCATAAAAACTGTAATTACAATCCAAGTGTTTGATGATACGCTTCAATAGATAATTGCATTAATTTCAATCATACGAACGTACCAATTGATCTTCAATAGTCAACTAAATCACAAGCTCAAACTATCTAATGAGTTTTGAATGAAATTTTGCAATAAGAGTTGAATATACAAGATGAATTAAGGAAAAATACATAAAATAAGGTTAAAACTAGTAATATTAAAGAAAGCTTAAAAATATAGTAAATGTTGTGTGGAAGGATTAACCTTTCTAGGTGGTCTTCTTCTTCTTCTATAGAGGGAGGACAAGTGATGGGTGTTGCTTTCATGATTTCTCCATCACCCTTATATGTGAAATAGATAGACTCTATATGGGTGGCATATAGGGGCGGTGAGATGCAAAGTAAGGGAGGCAAATCGTACGGTTGAAATGACCCATTTAGCATATGTAAAAAGCGTGATTATTATCGACTGCACAAATTGCTTGACTAAAGCTAATCTTGTCAAAAGCTTCAAACATTAGACAAAAGTTGGAGCAGCTTCGCTCAACCAGATCCATCTCGCTCGACTCGACCGAGCAGATGCTTTGTACTCCAAGTATGGATCCCACTAATTCACCCAAGCTACTAGAAGAAGAATTACAGCTCACTCAACCCGATTGAACGACCTTCAAAACGGCCTTGCTAAGCATCTGTCTCTAATACAAGTTCTTGGAATGCTTGAGTAAGCTTGGCTTGATCCGATCTGGTCGAGTTGCCTTAGCAAGGCCTACTTTGGCTCTTTTTTTCTTGTTTTCTTGACATGGCCATCGAGGCTTTACTCCCTTAAGCCTCATTAGGTGAGCAACGTATGTACTACATGTTTTGTGTTTGTGCTTGGTTTTGATAAGTTTTACTTGAAATACACAAAATACTAACACTATGTTTGGATATAGAGAAATGGAGGAAAGGAAGGGAAGGGATTTGGAAGGATGGAGAATCCATTGTTTGAATAACCAAAACGGAGGGAAGGGATTTAGAGTGGAGGGGTTAGAAATACAATCTCTTCTAAACTGGAAAGAATTGGAGGGAAAACACTCATTTTTCTTTCGTTTCTTTTCCCTTCCCTTCTAAACAAATAAGGTGCATTCTCCCTTTTTTTTCCTTTCCTCCCCTTCCCTTCTCTTCCTTTTTTTTCTCTCTCCTAATTCGCTATCTAAATATAGTGTAAAACTTCCAACTAAGCATAAAAATCCAAATGAAGCTAGCATAATTATGCATAATCTTAACCTAATCGAGCTAAACAATAGGGATAAAATATTAATAAAATGCAACTAACAAATTCCTTAAGCCAACCCCTTGCTTATCCTCTAGAAATTATACAATCAACATTAAGAAGTAAGACCAAGGGAAACAAATTTGCACAAAATGGATCCAAGGAAGCTATAGACATGAATGTAAGAGCCACAAATATCAAAAGATATATGACCAGTTAGCAAGCCATGACTATCAATTCTAAAAGCTTAAATTACACGCCTAATCCCAAAAATCGTCCTCAAAACACGTCATTAGAAAAGGATCTCAACATACTAAGTCTAGAACTCCAAATCGATCATAATGGATATAGGCGGGTCATGGCAACCACACTCAAGTGTTTGAAATTATGTTCATTCCCTTATCTTATGGCTCAAAGCGAATAAGCCTCTAAAATAGAGATGTGTCAAAGTTGTGTATCTAAGTACTTGGAAACTAAAAGGTTAGGACTTCACAAAATGCATGTGGCCAGTCCTAAAGGGTAGTAGTTTTCTAAAACGATAACTATGATGGAAGGCTAATGAATGAAGGTTAAATGAAGGTGGTGTAATGAAAATAATAACAGAACTAGCTAGCTTTATCTATGGGTTACACAATTTGGCTTGACATTTTTCTTCTCTTTTTCTTTTCTTTCCTCTTTTTTATAAGAATATACATTATGATAATT
>NC_080051.1:11536158-11553658 GCF_026212465.1 Amaranthus tricolor
ACTTGATAATAGCTTGACTAAAAATTGATTCTTGTTAAGTTGAGCCAAATTGAGTTCAGGTTGTGCATAATTCGGGTCGAATGTTACTCAGTTCAGTCACTTTTAAGTTTGAATAATCTCGGTCAATAATTATATATCGACTATAAAAATCACGTGTTGTTCGAATTCAATTTTTTCATTTTGGTTATCAATTGGTTCGAATGCAATTTCGATTTGGGTAACATCGGTTCAATAAACCTTAAAAAATAACGTTTCAAGTCGGATAACTTTTGATTCTGGTTTAAGTTTTTGAACGGGTCACATTTGAACAACTCCAGTTTATACAAAGCAACCAAATGCGCCAAAATAAAATGTACAATTATAAGACTAATTAAATCCATATGTGAAAGTGTTTAAAGAAAGTAATTAAAAAAATTCCTGAATTCAAAAGAAAAAAAAAATCAACAGAAAATTTATACTGGACCCAGGCTGCTAATACAGGCATACAGCCATATAACTTTGAATTTATAACCAGTCTATTTTCCCCATGTCAAAAAAATTGATGAATTCATCTTTATGTTTAGCTGTTTATTTACTTATAATATCTTATTTTGTGCTAAAAAAACCCATGGTAATAACAAAAAGCTAACGGAAAACAGCACTAAAACTCCAATAAGATAATTTTAGCATCATAATCTCTTCCAGTATAAATACCCACATCTTCCAAAACATTTCTTCACCACCCTCAAGAATAAGAAATTTAACACCTCCTCTTCTTACCCAAACAAAACATGGCTAGTAAAATTTATTCTTTAATTTTCCTATCAATTTTACTAGCCATGAAGCCAAGCTTAAGTTTGGGTAAGAATTCTGCCCTCTCAACGCTCAACTCCATTGATACTTGTTGGCGAAAGAACCCGAATTGGATGAAACAAAGAGAAGAGCTCGCAAAATGCTCGAAGGGATTTGCCGGAAAAATGTACAACAACTTCGGAAAAGGCTTGACATACTATGTTGTCACCGATCCTAGAGATGATCCGATTAACCCTAAGAAGGGAACTCTTAGGTATGGAGTCACCATGGTGTCCGGAAAAGTATGGATCTCGTTTTCGAGAGATATGGACATTAAGCTTGCAAGGACATTGCTTATCGGAAGCTATACCACCATCGATGGGCGTGGTGCTACTATCAATCTTTCTAATGCAGGCCTCATGCTCTACAATGTATGAATACACTTTAATTTGGGTCTCAAAAATGACATTTTCCATACAAAAATATATTTCCTAATCATTTTTTGTCTCAATGATATTCATAGGTTACTGATGTCATCATCCATGGCTTAAGAATCCACGGCGTTGTACCCCAACCAGCCAGCCAACTAATGGCACCTGGCGGAAAGCTAACTTCTTTGAGCCAGATTGACGGAGATGCCATCAGGCTGCTCAGTGCGAAAAAAGTATGGATCGATCACAATACCCTCTCCAAGTGTGAGGATGGTCTGATTGATGTAACCCTTGGCTCAACCAGCATAACCATATCGAACAACTGGTTCCGTGACCATGACAAAGTCATGCTTCTAGGTCACAATGATGATTACGTAGATGATAAGAACATGAAGGTTACCGTCGTCTACAACCGCTTCGGACCCAATTGCCACCAACGCATGCCTAGGTCTTGCTTCAACTTGCTGCATTTTCATTTCTCTTGGTCTCTTACGAAATGTTTTACATGGGGGTGTCTTTCCGTTCACCTATTTCAACAAGATTAAATGTGATTTACGGTTTTGCAGAGTTCGTCACGGTTATGCTCATGTGGCTAACAATTTATACTTAGGATGGGAAGTTTATGCCATTGGAGGAAGCTCAAACCCTAGTATCAAGAGTGATCATAACCTATTTGTTGCCCCCAAGGGTAAATCAAAAGAGGTAAAATTTTTGTATGCTCCACTAAAGTATAAAATTACTCCCTCGGTCCCGTTTAATTTCTACTTAATTTCTATTTGGAGTTGTCTCATTTACTTGGCACGATTTCCTCTTTTGGAAATGGACCCCACAATTCTCTTTTTATCTCGTCCACAAATTCATCCTCTATCTTAATCTCATTAACATATTTCTCCAACTTGTTATTTGTTTCATTCACCAATTACAAATAAAATATTTAAACCTCTATTAAGAGGTGCAGATCAAAAGGGACGAAGGGAGTACTTTATAAGCTACTAGAAAATTGGACAACCTTATCATAGGTACTATGTAATGTTCAAGTCATGTTTGTCATCTATAAAGACATTTAACCTATCATTTCCATCTAAAGACAGGAATACAAATCTTAGAAATAGCACAAAAATAATGACCATAGCTAAAGTTGAGGCAACTTTTTCATAATTTCTAACAAATACCGCGTTATAGACCTCACAAACCCTTTAGTTTTACAAAAAGACGATCTAAAACAAGATCTACTATCTTTAGGATCAACTAGTTTTAAATGATTAGACAAAAAACGTTCATGTTCATCATTTCTGTACTTCAACAGGTCATAATGAACATCAAGGGAAAAGGAAAATGGTTTTTTAGATCTGTTGGGGATGTACTAGAGAATGGAGCCTCTTTCAAGGAAAGCGTTGAAGGCTTTGTAAAGCCAAACTACAGCGTTGATGAGGCGTTTCAAGTGGCAAGTGGTACAATTGTGAGGAAACTAACAAGATCAGCTGGAGCTCTAAAATGCAAAGGAGGATCAATATGCTAACAGGATTCACATTGTTTTGAATATATTCATTCAATCATAACGACAATTCATGTAATAATTCAATTCATAGATATAAATAGAGGTTGTTTATTCAATGTCATAACGGAGTTTGTTTGACATGCCAGATATTCATAGAAGAAATATATAAGAGCATTATTTTTGAGAAACACTAAAACTTCAAATTCAACATATAACCTTATACTAATATCAAGAAATGAAAAATAGGATATATTAGTGAACATAAAAGAGTATATGAGGTCGTGATTACATGCCTGTTGAAGATGTCATGATGTTAGTGCGAACATGAGCAGCCACGATCCTGTTGAGTACCGGAAGTAGCCTTTTGGTAGCTCTGTTCCCAGATATCCACAGGTGCAGCCTCAGCATGAGGTACATGACGCGGGTGTTTCTCTTTCTTATCTCCTTTTATTTGTTTTAAACCATGTTTCAGTGCAGGCAACAGCGCTTCCATGCATTCAGCCACAGCATTTGGATTCCCTGGCATGTTGATAATCTGTATATCATTGAACTACTTTAGAAAGATGTGACAGTATGAAACTTAAACAATGATCTTTAAGAAATTAAAAAATGAGGTTAGATAGTAGACAGAACGAACAAAAGTCGATTTAAAAAATTACCAATCTGATGCGGCACATAATCATTGACATATCCCTAGCACCAAGATATGCAAGGGAATTCCAATCATCCAGCTAATGAAATATGTATACTGTGTTTAGGTAGAGCATTTAAGAATGGGAATAACAGGCCCATCAGCTCATGTTGTCCTTCTAAATCCAAATTTTAAGTAAAAAACATAGTCACATGAGATTTTATTTTATTCGACTTGTCAGATATTTTTATAATATTAATTTTTTAAAATTTTTAGTTGAGCATAATTCTAGATATAAACAATCCGCAAACGCATTGGACAGCGTAAAAAGGTATTTGGGTGCAAGTAAAAAAACAGAGGAAGTACTAGTCAACGGTCATGTCTATTTAATGTACAAAGATTACCTACTGGGTGAGTATTCACGGAAGGAATATATTAAAAAATAGTTTATGACGAAGCTAATTCGGGAACGTCCAGAGGCAAGAAACATTGTTTCAGGGAATGGTCTAAGAGGTAGATGATGAAGATATTTGATAATGGCTTCCATAGTAACGTATCAAAAGCATACCTTGACAAGAGGTTTTACTAATTGCCCCAAAACAACTATTTGTATGATTTTTCTAGTTTCTGTTCTATTTCCATTGTGATAATGGAAATGATGTAAAGGAATGCTATTGTTTATTCTATCTCATTCATGTCATGTAAAAGAGAAAAGACTAGTTTAAAATTCTAATCAAAAAAATCGCTTTTGTCTCATTAATTTCTTAAAAGTACAAAAATTAAGGTTGGGCATACCAGAGTAGATCCTCTTATTCCAGCAGCTGAACGTGAGAGCATGGCAAATGGCGTCACCTACTCAAGGAGGAAAAAGAATTTGATATATTTTTCAGAATTGGAAACAAGGGAACCAAAGAACAAATAAATAACGAAATTAAATTGAGCAAAGTCATAGGTCCAAGTGTCCAATCAATTCTGTTTGATAATAGCTGTAATTGATATAAACATGCTCTTAGACTAAACAATAAAAAGAACTGAAGATTTGATTTTGCGGTATGTCTCAAGCTGTTGTTACTCTCTACTATGACGTCGAAGATGAAATCATGTTCAACTTACTTTTGTAATTATGAACTGGTTAAATTTAATTAGTAATAAATATAGTAAGATGAAGTATGAACTTGAAGACTAAGACAAGAAAAGCATGCTTACAAAGTGAACAAGAATGTTAAAAAACATATTAAAAATAAAAAGAAGTTATTACCTTAAGACTCTCTTGCATCATGACATACAGAAGACCGGGTGTTTCTTTCTCAATTACTTCTTTTGTTGCTTCGGGAGTAACATCTCTTGGGGTGAACCCAGTGCCACCTAGAATCACAAATTTTGACTCCATAAATTAGAATTAGAAAATATAAAAAAGATTGAAACCAAAAATCATTAAACCCTTAATTACTGAGAATCAAAACATTAATCACTCGGCCGTGTTTAATTTAAGCATTAGTTTTTATAAAAAGATCATTTCAGTCCTCTAAGACTAAAAGTCATTTAGGTGGGGTTTGAATTCATGAAATTCGTTTCAAGTACTTGAATTCAAACCTAATATTTTGATTCCCCACATTCAAATTCATTTAGTTAGTTTAGGACGAGAACACCAAAGATCGATGGAGGGAGAATTTTGTTGAGCTATTTAATAGGGAACAAGGCAATGTTATAGAGGACATAACAATCTTTTTGCAACAGTCCTAGATGAGATAACTTGATCGATACAAGGAGACATGCCTTGGTTGATGCATGTTGTTAGTTAATGACAATGATTTGGTAAATGAGACCAAGGAGGGAGCATATGCTAAGTTCGAATGATGAAGACAAGAGATAGAGACAAGAGTTGGAGTCACGACGTTTCAAATTAAATCGGAATAAGACAGTACAAGAAGTGTAATTTTAGCACAAACGAGATTACAAGATGCACTATAAAGCTATAAGAGAAAGAAATTGTTGTAAGTGCATGCTTTAAATACCTTGGGGTCATGTTCAAAGTAGTGGAGACATTCAACAGAATGTGTCCCATAGAATTAAAAGTGGGTGGCAAAAATGGAGAGCAACTATTGAAAATTATGTGATCGAGGTGTGCCTTTAAAGTTAAAGGACATGTTTTACTCAATAGTAATTAGTCCAATGTCACTATATGGATCATAATGTTAGACTTTTAGAAAGGACCATAGTAGAAAGTTGGGAGTAGCGAAAATGCGACTGCTTCAATGGATGAGTGAACAAACCTTGAGGGATAGAATTTGAAACGAAGATATAAGAGAGGGTTTACGAATTGCAAATATTAAGGAAATGATGAAAGAAAATCCTTTAAAATGATTTGGGCATGTGCGAAGTAGGGGTATTATCAAACAAGTGGGAGCCTTCCTCAGAGACTCACTTTGCCGAGACACTTTGTGCAGCAGTCTATCCTTAAATGATCTGTGGTGGAGCCGGAAAAGCAAGCAGAAACAGTTTCATGTTATCATGTTTATAAGCATGGCCTTACTTTCACATTGTCAAACAACACCGAGAGATCAACATATGTTATGCAATTTTAATAATGCATAGGTGAATACAAGCTCACAGCTTCTCACCAACAGAGCCCCCCCCCCACACACACACACACCCCACACACAAAAAATAATGGCGCTCCAAGAAAACTGTAAGCAGATTTACTGGTCAAAACAGAATTACAAAGAAATGGTTACCTAGAGTGATAATTAGATCCACTTTATCGACATCACACCATCTCTGCAAAACATCCTTAATTTTGGGTACATCATCCGGAACAACAGCAGTTGAAACTACCTTTGCTCCTCCTAGCCTTTCTGAGGAAGCATTTACCACAGAAATGGCTCTTGGACCACTAAAAGCACAAGAGAATTGCCAAACTCAGAGCACAAGAAATTATAGCATAAATGATAAAAATTTATGAACAATTAAATAAATGCCTGACAGTATTACTACGAGGATAGACCAATGTGCAAATTGAGGATCATTGGGGTCCATATCATTAAGTGGGCTTTTAATGTGTCAAGTTTTAAATGGGCCATTTATCTACATAAATGGGGCGGATTGAGTTGGCTTCAAACGGGCTTTCATTAACTCATAAGCAATGATCTAGAAAATTTAGGTGTGAGTCCAAGACTCTGAGTTAAATGTTGATTGTTACCTAACTTCTTACACTTCTCTTTGATTCAGTGATGAATAATTAGTTTTAATGTGTCTTTTGTTTCTTTTAGTATCAGTCTCTAGAATGTAGCCATCAAACTGAGGCAACTTTGTCATATTTTTTTATATTGTTTGTCAAATGTGCTTGGAGCTTCTTTTCTTTCTCCTACAGAAAAAATATGGTTTGCTAAGTAAATTAAGTTACTAAAATTACTTTATTTCTTTTGTGCTTACAGTTTCATGAGTTCTCACGATTAATGGAGAGTATTGGATGATGGCTCCATTGCAAATGGTAAAAGGCAAAGCATATCTCTACTTTTTAAAATCGCCAGACTAAAATGTTTAAACCTGTTTTGATATTAAATAAAATATGTGAAAGCAAAAAAGTGTAGCAAAGCAGTGGTACTGCAATGTCACACTCAGACAAAAACAACACCATTTTTGCTTCTTTTTTGTAGCATCAAATTGTGGCCTAATACCAAATGATGATTCAAAAAGGCGTATCTAGATGCAACAGCTACAAGCCTACACCAATATATTTACAAGACGAGTAGCTTAGAGTTGTGATGAAAAAAAAGGATTTGCATAGTGGTCTGATAGACAAGATTTCTCAACAAATGTCATATAAATACAGCAGTACAAAACCACAAACACGCCCATAGTAAACACTGTTTTACCCTTTTATGAACTTAAGTCCTCTTCCACCAAAATGCCCAATATTCACAAACTCACTTTAAAGGAACAAAATCAGTAAGTTAAAAATATAATATAAATAAAACAAGTTCAATCAAAAATATAAGCAACATAATTCAAAAAGATAATTTATCAGAACTTCTTCCCAATCTCATCTACCAATTCACACTCAAAATTACTCAATGCCCATCCTCAACTTCTCAAACCGTGAGTTACTCAACCTATTGCAATTTTTTTTGGGATTATCTAGCTTGTTATGTAGAGCTAAAAAACTTTTAAGCGTAACCATATACTTATCTTGGGTCAAGCATAACCGATCAGAAAGGTATTAGTTTACTTTAGAAGGTATGGATATCTTGGCATGCGTATCGAATGTGAGTTATTGCATAGACAGTAGAAAGGGAACTCACTGTGCCATCAAATTTGTTTCCCATGGTCATGCAATACTAGTCAGATAAATCCAGTTGACTGTCATCCATTCTATGGTAACTAAGATTTCTCTTTAGAGGAAACCCTCCACTCAAAACAACTTATAAATGATATAAATATGCTTCAATGTTACTTACCTACGATCAGGCCCAGACCCTGATGCAACAGTATCACTAACTGTCAGAATAGCAACTTGGACTAGAACTGCAGGATCCCAAAGGTTGCTTGCAGCAGTTTCGCTGGGTGACCTTTGCAATAATGAATCCTTTTTCACAGAAGAACTGAGTAAATCAGAAATAACAATGGCAGGCACAGATGTTCCGGCAGGAAGCAAGGCACCTCCAGCTGGAAGCTCTAACAATGCATTTGCAGACTTCATACTCAAAAGACGACTGCTTGTCTGCTGACCAGTGCTCTCAGCAACAAAACTGAAATGTGTAAGTGAACAAATTTTATCTGAGATTTTTTTAGAAAGACCAGAGATTATTTTATGAACAAACTTCCACTTGCAACACTATGAATAAATAGCAGCATAAAACTAAGGGGACCAAATAATCACCCAGGATTGCCAGATCCATCATTTTCCTTCCAGATAAGAGTGGCACGGTGAAATTCAGGTCGGGCAGAATCTGTTTTAATAGGCTTCTCAAGACGGGCATGAACCCTATACATTAAACCAAAGGAAACATATCAGTTGAGGTACAATATTAGATGGAGCACCCCCACCAATATCAATAAGAAAACCAAGGACTTAAAATAAGGACAGATAACAAAAAGATAAGCAAAGAGTTTTAGTAACCTCAAAAGGTCGGAGTTTCTCCATCCAGAAAGACGGCGAATAACAGGCACAACAAAAAGATGGAAACAAACTAAACAGCCCACTGGATTTCCAGGTAACCCAAAGGCAAGAACTTTATTGACATTCACATCTTGAGTTGACTTCATATTGATCTCAGCAAATGTTAGAGGTTTTCCTGGTTTCATGAGAACCTAAAGCATGCAAAGCTAAACCATAAAATTAATATGAATACAACAGAAACACATATTGAAAATCTAGCATTTCTTACAAAAGAATAAACTCATGAATCGCACTGCAAATTGTGGTAACTAGTTATCAATTGTCTCATTGATCTTAGACCACCCTAATAAAAGTTTAAAGGCAACCTCAATTACCTTGCTGAAATGCACTTTTCCTCTCCTCTCAAGCAATGGCTTCACATAATCTCGGTCTCCCATAGAAACACCACCAGAAGTTAAAATTATGTCAACTCCAGCAGAAAACGCTCTGTCCATGATTTTTTCAAGTTCTTCTACATCATCACGAGCAATGCCTAGGTCCACAACATTACAGCTCTGTTGAACTGCCGCTGCTAGTAGCATAGCACGATTGGAGTCCCTAATCTGCAAGTAGATACATAAGAGTAAATAAATACTGACGTCATGGGAAAGTGAACAATGGTACAAACACTAACAGCAAAATCAATCTGAATGTAAGGCAACTAAATAGCTCTCAGGGTCCTTCATGTAAACTCAACTCTTTACAGTCCAGCTAATGCATGCCATAGATAAAAGACAAGGCCGCATCGCATCACATCGGCCGCGTTGTAAAGGTTTTCAAAACAAACGAACAGATTTTTTCCGCGTTGTAAATGTGTAAAAAAACCGCATTTTGGGCCGCATTAAGGGATATCTTATGGTTTCAACCGATATTTAGACGATACGATAACCGCATCACTCCCGTTACTGCATCAGCATTCCGTTACCGCGATCGTAACCGTTACTGCATTTTTATACTATGAGACATGCTCAAAATAAAACAGTAATTCTGCCAAAACCTTGTCAATTTATTTGCCTACAATGACATCTATTTCTTAGGGCTGTGCAACTTCATTTCATTCACAGTCTATGTACTATTTATAAAGCAAGCCTAACTACCAGCTTAAACTACTATCGATAATATTCCCCCTCTAGATACATCCTTAGATATTTTCTGACATTACTAACAAAGTTATACAAACTATTTTCAGCTCGTTTTGCCTTCTTTCTTCACGATGCTACTTTGGTGATCTTGTGGCACCTCTTTAAAAAGATGATACCCTCTTGGTCACGTGCAGGCAGGGAGGCAAGTGAGGAATAAAGGTAAAAGATAATATTTGCATTTATTTTCGTAGGAAGATGATGAACGTAAGAGAAACACCTATTTAGAGGCCTGAAAAAGCTTACGTAGATCCATCCAACTGATACCAAAACTACCTATCCCCATCCCAACCCCCCACCCACACACACGCACGCACACATACTCACTCTCAAATAAAACAGGAAACCATGTATTTTATAAGTTCAAAAAGATGTAAATTACATGCCGTCCATTAATATAGACAGAAGTGTTAAATCATGATAGGTACAGTATGCTCCTACATGCATCTCCTACATAAATGGACCTACAAATTCAAGTACCCAACAGAAACCCCCCAAACTCTAAAGAAAAATAATGTTTGTTTAGAAGTAGCTATGGCTATGTTTAGATGAGATAAAATGGAGGGATGGATATTTTATAAGATAGATGTTTCATACAAAATGGTGGAAAATGAAGCAAAAGTAATTTGAGTAAAAAACTCCTTCACATTTTGTATGAAACAAATCCTATCAACAATTAAAAGATTCAGAAGGAAAGCTTATCAATTTTCTCTCTCTTCCCTTTCCTTCCCCTTCTTTTCCTTTCCTTCCTCAATTGTTATCCAAACGTACTCTAAGAAAAAAAATTTAATTAAAACAAAAAAGTAAGAAATACGGGATCAAAACATTCAAGAGAAGAAAGTAAGACAACTAATTGCAATAGCGGGCAACTTAGGGTCGTACAAAGCGGTATGAATATCAGTAAAAGATCACACCCAGCCATCCTCGTGAAGTCATTACCTGACCACGACCAAGATGTTTGGTTGTTGGCTCCACTAGTTCATCACCAGTTGAGAGCACACCGATTGTTGGAGTACGATATACCTACAATGGATATCACATAATATACTTTTGTAACTTGAAATAAAAGAAAGGAATTTGACAAAGAAAAGGGGAGAGCACAGTGCACTTAAGTAATTATATACCTTTACCATTGTGACACCCACAGTGGCAAGCAATCCAATTTCAGAAGCACCAACAAGTTGACCACACTTCAACACCACATCACCTTTCTCAATGTCACAGCCCTACAAAACAGTTTTAATAAGTAGCAGTAGAACAACAAGAAGAACAAGAACAACAACAACAACAACAACAACAACCCCATACATATGATTCAAAATAAAAAATAAAAAGTGTCCCAGCGGCGGAAAAATTACCACTGGACGAATATCAAAACCAGGCCGAGTTTGCACCAATATTCTCACTCGTTTAGGTTGGCTAGGTTCAATTTCAATTTGCTCTGTATCTTCCACCTGAACTACCGCATCAGCCCCATCAGGAATAGGTCCTGCATATAAGCAAATGCTTCACATCACTATAAACAAACAAAGAATATTGATAAGCTCCAACAAAGTGTCTAATAAATGCAAATCTTATATGGAGTAGTGATATAGATTCACCCACAACATTGAAGGTTCTTCTGAGATGCTTGTCAAGGAGAAACGTCTTCGCTTCCATAGTGGATGCCAATAACTATCTGTTAATGTTATCTTTGATTTTTCAGTAGAATCAAGGTTGTTAGAATCAAGATTCTACCTAGGATCGTTGAAAGGGTAGGATTAGAGTTGGTAGAATCAGATTGTAGGATCGTGTGATCCTATAAATATGCATTAATGTGTTTTGGATTACTGATTATCTATGACATTTGTTCTTTTTTTAAGTTTTGAAGTGTAAATAAAAAACTTATTTGACTTCAACTATCATGTTTTAAAAAAAATACTTTCAATAATTATTTTTAAACTATGAATCAAGAAAATCTTGAATTTTAAATTGTTATTAATATTCATTTTAAATATATAGATGCACACATAAGTGAAATCGAGATTATATGAAAATATTTTACAATTGAAACTACCCTTGTAGGATCAGATCGTAGGATTGTAGAATCATGTTATGTACATACCACCTAAACTTTTAAGCTATGTAGGATCGCACGATTCTAGCAACATTAAGATCCTACCTACGATCCGAATCGATGGCCTACTTTTAGATTGTAGGATCGTGGAATCGTGGATCAGGATCATCATTCAAGTAACCATGAGTAGAATAGTTTAAAGTCGAGTCTAAGTCAAACATTATTTCTTTTTACGATTATATTTTAGATAAGGGCTTCATGTGGCTTAACTAGGAAGGCCAATTCAGAATTAGAAAATTAAACTATCTAGCTTTTTATGTGATAGGTCTTTTAAATTAAGTCTAGAATTATATGACCTCAGAAAAGCCTACACAAGAGAACGACACGTCTAAGATGGGAGCAAAGGGCCAAGGGACTAATCCAAGTTAAGGGAGGAAACAAGATTGGCGTCTAGAAATCGAGCTATTAAAAGGAGTACCAGACTAGCACATATTAAAGCAAAGCCCAGAAAAGAATTAGTCCAAGGGAGTGGAGTCATTTTGAAGCCTAAATACATGCATCCAATTTTTTCTTTTCAAACCCATATGATAGATTGAAGTTTATTCAAACCCAATGACCCGAATCTTAAATGGCAAGTGGGCTTAGGGGAAAAAATAGGTAAATTAACCGATATGAAGCGATAAATTTTTTTTATTGTGAGTTATTATTCTTCCAAAGCTTTCGTTACTTGAAGTGATTTACAAAATCTAATTGTCAACAGCCAGTTTTTCAAGATTAAACATACCTATATACAACACCTTCATAAACAGTATCTAATAATGGAGGACAATGACAGAAATTCAAATATCAAAACATACATTGTGGATAAAACAGTCTGTGAGAGATCACCATCTAGTGATAGAGAAAAGCTTCAAGTATAATTAATAAAGTATGTGAGTGATAACATACCATTCAAGATTAAGAAAAAGGAAGAAGTATAAATATATAAACTTACATTTCATTTCAGTTATTGACTTATGTTTCATCTAATGATAGACAAAAACTTATGCCAATAATTTAATCTTGAAAAACTGATGTTAATACGTGTTAAAACACATCATTCTAATACTTTTAAAACATATCATTGTGGATTAATGATAAATAAAAAAGCCATGAATATTAAACATACAAATAATACCTTTATAGAAAGGGGCATGATTAATTGGGTACCCATTGTCCCGACCAGAATTAACTAAGTACTTGATTATTGGGTTATTCGGGTCAGGACATGGGCCGCCAAATTGAGTACCTGCCTATTCGGGTACCCGACTTGTCGTGTACCCAAACCCAATTATGAAAAGTCGTAGTCCTAGTCATCCCAAATTGGTGCCTACTTCAACTATTGATTGTATTTTTACGAATCAAGTTTGAACATAATCAACAAAAGGATTTTGACCACAGCAAAACGTGTGAAGGATTCATCAACCCTTTCTTCCTTCCTTAAAATTGATAATAAATTTCAGCTAGAATTTTAATTTATTTTTCTTTAATTTAGACTAGTTGATTAGGAAATCCAAACTCTAAGTTAGTATAAACTTTTTAATTGTTTTTATGTTGGACGAATCAGATAATTTAATTTATCAAAACTTTGTTCTTCTTGACTTTTCAAAAACTCTTTTTTGGGTTGAGGGTTTGAGTTAGTCGCCCATGTTAGTCAATGCTTAAGCAACTTTGACTAGTGATCTTGGAAATCCTAAGCTTATTTATGCAGCAAATATCTCTATTAGAAATAGATTTAAGAATTGTTGCTCTATCTATTTATCTTATTTCATACGTCTACATATTCTTCTTTCTTAAAAGGCCTTATGCCATTATCAAATAAATCAAGATCTACCATTTGCCTTATTTCTCCCTAAAATACGCCTCACCAAAACCAACCAGAATTATCTTATCTTCTTTTCATCTGTCAATTTAATCCCCATCAAAAAACCAAAACCCTCCATAGTCGAAAACAACCCACACCATCGATAAACCATAAACCTTATATTAAAATTATCCCGTACCTATAAACACAAATAAACTCCTTTCACACGTCTCACTCTATAAATTCGTCTAACAAGATGGAATTAAAAATAAAGATTTAATCTTTGTCTCTATTCCCAAGTTCACACCTCTAATAAAACTTCCTAAACCCCTCCCCAACATAAAAAATAATTAAATAAATAAATAAAAGGTCAAACCTTCAATCCTAAATATGCAAAGTACAGATTCCTCACTCGATCCTAACTCAACTAGTTTTTATTAGTTTTATCTTCTACATAGAGCGCAATGTATGCATACCAAATGAACAAGAGAACTAGTCTAACTAATGCAAATAAGGTCATAATATGTAACCTACAAAACAATCAAGGTAGAAAATTATTAAAATACATGTAACCTAAGACACAATGAAAATTACAACAGGATGCCACAACATGATCATTACATTCTGAATATACATTCCCATCAAAATTCCACAAAAGCATGCAATATAATGTAAGAAAATTACAATTGGCATTTTCGTAAGACTAGCTAGCCAAGCAATGACATGAAAAAATTCTTTTTGCACTTCTCTATCAATTTTCCTGCCCCAGGGCCAGTTGTTCTTCTATGTTTATACGCAATTCTCACCAAGAAATCTCTCACAACTCACAAGTTAAAAATTACATGGTATTCCAGGGCTTTGCAACACATTTAGCTTACCTCCAGTAGTCACATAGGCAACAGTTCCAGGAGTGATAGTCACATCAACAGCATCATTTCCGGCCCTCGATTCAGTAATTACATGGTATTCCCCCGGACCATCTGCAGAAACCACTGCATAACCGTCCTATGAACATCATAGCACAAAATCCATAAACGTCAATAAAACATGAATTGCTTAAATCCAGCCAAAATAACACTACTGACTACAACAAGAATAAATTTATGACCACAATTACTCACTTGATACCACCTGTCCTAGCTCCTAGGGGTACTTCATAAGTGTGTTTCTATAACTATTTTCACAAATTCTACTTTCCGTTAGCACCATAATGCAAAAACGGTTTTGCAAATGATTGTAAGTGGATTTCGTGGTCAATGGAGATGGTTTCGCGGATTTCTCGACCTAAACGTTTATATATGGTCGCCATGTGGGGATGAAGCTTTGTTTCTGCACAATGAATTGCATTCCCATACCCGACAGGGTGTAAGCTAAGATTTAACAAACCAGCAAAACCCTAACAATTAAGAAACTGACTAACAACCTTAATTTGCATTGGCAAATTCCAAATTCATACTACGCACATCAAATTTTCTGTTCTTTTCACTTTTCCGCATCAAACCCAATATAATTACCATATAAACAAAAATAACCATCCACCCATTCAACTATTTCTAATAATAAATAATTCTATTAAAAAAACCCAATCATAAAACCAAGAAATCTGAGGTGTATTATGTGAAAAGACAAAATTAATTCAAAATAAAATGCTGATTGAGAAAGGGGGAGAAAAAGAAAAGACCTTAATGGATGCAGGGTAAGGAGGAAGAGGATCAGGAGCTTGAATATCTTGGGCTAAGATTCTGCCATGAGCTTGGTGAAGTGGGACAGTAACGGAATCCAGAATTGGAGTTACTCCCAATACAATTTTCAGTGCTTCATCTACTGTTATCATCATGGTTGTTGGGGATTCTTTTGCTAACTCTGGTGATAGGATATCCAAAAAGCACAAGAACAATGGGAAATGCGTCAAGAATTTGACTCTAAACCCTCAGGTGGTTTAATTTTACACAACAACTTGAACGAGACGGTCTCATAAAAATTTGAACTAGACAAATAATTTAATATAAAAAATTTAAATATTAAGCAAAATTTCATTTTATTTCTCAAAATAAATATATTTTTTCCATTCATGATGTTTGGGTAATATTGTTGTTACTAACAGCAAATAAAATCAGCAGGTCGAAAATAGTAAAGTATTTATTTGCTGTTAGTAACAGCGAACAATGATTTTGGTCAAAAAAAGTTAGCATATTTGTTCGCTGTTAGTAACAGCGAACAAATACTTTAATTTTTTTACCAAAATTATTGTTCGTTATTATTAACAGCGAACTAACACGGTCCTAAATACAATAGCATGTCTCCTTCTTTCCCATTTCCCCTAAATCTCAAAATTCTAAAATCTTATGTGACATGTTCCTCCCAAATTCCATCATTAAAACTACTGTATTTCTTCAATTCTTTACTTCTTCTAAGCTAATCCTACTAAAGTGGTCTGCCATAGACTTAGATTGATTTTAGGTAATTATTTCTTTGATTTATACATTTTAATTTCGAAAATTAGGGTTTATTAAATTTTTTTTCTAATTTTTTTTTCAAATGCCCCAATTGCAATTCAATACTTCTTTAGGTCATCCTCAACTGATTAAGGTACTTGTTAATTGATCTCATTATCTATTTGTGTATTTTTAGTATGGTTATTAATGGTTATGAAATTGATAATGTTGTTTTAAAATGTATTTAAATAGTTTTTCTTATGAATTTGGTAATGTTGTTGTTTAAATATGTACTTGTTTGGCTTTTGTTATGAATTTGGTAATGTTATTGTTTATAAATGCATATTTGAAGAAAATGATGAAACGTATTTGTTAAATGTAGTTGGGAATTGTTGTTAAATGTAGTTGTGAATGTTGTGTTGTTATGAACTTGATAATGATGTTGATTTTATATCTATTTTTGTAGAAATGGCATCATTTTGTGTGACTATTGTGTGTTTTGGAATGGTTCAATTAGAATAAAGGGTACCAATGTTACCTATGTTGGGGGTAGATGTAAAATGTTTGCATGCAATTCGAACATGGATTTCAATGAGTTTAAACTTCTTATATGTTCTAAGATTGGAATTGACACCAGAAGAAGTATTGTAAAAATATGTTTTAAATACGACATGAGTGAACAATTGTTAGCTTATTTGGTTGAGGATGATGAAGCGATAGATGCTATGTGGGAGCATTTTAAGTCTACATCTATTCTCTCTTTGGAGGTATACGTAGAAGAGGTACCCCTAAGGAATCAAAGTTTAAATGTAACTTCTAATCCTTCTCCTACGCCTATGCCTATCTTAACTCAAGAAACTCAAAATCCCTGTGTTATATCCTTCCCCATCTATTACTCCTTGTGAACCTCCTACAATGCATGTGTCAAATGATGCAATTGTTAACGTAGGAGAAAGTAATGAGGTGGTACCTTGGGATGATGGTGATGAGATTAATGAGCTAGTTGATGATCTTTCTAAGGATAATGTGGATGTGTATGAGAATGCCCTGGCCACCGACATGACCTTAAGCAACATTCCTACTATCATTGCCCCTAAACCTTACGCCCTAGTTCCACCTTTAGATTAACATGTGGAGGACAACACTTAAAGGACTTAGGCTTGTGATACCACTTACACCGAAGAAGGGGAGTTTAAAAAGGGTATGATGTTTGATAGTAAGGAAGCTTTGTTAGAAGTTGTTAGAATGTATCATATTCGTAGAAACATAGAATATAGAACTAAGACTTCCAATGAAACTTCATTATCATTGAAGTGTGAGAGGAGGGTATTCTTGGAAACTAAGGGCATCTGACCTCTAGACCATCACAGCTAAAGAAGGTGTAGGAGGAGGATGAGTATTAGTGTAGAGTTTGTAATACATAGAACATTTGTTTATATTGAACATTTGTAATATTTTGACATTTGTATATAGTAGTTTGTAATATATATTATGTTTATTACGATTTGAATGTTATTGCTCGGAGATTTCGGCGATGA
>NC_080051.1:11558658-11566158 GCF_026212465.1 Amaranthus tricolor
TGACTCTTGCGAATTCATTTGTTCTATTCTTCTGCGATTATTTTTCTTTGTTGCAATTTCATCTCTATTCTTGCTGTGAGATTTGTTCTGCTCTTGCGATTTTATTTGTTCTATTCTTTGATACACAAATTTCATTTGCGTCGATTAATTAGGGCATTGCGATTTTGTGTATTGCAATTATTTCTGCGATTTTCTATCTTTGATTGTTCTTTCTTTCAATTTTGAAGATTTGTTCTTTGATACACGAATTTTCCTTCTATTTTCTGCGATTTTTTCTTGCGTCGATTAATTAGTGCATTCCATCGTTTTTCTTTTTTGCGATTTCTTGCAATTTCTTGAACGATCAACCACGAATTAGGGCATTCCAACGATTGTTCTTGCTGTGAGTTGTTGCGATTACATTTGTTCTTTTCTTCGAATTAAACACGAAAACAATTATGTTGACATGTGATACTTTTTGTATAAAACTGTGATGTTTTTGTTTGTATGATGCTTTCTACTTGAAACTGTGCTGCTTTTACAAAAAACTTTGATGCTTTTTTTGTATAAAACTGTGATGTTTTTGTTTGTATGCTTTCTATTTCAAACTGCACTGCTTTTTTCAAAAAACTTTGATGCTTTTTGTATAAAACTGTGATGTTTTTGTTTGTATGATGCTTTCTACTTCAAACTATGCTGCTTTTACAAAAAACTTTGCTGCTTTTTATGTATAAAGCTGTGATGTTTCTGATCTCTGTAATTTTGTTTTGCGATTCCAGCGTTCCAGCATTCTTCTTCTCTTTGCGATTTTCTATCTTCGATTGTTCTTTGTTTGTTGCGATTTCATCTCTTTTCTTGCTGTGAGTTTGACTCTTGCGAATTCATTTGTTCTATTCTTCTGCGATTATTTTTCTTTGTTGCGATTTCATCTCTATTCTTGCTGTGAGATTTGTTCTACTCTTGCGATTTCATTTGTTCTGTTCTTTGATACACAAATTTCATTTGCGTCGATTAATTAGGGCATTGCGACTTTGTGTATTGCAATTATTTCTGCGATTTTCTATCTTCGATTGTTCTTTTTTTCAATTTTGAAGATTTGTTATTTGATACATGAATTTTCCTTCTATTTTCTGCGATTTTTTCTTGCGTCGATTAATTAGGGCATTCCATCGTTTTTCTCTTTTGCGATTTCTTGCAATTTCTTGAACGATCAACCACGAATTAGGGCATTCCAACGATTGTTCTTGCTGTGAGTTGTTGCGATTTCATTTTTTCTTTTCTTCGAATTAAACACGAAAACAATTATGTTGACGTGTGATGCTTTTTGTATAAAACTGTGATGTTTTTGTTTGTATGATGCTTTCTACTTGAAACTGTGCTGCTTTTACAAAAAACTTTGATGCTTTTTTTGTATAAAACTGTGATGTTTTTGTTTGTATGCTTTCTATTTCAAACTTTGCTGCATTTTTCAAAAAACTTTGATGCTTTCTGTATAAAACTGTGATGTTTTTGTTTGTATGATGCTTTCTACTTCAAACTGTGCTGCTTTTACAAAAAACTTTGATGATTTTTTTGAATAAAACTGTGATGTTTCTGATCTCTGCAATTTTGTTTTGCGATTCCAGCGTTCTAGCATTCTTCTTCGCTTTGCGATTTTCTATCTTCGATTGTTGTTTGTTTGTTGCGATTTCATCTCTTTTCTTGCTGTGAGTTTGACTCTTGCGAATTCATTTGTTCTATTCTTCTGCGATTATTTTTCTTTGTTGCGATTTCATCTCTATTCTTGCTGTGAGATTTGTTCTACTCTTGCGATTTCATTTATTCTGTTCTTTGATACACAAATTTCATTTGCGTCGATTAATTAGGGCATTGCAATTTTGTGTATTGCAATTATTTCTGCGATTTTCTATCTTCGATTGTTCTTTCTATCAGTTTTGAAGATTTGTTCTTTGATACACGAATTTTCCTTCTATTTTCTGCAATTTTTTCTTGCGTCGATTAATTAGGGCATTCCATCGTTTTTCTCTTTTGCGATTTCTTGCAAATTCTTGAACGATCAACCACGAATTAGGGCATTCCAACGATTGTTCTTGCTGTGAGTTGTTGCAATTTCATTTGTTCTTTTATTCGAATAAAACACGAAAACAATTATGTTGACGTGTGATGTTTTTTGTATAAAACTGTGATCTTTTTGGTTTGTATGATGCTTTCTACTTGAAACTGTGCTGCTTTTACAAAAAACTTTGATGCTTTTTTTGTATAAAACTGTGATGTTTATGTTTGTATGCTTTCTATTTCAAATTGTACTGCTTTTTTCAAAAATCTTTGATGCTTTTTGTATAAAACTGTGATGTTTTTGTTTGTATGATGCTTTCTACTTCAAACTGTGCTTCTTTTACAAAAAACTTTGATGCTTTTTTTGTATAAAACAATAATGTTTTTGATCTCAGCGATTTTGTTTTGCGATTCCAGCGTTCCAGCATTCTTCTCTCTTTGCGATTTTCTATCTTCGATTGTTCTTTGTTTGTTGCGATTTCATCTCTTTTCTTGCTGTGAGTTTGACTCTTCAGAATTCATTTGTTCTATTATTCTGCGATTATTTTTCTTTGTTACGATTTCATCTTTATTCTTGCTGTGAGATTTGTTCTACTCTTGCGATTTCATTTGTTCTGTTCTTTGATACACAAATTTCATTTGCGTCGATTAATTAGGGCATTGCGACTTTGTGTATTGCAATTATTTCTGCGATTTTCTATCTTCGATTGTTCTTTCTTTCAATTTTGAAGATTTGTTTTTTGATACACGAATTTTCCTTCTATTTTCTGCGATTTTTTCTTGCGTCGATTAATTAGGGAATTCCATCGTTTTTCTCTTTTGCGATTTCTTACAATTTCTTGAACGATCAACCACGAATTAGGGCATTCCAACGATTGTTCTTGCTGTGAGTTGTTGTGATTTCATTTTTTTCTTTTCTTCGAATTAAACACGAAAACAATTATGTTGACGTGTGATGCTTTTTGTATAAAACTGTGATGTTTTTGTTTGTATGATGCTTTCTACTTCAAACTGTTCTGCTTTTACAAAAAACTTTGATACTTTTTTCGTATAAAACTGCGATATTATTGTTTGTATGCTTTCTATTTCAAACTGTGCTGCTTTTTACAAAAAACTTTGATGCTTTTTGTATAAAACTGTGATGCTTTTGTTTGTATGATGCTTTCTACTTCAAACTGTGCTGCTTTTTACAAAAAACTTTGATGCTTTTTGTATAAAACTGTGATGCTTTTGTTTGTATGATGCTTTCTACTTCAAACTGTGCTACTTTTTACAAAAAACTTTGATGCTTTTTTTGTATAAAACTGTGATGTTTTTGTTTGTATGCTTTCCATTTCAAACTGTGCTGCTTTATATACATACATATATATATATATATATATATATATATATATATATATATATATATATATATATATATATATATATATATAAATATATATAAATATATATATATATATATATATATATATATATATATATATATATATATGTATATATATTTACATATATATATATATATATATATATATATATATATATAAATACAAATATATATATATATATATATATATATATATATATATATATATATATATATATATATATATATATATATATACACATATATATACATATATATACACAAATATGTACATATATATACATATATGTATATAGAAATATATACATATATGTATATATATATTTATATGTATGTATGTATATCTATGTATTTGTCTATATATATGTATATATATGTGTTTGTGTATATATATATATATATATATATATATATATATATATATATATATATATATATATATATATATATATATATATATATATATATATATATATATATATATATATATATATTTCGAAAATTCGGAATATATAAATAGAAGGGAAATAAACACCTGGCCAACGAGCACACCTCACCATCCGGCATAAAAAACCCCTGTGGGGAAAAAGACATAGGGAAGAGGGGAACGAGGACCAGACCACCCGGAACAGCATAGGGGCGGGTTATGCGAACAAAAGCCAGAAAAGACATTTCCAAAAACAAGCGAACTCCAAAGAAGAACATAATCCTCCAATAGTCAAAATATAGGCTATGCTATCACCTTACACACCAAAGATAGCAACCAAAACAAACACCTTATACACCATGAGGACTAAAAAAACATTCGCAACCTAACTCATGTTAGCTATTTGCTCCTTTGTGATTCAGAGAGCCTGCAAGATGAACGAATCAGCATTATGTATAACATTTGGTGCACATCCAGCGGATCCTATCATTTCCTTTGCCCAGATTCCTATTCTGATTTTCAAAGACAACACAAAATTCTGAAGATTGGGCGTTTTTCTTTCGAACTTTATCTGGTTTCTTTCATACCACAAAGACCAAATGACGCAACCTAGTGTAAGTGTCCAGATGTCTCTGTGTTTTCTACGATTGACCAGACCCATCCATTGCATGCTGAAACCTGAGCACTAATTATGGATGGGGGCAGATATGCCCCACCACTTTAGAATTTCCATCCAGGCGCTCCAAGAGAATCTGCAATCAAAAAGAATGTGAGAGTTTGATTCAAGTGTCATACCGCAGAATGGACAGTTGGCGTCCTGAGGGCTAATGATTTCTTTCTCCACAAGCAAGTCTCCAGTTTTCAGCTTCTCCTTGTTTGCCAGCCAGACAGTGAGTTTTGCGCGCGGCGGTATGAATTTTTGCCAGATAATGGAGGTTACTGATTTCGGTAGAGAGGGAACAAGGGACTCATATAACTTGTTTGTGATGTCTTTTGTAGGATAAGACACAACCACTGCATTTTTCCAGAGAATAGCATCCTTCATATCTCTTTTCGGCCCATTTTGTTCAATAATATGTTGCAGAGCATGCACATCTTCATTTTCCCAATCATATAACTGGCGGCGCCATTTTAGCCTCCACACCCATGAGTTTCCAATCCACTCTCCCATCTGGTTTATCTGCGATTGTTTCTGAAGAGATATTGCAAACAACCTTGGAAAGATGATTTTTAAGATCCCTGCTTCATACCATCTGTCATGCCAAAATTGGATTGAGCAGCCGTCACCTACCCTTAGTACCATACCTTCTTCAATAATCGACCTAACTTTGATGGTATCCGGGTCATTGTTTATCAAAGAAGACCATGTACCAGTCCTGACTTTCCTGAAAGTATCCATCGAAGCCTTAACCCCACTTATGTTATGAACCGATTGGAGAACTTTCTTCCACAGTGTGTTATCGGATTCAGAGAACCTCCACCACCATTTGAAGAGAAGAATAAGATTTTTATGCAAAATGTTTCCAACACCCAGTCCCCCCATGTCCCTCGGGAGCTCGATATCTGACCATTTGACCGTCGGACAGCACTTGGATACATCGAAATTTCCACACCAGAAGAATCTTCTCTGTATTTTGACTATTCTCGCAGCTACTGTTTTTGGCATTTTGAACAAACTCATAAAGTAAACAGGTAGGCTATTGAGCACACTTTTAATGAGGGTTAATCTACCAGCCCTTGATAATAGCTTTGCTTTCCACGATGCTAATCTGTTTTCTATGTTTCGAAGAATCGGTTCCCATGCAAAGCATTTGTTGTAGTGTAAACCTAGGGGAAAGCCAAGGTAATTGAATGGGGGACGTGCATATGTACAACCAACATCATTAGCAATGTCACTGACGCAAGACTGATCATTTGCCCTCCATGGTATAAACGCTGACTTATTATAATTCAGACTCAGTCCCGACATCAAAGCGAAAATATCCAAGATTCTAAAGTAGTTTGTGATGCATACAGGATTTTTCGGAGCAAAAATAAGAATATCATCAGCAAATTGGAGATGTTTTAGACTAACCTGATTCCTCCCAATGCTAACTGCCTCAATCATGTTCATGTCGTGTGCTTTTTTCAGAGTGTAGACTAGAACTTCGCTGACCAGTATGAAGAGGTACGGAGATAGTGGGTCACCCTGACGGAGTCCTTTTTCCATTTTGAACGGGCGAAGGGGGGAGCCATTCAGTAGAACAGACATTGAGGCCGAGGAGACACATTCCATGATCCATGTTACCCAGCGTCGGCCAAACCCTAACTTTTCCATGACCTTCTTGACGAAACCCCAGTTGACAGAATCATAAGCAGATTTGAAATCGAGTTTAATCAACGTACCTGGGATTTTGTTCTTTTTCAACCATCGTATTGATTCATTCGCGATGAGGACGCCATCTAGAATCTGCCTATTCCTGACAAAAGCACTCTGTGATTCATCGATAAGAGGGGCAATGACTTCCTTGAGGCGGGAGGAGAGGATTTTGGCAATGATTTTGTATAGGGAACCAACCATGCTAATTGGTCTGAAATCCTTAATGGCTGTCGGGGATGCAACTTTGGGTATTAGTGTAACCCACGTGATGTTCAAGTGTCTCAGCGAGCCTCCATCTCTAAAGAACTTTGTAACTGTTTCAAAGATTTCCTCCTTAATTTCATCCCACATTTCTCTAATGAATTTGAAGTTGAAACCATCGAAACCTGGAGCCTTGTCTACTCCACATGCCCACACTGCTTTCTCAATTTCTTCGGTTGACAGGATTGTTTCAAGGTTCCGTGCCTGTGCTTCTGAAATTTTGGGGTGGTTTTCCATGCTGAAATCAAATTCCGGGGTCGCTTCCTGAGCGAAGCGTTTCTCAAAGAAACTCCTGACTTCTTGTTTGAGATTTTGAATGCCAACAATTCTCCTGCCATTGATTTTTATCTGGTTGATTTCTTTCTTTTTCTGTTTGAACATTGTTGCAGCATGAAAGAACTTTGTGTTGTGATCTTTTACTTTGAAGCCATATGTTCGAGCTCTCTGTCTCCAAATTCTCTCCCTTCTAATGAGCCATTGGTTGAGGACACTGTTTGCAGCACTAAGTCTAGCCATTTCCATATTGTCGAGCCTTCTCCGATCACTTTTCCTTTCAAGGTCATGTATGACCGTTTCGAGATCTGCAATTTTGTTGTCCATGTGATCAAAGTTTTCCCTACGCTAGGTTCTTAGAGGGGTCTTCAGAATTTTTAACTTGGTGTGTAGTGGTACATTAGGAGCTCTATGCCATTCGTTGATGATGAAGTTTTTGAAATTCGGGTGCAGGAACCAAGCATCATAACATCTGAAGGGTTTCGGGCCCCAGTCATTGCACACTTCCAACACCAGGAGCAGGGGATTATGGTCTGAGAAACTTCTACTTAGGCCCATCAAGTTCATGTTTGGGAATCTTGTCAACCATTCATTGTCACATAAGGCTCTATCCAGCCTGCTTTTGGACTCATTTCTTCTCCATGTAAACCTCACCCCATGAAGCGGAATATCAAGTAACCTTAAATCATTTATCCACTTGGAGAAATCCCTCATACTACGGATACATGTGACGGCTCCTGTTCTTTCCCCTGAGTGTATTGT
>NC_080051.1:11569148-11581648 GCF_026212465.1 Amaranthus tricolor
ACTTGTCAGATATTTTTATAATATTAATTTTTTAAAATTTTTAGTTGAGCATAATTCTAGATATAAACAATCCGCAAACGCATTGGACAGCGTAAAAAGGTATTTGGGTGCAAGTAAAAAAACAGAGGAAGTACTAGTCAACGGTCATGTCTATTTAATGTACAAAGATTACCTACTGGGTGAGTATTCACGGAAGGAATATATTAAAAAATAGTTTATGACGAAGCTAATTCGGGAACGTCCAGAGGCAAGAAACATTGTTTCAGGGAATGGTCTAAGAGGTAGATGATGAAGATATTTGATAATGGCTTCCATAGTAACGTATCAAAAGCATACCTTGACAAGAGGTTTTACTAATTGCCCCAAAACAACTATTTGTATGATTTTTCTAGTTTCTGTTCTATTTCCATTGTGATAATGGAAATGATGTAAAGGAATGCTATTGTTTATTCTATCTCATTCATGTCATGTAAAAGAGAAAAGACTAGTTTAAAATTCTAATCAAAAAAATCGCTTTTGTCTCATTAATTTCTTAAAAGTACAAAAATTAAGGTTGGGCATACCAGAGTAGATCCTCTTATTCCAGCAGCTGAACGTGAGAGCATGGCAAATGGCGTCACCTACTCAAGGAGGAAAAAGAATTTGATATATTTTTCAGAATTGGAAACAAGGGAACCAAAGAACAAATAAATAACGAAATTAAATTGAGCAAAGTCATAGGTCCAAGTGTCCAATCAATTCTGTTTGATAATAGCTGTAATTGATATAAACATGCTCTTAGACTAAACAATAAAAAGAACTGAAGATTTGATTTTGCGGTATGTCTCAAGCTGTTGTTACTCTCTACTATGACGTCGAAGATGAAATCATGTTCAACTTACTTTTGTAATTATGAACTGGTTAAATTTAATTAGTAATAAATATAGTAAGATGAAGTATGAACTTGAAGACTAAGACAAGAAAAGCATGCTTACAAAGTGAACAAGAATGTTAAAAAACATATTAAAAATAAAAAGAAGTTATTACCTTAAGACTCTCTTGCATCATGACATACAGAAGACCGGGTGTTTCTTTCTCAATTACTTCTTTTGTTGCTTCGGGAGTAACATCTCTTGGGGTGAACCCAGTGCCACCTAGAATCACAAATTTTGACTCCATAAATTAGAATTAGAAAATATAAAAAAGATTGAAACCAAAAATCATTAAACCCTTAATTACTGAGAATCAAAACATTAATCACTCGGCCGTGTTTAATTTAAGCATTAGTTTTTATAAAAAGATCATTTCAGTCCTCTAAGACTAAAAGTCATTTAGGTGGGGTTTGAATTCATGAAATTCGTTTCAAGTACTTGAATTCAAACCTAATATTTTGATTCCCCACATTCAAATTCATTTAGTTAGTTTAGGACGAGAACACCAAAGATCGATGGAGGGAGAATTTTGTTGAGCTATTTAATAGGGAACAAGGCAATGTTATAGAGGACATAACAATCTTTTTGCAACAGTCCTAGATGAGATAACTTGATCGATACAAGGAGACATGCCTTGGTTGATGCATGTTGTTAGTTAATGACAATGATTTGGTAAATGAGACCAAGGAGGGAGCATATGCTAAGTTCGAATGATGAAGACAAGAGATAGAGACAAGAGTTGGAGTCACGACGTTTCAAATTAAATCGGAATAAGACAGTACAAGAAGTGTAATTTTAGCACAAACGAGATTACAAGATGCACTATAAAGCTATAAGAGAAAGAAATTGTTGTAAGTGCATGCTTTAAATACCTTGGGGTCATGTTCAAAGTAGTGGAGACATTCAACAGAATGTGTCCCATAGAATTAAAAGTGGGTGGCAAAAATGGAGAGCAACTATTGAAAATTATGTGATCGAGGTGTGCCTTTAAAGTTAAAGGACATGTTTTACTCAATAGTAATTAGTCCAATGTCACTATATGGATCATAATGTTAGACTTTTAGAAAGGACCATAGTAGAAAGTTGGGAGTAGCGAAAATGCGACTGCTTCAATGGATGAGTGAACAAACCTTGAGGGATAGAATTTGAAACGAAGATATAAGAGAGGGTTTACGAATTGCAAATATTAAGGAAATGATGAAAGAAAATCCTTTAAAATGATTTGGGCATGTGCGAAGTAGGGGTATTATCAAACAAGTGGGAGCCTTCCTCAGAGACTCACTTTGCCGAGACACTTTGTGCAGCAGTCTATCCTTAAATGATCTGTGGTGGAGCCGGAAAAGCAAGCAGAAACAGTTTCATGTTATCATGTTTATAAGCATGGCCTTACTTTCACATTGTCAAACAACACCGAGAGATCAACATATGTTATGCAATTTTAATAATGCATAGGTGAATACAAGCTCACAGCTTCTCACCAACAGAGCCCCCCCCCCACACACACACACACCCCACACACAAAAAATAATGGCGCTCCAAGAAAACTGTAAGCAGATTTACTGGTCAAAACAGAATTACAAAGAAATGGTTACCTAGAGTGATAATTAGATCCACTTTATCGACATCACACCATCTCTGCAAAACATCCTTAATTTTGGGTACATCATCCGGAACAACAGCAGTTGAAACTACCTTTGCTCCTCCTAGCCTTTCTGAGGAAGCATTTACCACAGAAATGGCTCTTGGACCACTAAAAGCACAAGAGAATTGCCAAACTCAGAGCACAAGAAATTATAGCATAAATGATAAAAATTTATGAACAATTAAATAAATGCCTGACAGTATTACTACGAGGATAGACCAATGTGCAAATTGAGGATCATTGGGGTCCATATCATTAAGTGGGCTTTTAATGTGTCAAGTTTTAAATGGGCCATTTATCTACATAAATGGGGCGGATTGAGTTGGCTTCAAACGGGCTTTCATTAACTCATAAGCAATGATCTAGAAAATTTAGGTGTGAGTCCAAGACTCTGAGTTAAATGTTGATTGTTACCTAACTTCTTACACTTCTCTTTGATTCAGTGATGAATAATTAGTTTTAATGTGTCTTTTGTTTCTTTTAGTATCAGTCTCTAGAATGTAGCCATCAAACTGAGGCAACTTTGTCATATTTTTTTATATTGTTTGTCAAATGTGCTTGGAGCTTCTTTTCTTTCTCCTACAGAAAAAATATGGTTTGCTAAGTAAATTAAGTTACTAAAATTACTTTATTTCTTTTGTGCTTACAGTTTCATGAGTTCTCACGATTAATGGAGAGTATTGGATGATGGCTCCATTGCAAATGGTAAAAGGCAAAGCATATCTCTACTTTTTAAAATCGCCAGACTAAAATGTTTAAACCTGTTTTGATATTAAATAAAATATGTGAAAGCAAAAAAGTGTAGCAAAGCAGTGGTACTGCAATGTCACACTCAGACAAAAACAACACCATTTTTGCTTCTTTTTTGTAGCATCAAATTGTGGCCTAATACCAAATGATGATTCAAAAAGGCGTATCTAGATGCAACAGCTACAAGCCTACACCAATATATTTACAAGACGAGTAGCTTAGAGTTGTGATGAAAAAAAAGGATTTGCATAGTGGTCTGATAGACAAGATTTCTCAACAAATGTCATATAAATACAGCAGTACAAAACCACAAACACGCCCATAGTAAACACTGTTTTACCCTTTTATGAACTTAAGTCCTCTTCCACCAAAATGCCCAATATTCACAAACTCACTTTAAAGGAACAAAATCAGTAAGTTAAAAATATAATATAAATAAAACAAGTTCAATCAAAAATATAAGCAACATAATTCAAAAAGATAATTTATCAGAACTTCTTCCCAATCTCATCTACCAATTCACACTCAAAATTACTCAATGCCCATCCTCAACTTCTCAAACCGTGAGTTACTCAACCTATTGCAATTTTTTTTGGGATTATCTAGCTTGTTATGTAGAGCTAAAAAACTTTTAAGCGTAACCATATACTTATCTTGGGTCAAGCATAACCGATCAGAAAGGTATTAGTTTACTTTAGAAGGTATGGATATCTTGGCATGCGTATCGAATGTGAGTTATTGCATAGACAGTAGAAAGGGAACTCACTGTGCCATCAAATTTGTTTCCCATGGTCATGCAATACTAGTCAGATAAATCCAGTTGACTGTCATCCATTCTATGGTAACTAAGATTTCTCTTTAGAGGAAACCCTCCACTCAAAACAACTTATAAATGATATAAATATGCTTCAATGTTACTTACCTACGATCAGGCCCAGACCCTGATGCAACAGTATCACTAACTGTCAGAATAGCAACTTGGACTAGAACTGCAGGATCCCAAAGGTTGCTTGCAGCAGTTTCGCTGGGTGACCTTTGCAATAATGAATCCTTTTTCACAGAAGAACTGAGTAAATCAGAAATAACAATGGCAGGCACAGATGTTCCGGCAGGAAGCAAGGCACCTCCAGCTGGAAGCTCTAACAATGCATTTGCAGACTTCATACTCAAAAGACGACTGCTTGTCTGCTGACCAGTGCTCTCAGCAACAAAACTGAAATGTGTAAGTGAACAAATTTTATCTGAGATTTTTTTAGAAAGACCAGAGATTATTTTATGAACAAACTTCCACTTGCAACACTATGAATAAATAGCAGCATAAAACTAAGGGGACCAAATAATCACCCAGGATTGCCAGATCCATCATTTTCCTTCCAGATAAGAGTGGCACGGTGAAATTCAGGTCGGGCAGAATCTGTTTTAATAGGCTTCTCAAGACGGGCATGAACCCTATACATTAAACCAAAGGAAACATATCAGTTGAGGTACAATATTAGATGGAGCACCCCCACCAATATCAATAAGAAAACCAAGGACTTAAAATAAGGACAGATAACAAAAAGATAAGCAAAGAGTTTTAGTAACCTCAAAAGGTCGGAGTTTCTCCATCCAGAAAGACGGCGAATAACAGGCACAACAAAAAGATGGAAACAAACTAAACAGCCCACTGGATTTCCAGGTAACCCAAAGGCAAGAACTTTATTGACATTCACATCTTGAGTTGACTTCATATTGATCTCAGCAAATGTTAGAGGTTTTCCTGGTTTCATGAGAACCTAAAGCATGCAAAGCTAAACCATAAAATTAATATGAATACAACAGAAACACATATTGAAAATCTAGCATTTCTTACAAAAGAATAAACTCATGAATCGCACTGCAAATTGTGGTAACTAGTTATCAATTGTCTCATTGATCTTAGACCACCCTAATAAAAGTTTAAAGGCAACCTCAATTACCTTGCTGAAATGCACTTTTCCTCTCCTCTCAAGCAATGGCTTCACATAATCTCGGTCTCCCATAGAAACACCACCAGAAGTTAAAATTATGTCAACTCCAGCAGAAAACGCTCTGTCCATGATTTTTTCAAGTTCTTCTACATCATCACGAGCAATGCCTAGGTCCACAACATTACAGCTCTGTTGAACTGCCGCTGCTAGTAGCATAGCACGATTGGAGTCCCTAATCTGCAAGTAGATACATAAGAGTAAATAAATACTGACGTCATGGGAAAGTGAACAATGGTACAAACACTAACAGCAAAATCAATCTGAATGTAAGGCAACTAAATAGCTCTCAGGGTCCTTCATGTAAACTCAACTCTTTACAGTCCAGCTAATGCATGCCATAGATAAAAGACAAGGCCGCATCGCATCACATCGGCCGCGTTGTAAAGGTTTTCAAAACAAACGAACAGATTTTTTCCGCGTTGTAAATGTGTAAAAAAACCGCATTTTGGGCCGCATTAAGGGATATCTTATGGTTTCAACCGATATTTAGACGATACGATAACCGCATCACTCCCGTTACTGCATCAGCATTCCGTTACCGCGATCGTAACCGTTACTGCATTTTTATACTATGAGACATGCTCAAAATAAAACAGTAATTCTGCCAAAACCTTGTCAATTTATTTGCCTACAATGACATCTATTTCTTAGGGCTGTGCAACTTCATTTCATTCACAGTCTATGTACTATTTATAAAGCAAGCCTAACTACCAGCTTAAACTACTATCGATAATATTCCCCCTCTAGATACATCCTTAGATATTTTCTGACATTACTAACAAAGTTATACAAACTATTTTCAGCTCGTTTTGCCTTCTTTCTTCACGATGCTACTTTGGTGATCTTGTGGCACCTCTTTAAAAAGATGATACCCTCTTGGTCACGTGCAGGCAGGGAGGCAAGTGAGGAATAAAGGTAAAAGATAATATTTGCATTTATTTTCGTAGGAAGATGATGAACGTAAGAGAAACACCTATTTAGAGGCCTGAAAAAGCTTACGTAGATCCATCCAACTGATACCAAAACTACCTATCCCCATCCCAACCCCCCACCCACACACACGCACGCACACATACTCACTCTCAAATAAAACAGGAAACCATGTATTTTATAAGTTCAAAAAGATGTAAATTACATGCCGTCCATTAATATAGACAGAAGTGTTAAATCATGATAGGTACAGTATGCTCCTACATGCATCTCCTACATAAATGGACCTACAAATTCAAGTACCCAACAGAAACCCCCCAAACTCTAAAGAAAAATAATGTTTGTTTAGAAGTAGCTATGGCTATGTTTAGATGAGATAAAATGGAGGGATGGATATTTTATAAGATAGATGTTTCATACAAAATGGTGGAAAATGAAGCAAAAGTAATTTGAGTAAAAAACTCCTTCACATTTTGTATGAAACAAATCCTATCAACAATTAAAAGATTCAGAAGGAAAGCTTATCAATTTTCTCTCTCTTCCCTTTCCTTCCCCTTCTTTTCCTTTCCTTCCTCAATTGTTATCCAAACGTACTCTAAGAAAAAAAATTTAATTAAAACAAAAAAGTAAGAAATACGGGATCAAAACATTCAAGAGAAGAAAGTAAGACAACTAATTGCAATAGCGGGCAACTTAGGGTCGTACAAAGCGGTATGAATATCAGTAAAAGATCACACCCAGCCATCCTCGTGAAGTCATTACCTGACCACGACCAAGATGTTTGGTTGTTGGCTCCACTAGTTCATCACCAGTTGAGAGCACACCGATTGTTGGAGTACGATATACCTACAATGGATATCACATAATATACTTTTGTAACTTGAAATAAAAGAAAGGAATTTGACAAAGAAAAGGGGAGAGCACAGTGCACTTAAGTAATTATATACCTTTACCATTGTGACACCCACAGTGGCAAGCAATCCAATTTCAGAAGCACCAACAAGTTGACCACACTTCAACACCACATCACCTTTCTCAATGTCACAGCCCTACAAAACAGTTTTAATAAGTAGCAGTAGAACAACAAGAAGAACAAGAACAACAACAACAACAACAACAACAACCCCATACATATGATTCAAAATAAAAAATAAAAAGTGTCCCAGCGGCGGAAAAATTACCACTGGACGAATATCAAAACCAGGCCGAGTTTGCACCAATATTCTCACTCGTTTAGGTTGGCTAGGTTCAATTTCAATTTGCTCTGTATCTTCCACCTGAACTACCGCATCAGCCCCATCAGGAATAGGTCCTGCATATAAGCAAATGCTTCACATCACTATAAACAAACAAAGAATATTGATAAGCTCCAACAAAGTGTCTAATAAATGCAAATCTTATATGGAGTAGTGATATAGATTCACCCACAACATTGAAGGTTCTTCTGAGATGCTTGTCAAGGAGAAACGTCTTCGCTTCCATAGTGGATGCCAATAACTATCTGTTAATGTTATCTTTGATTTTTCAGTAGAATCAAGGTTGTTAGAATCAAGATTCTACCTAGGATCGTTGAAAGGGTAGGATTAGAGTTGGTAGAATCAGATTGTAGGATCGTGTGATCCTATAAATATGCATTAATGTGTTTTGGATTACTGATTATCTATGACATTTGTTCTTTTTTTAAGTTTTGAAGTGTAAATAAAAAACTTATTTGACTTCAACTATCATGTTTTAAAAAAAATACTTTCAATAATTATTTTTAAACTATGAATCAAGAAAATCTTGAATTTTAAATTGTTATTAATATTCATTTTAAATATATAGATGCACACATAAGTGAAATCGAGATTATATGAAAATATTTTACAATTGAAACTACCCTTGTAGGATCAGATCGTAGGATTGTAGAATCATGTTATGTACATACCACCTAAACTTTTAAGCTATGTAGGATCGCACGATTCTAGCAACATTAAGATCCTACCTACGATCCGAATCGATGGCCTACTTTTAGATTGTAGGATCGTGGAATCGTGGATCAGGATCATCATTCAAGTAACCATGAGTAGAATAGTTTAAAGTCGAGTCTAAGTCAAACATTATTTCTTTTTACGATTATATTTTAGATAAGGGCTTCATGTGGCTTAACTAGGAAGGCCAATTCAGAATTAGAAAATTAAACTATCTAGCTTTTTATGTGATAGGTCTTTTAAATTAAGTCTAGAATTATATGACCTCAGAAAAGCCTACACAAGAGAACGACACGTCTAAGATGGGAGCAAAGGGCCAAGGGACTAATCCAAGTTAAGGGAGGAAACAAGATTGGCGTCTAGAAATCGAGCTATTAAAAGGAGTACCAGACTAGCACATATTAAAGCAAAGCCCAGAAAAGAATTAGTCCAAGGGAGTGGAGTCATTTTGAAGCCTAAATACATGCATCCAATTTTTTCTTTTCAAACCCATATGATAGATTGAAGTTTATTCAAACCCAATGACCCGAATCTTAAATGGCAAGTGGGCTTAGGGGAAAAAATAGGTAAATTAACCGATATGAAGCGATAAATTTTTTTTATTGTGAGTTATTATTCTTCCAAAGCTTTCGTTACTTGAAGTGATTTACAAAATCTAATTGTCAACAGCCAGTTTTTCAAGATTAAACATACCTATATACAACACCTTCATAAACAGTATCTAATAATGGAGGACAATGACAGAAATTCAAATATCAAAACATACATTGTGGATAAAACAGTCTGTGAGAGATCACCATCTAGTGATAGAGAAAAGCTTCAAGTATAATTAATAAAGTATGTGAGTGATAACATACCATTCAAGATTAAGAAAAAGGAAGAAGTATAAATATATAAACTTACATTTCATTTCAGTTATTGACTTATGTTTCATCTAATGATAGACAAAAACTTATGCCAATAATTTAATCTTGAAAAACTGATGTTAATACGTGTTAAAACACATCATTCTAATACTTTTAAAACATATCATTGTGGATTAATGATAAATAAAAAAGCCATGAATATTAAACATACAAATAATACCTTTATAGAAAGGGGCATGATTAATTGGGTACCCATTGTCCCGACCAGAATTAACTAAGTACTTGATTATTGGGTTATTCGGGTCAGGACATGGGCCGCCAAATTGAGTACCTGCCTATTCGGGTACCCGACTTGTCGTGTACCCAAACCCAATTATGAAAAGTCGTAGTCCTAGTCATCCCAAATTGGTGCCTACTTCAACTATTGATTGTATTTTTACGAATCAAGTTTGAACATAATCAACAAAAGGATTTTGACCACAGCAAAACGTGTGAAGGATTCATCAACCCTTTCTTCCTTCCTTAAAATTGATAATAAATTTCAGCTAGAATTTTAATTTATTTTTCTTTAATTTAGACTAGTTGATTAGGAAATCCAAACTCTAAGTTAGTATAAACTTTTTAATTGTTTTTATGTTGGACGAATCAGATAATTTAATTTATCAAAACTTTGTTCTTCTTGACTTTTCAAAAACTCTTTTTTGGGTTGAGGGTTTGAGTTAGTCGCCCATGTTAGTCAATGCTTAAGCAACTTTGACTAGTGATCTTGGAAATCCTAAGCTTATTTATGCAGCAAATATCTCTATTAGAAATAGATTTAAGAATTGTTGCTCTATCTATTTATCTTATTTCATACGTCTACATATTCTTCTTTCTTAAAAGGCCTTATGCCATTATCAAATAAATCAAGATCTACCATTTGCCTTATTTCTCCCTAAAATACGCCTCACCAAAACCAACCAGAATTATCTTATCTTCTTTTCATCTGTCAATTTAATCCCCATCAAAAAACCAAAACCCTCCATAGTCGAAAACAACCCACACCATCGATAAACCATAAACCTTATATTAAAATTATCCCGTACCTATAAACACAAATAAACTCCTTTCACACGTCTCACTCTATAAATTCGTCTAACAAGATGGAATTAAAAATAAAGATTTAATCTTTGTCTCTATTCCCAAGTTCACACCTCTAATAAAACTTCCTAAACCCCTCCCCAACATAAAAAATAATTAAATAAATAAATAAAAGGTCAAACCTTCAATCCTAAATATGCAAAGTACAGATTCCTCACTCGATCCTAACTCAACTAGTTTTTATTAGTTTTATCTTCTACATAGAGCGCAATGTATGCATACCAAATGAACAAGAGAACTAGTCTAACTAATGCAAATAAGGTCATAATATGTAACCTACAAAACAATCAAGGTAGAAAATTATTAAAATACATGTAACCTAAGACACAATGAAAATTACAACAGGATGCCACAACATGATCATTACATTCTGAATATACATTCCCATCAAAATTCCACAAAAGCATGCAATATAATGTAAGAAAATTACAATTGGCATTTTCGTAAGACTAGCTAGCCAAGCAATGACATGAAAAAATTCTTTTTGCACTTCTCTATCAATTTTCCTGCCCCAGGGCCAGTTGTTCTTCTATGTTTATACGCAATTCTCACCAAGAAATCTCTCACAACTCACAAGTTAAAAATTACATGGTATTCCAGGGCTTTGCAACACATTTAGCTTACCTCCAGTAGTCACATAGGCAACAGTTCCAGGAGTGATAGTCACATCAACAGCATCATTTCCGGCCCTCGATTCAGTAATTACATGGTATTCCCCCGGACCATCTGCAGAAACCACTGCATAACCGTCCTATGAACATCATAGCACAAAATCCATAAACGTCAATAAAACATGAATTGCTTAAATCCAGCCAAAATAACACTACTGACTACAACAAGAATAAATTTATGACCACAATTACTCACTTGATACCACCTGTCCTAGCTCCTAGGGGTACTTCATAAGTGTGTTTCTATAACTATTTTCACAAATTCTACTTTCCGTTAGCACCATAATGCAAAAACGGTTTTGCAAATGATTGTAAGTGGATTTCGTGGTCAATGGAGATGGTTTCGCGGATTTCTCGACCTAAACGTTTATATATGGTCGCCATGTGGGGATGAAGCTTTGTTTCTGCACAATGAATTGCATTCCCATACCCGACAGGGTGTAAGCTAAGATTTAACAAACCAGCAAAACCCTAACAATTAAGAAACTGACTAACAACCTTAATTTGCATTGGCAAATTCCAAATTCATACTACGCACATCAAATTTTCTGTTCTTTTCACTTTTCCGCATCAAACCCAATATAATTACCATATAAACAAAAATAACCATCCACCCATTCAACTATTTCTAATAATAAATAATTCTATTAAAAAAACCCAATCATAAAACCAAGAAATCTGAGGTGTATTATGTGAAAAGACAAAATTAATTCAAAATAAAATGCTGATTGAGAAAGGGGGAGAAAAAGAAAAGACCTTAATGGATGCAGGGTAAGGAGGAAGAGGATCAGGAGCTTGAATATCTTGGGCTAAGATTCTGCCATGAGCTTGGTGAAGTGGGACAGTAACGGAATCCAGAATTGGAGTTACTCCCAATACAATTTTCAGTGCTTCATCTACTGTTATCATCATGGTTGTTGGGGATTCTTTTGCTAACTCTGGTGATAGGATATCCAAAAAGCACAAGAACAATGGGAAATGCGTCAAGAATTTGACTCTAAACCCTCAGGTGGTTTAATTTTACACAACAACTTGAACGAGACGGTCTCATAAAAATTTGAACTAGACAAATAATTTAATATAAAAAATTTAAATATTAAGCAAAATTTCATTTTATTTCTCAAAATAAATATATTTTTTCCATTCATGATGTTTGGGTAATATTGTTGTTACTAACAGCAAATAAAATCAGCAGGTCGAAAATAGTAAAGTATTTATTTGCTGTTAGTAACAGCGAACAATGATTTTGGTCAAAAAAAGTTAGCATATTTGTTCGCTGTTAGTAACAGCGAACAAATACTTTAATTTTTTTACCAAAATTATTGTTCGTTATTATTAACAGCGAACTAACACGGTCCTAAATACAATAGCATGTCTCCTTCTTTCCCATTTCCCCTAAATCTCAAAATTCTAAAATCTTATGTGACATGTTCCTCCCAAATTCCATCATTAAAACTACTGTATTTCTTCAATTCTTTACTTCTTCTAAGCTAATCCTACTAAAGTGGTCTGCCATAGACTTAGATTGATTTTAGGTAATTATTTCTTTGATTTATACATTTTAATTTCGAAAATTAGGGTTTATTAAATTTTTTTTCTAATTTTTTTTTC
>NC_080051.1:11586648-11589982 GCF_026212465.1 Amaranthus tricolor
TATTAAGTTTCTTTGCCATTTAGTACCCTATGGAGCAACCCACCTAAAGAACGTGCAACCGAATCCTTCATCCAAGTAGAATGGACAAGCAACAAACTCACGACTAAGATTGAAGTCGCCCCAATCTGTATTATTTTCAACTTTATAGCCACAATCACAAAGCTCTTGAATAGAATGCTTCTTTGACATCTAGCAAGACATATCATATAGTAACATATTTAATATTCAATAATAATATAAATCTTTATAAATTAAGCATCATATTAATGTTATACCTTATACTATCTTCAAAAACCACAAGCTAACGCACGAATGACGGAGTTTGGAATGCTTTCTATTTCAAACTGTGCTGCTTTTTTCAAAAAACTTTGATGCTTTTTGTATAAAACTGTGATATTTTTGTTTGTATGATGCTTTCTACTTCAAACTGTGCTGCTTTTACAAAAAACTTTGATGCTTTTTTTGTATAAAACTGTGATGTTTCTGATCTCTGCAATTTTGTTTTGCGATTACAGCGTTCCAGCATTCTTCTTCTCTTTGCGATTTTCTATCTTCGATTGTTCTTTGTTTGTTGCGATTTCATCTCTCTTCTTGCTGTGAGTTTGACTCTTGCGAATTCATTTGTTCTATTCTTCTGCGATTATTTTTCTTTGTTGCGATTTCATCTCTATTCTTGCTGTGAGATTTGTTCTACTCTTGCGATTTCATTTGTTCTGTTCTTTGATACACAAATTTCATTTGTGTCGATTAATTAGGGCATTGCGATTTTGTGTATTGCAATTATTTCTGCGATTTTCTATCTTCGATTGTTCTTTCTTTCAATTTTGAAGATTTGTTCTTTGATACACGAATTTTCCTTCTATTTTCTGCGATTTTTTCTTGCATCGATTAATTAGGGCATTCCATCGTTTTTCTCTTTTGCGATTTCTTACAATTTCTTGAACGATCAACCACGAATTAGGGCATTCCAACGATTGTTCTTGCTGTGAGTTGTTGCGATTTCATTTGTTCTTTTCTTCGAATTAAACACGGAAACAATTATGTTGACGTGTGATGCTTTTTGTATAAAACTGTGATGTTTTTGTTTGTATGATGCTTTCTACTTGAAACTGTGCTGCTTTTACAAAAAACTTTGATGCTTTTTTTGTATAAAACTCTGATGTTTTTGTTTGTATGCTTTCTATTTCAAATTGTGCTGCATTTTTCAAAAAACTTTGATGCTTTTTGTATAAAACTGTGATGTTTTTGTTTGTATGATGCTTTCTACTTCAAACTGTGCTGCTTTTACAAAAAACTTTGATGCTTTTTTTGTATAAAACTGTGATGTTTCTGATCTCTGCAATTTTGTTTTGCGATTCCAGCGTTCCAGCATTCTTCTTCTCTTTGCGATTTTCTATCTTCAATTGTTCTTTGTTTGTTGCGATTTCATCTCTTTTCTTGCTGTGAGTTTGACTCTTGCGAATTCATTTGTTCTATTCTTCTGCGATTATTTTTCTTTGTTGCAATTTCATCTCTATTCTTGCTGTGAGATTTGTTCTGCTCTTGCGATTTTATTTGTTCTATTCTTTGATACACAAATTTCATTTGCGTCGATTAATTAGGGCATTGCGATTTTGTGTATTGCAATTATTTCTGCGATTTTCTATCTTTGATTGTTCTTTCTTTCAATTTTGAAGATTTGTTCTTTGATACACGAATTTTCCTTCTATTTTCTGCGATTTTTTCTTGCGTCGATTAATTAGTGCATTCCATCGTTTTTCTTTTTTGCGATTTCTTGCAATTTCTTGAACGATCAACCACGAATTAGGGCATTCCAACGATTGTTCTTGCTGTGAGTTGTTGCGATTACATTTGTTCTTTTCTTCGAATTAAACACGAAAACAATTATGTTGACATGTGATACTTTTTGTATAAAACTGTGATGTTTTTGTTTGTATGATGCTTTCTACTTGAAACTGTGCTGCTTTTACAAAAAACTTTGATGCTTTTTTTGTATAAAACTGTGATGTTTTTGTTTGTATGCTTTCTATTTCAAACTGCACTGCTTTTTTCAAAAAACTTTGATGCTTTTTGTATAAAACTGTGATGTTTTTGTTTGTATGATGCTTTCTACTTCAAACTATGCTGCTTTTACAAAAAACTTTGCTGCTTTTTATGTATAAAGCTGTGATGTTTCTGATCTCTGTAATTTTGTTTTGCGATTCCAGCGTTCCAGCATTCTTCTTCTCTTTGCGATTTTCTATCTTCGATTGTTCTTTGTTTGTTGCGATTTCATCTCTTTTCTTGCTGTGAGTTTGACTCTTGCGAATTCATTTGTTCTATTCTTCTGCGATTATTTTTCTTTGTTGCGATTTCATCTCTATTCTTGCTGTGAGATTTGTTCTACTCTTGCGATTTCATTTGTTCTGTTCTTTGATACACAAATTTCATTTGCGTCGATTAATTAGGGCATTGCGACTTTGTGTATTGCAATTATTTCTGCGATTTTCTATCTTCGATTGTTCTTTTTTTCAATTTTGAAGATTTGTTATTTGATACATGAATTTTCCTTCTATTTTCTGCGATTTTTTCTTGCGTCGATTAATTAGGGCATTCCATCGTTTTTCTCTTTTGCGATTTCTTGCAATTTCTTGAACGATCAACCACGAATTAGGGCATTCCAACGATTGTTCTTGCTGTGAGTTGTTGCGATTTCATTTTTTCTTTTCTTCGAATTAAACACGAAAACAATTATGTTGACGTGTGATGCTTTTTGTATAAAACTGTGATGTTTTTGTTTGTATGATGCTTTCTACTTGAAACTGTGCTGCTTTTACAAAAAACTTTGATGCTTTTTTTGTATAAAACTGTGATGTTTTTGTTTGTATGCTTTCTATTTCAAACTTTGCTGCATTTTTCAAAAAACTTTGATGCTTTCTGTATAAAACTGTGATGTTTTTGTTTGTATGATGCTTTCTACTTCAAACTGTGCTGCTTTTACAAAAAACTTTGATGATTTTTTTGAATAAAACTGTGATGTTTCTGATCTCTGCAATTTTGTTTTGCGATTCCAGCGTTCTAGCATTCTTCTTCGCTTTGCGATTTTCTATCTTCGATTGTTGTTTGTTTGTTGCGATTTCATCTCTTTTCTTGCTGTGAGTTTGACTCTTGCGAATTCATTTGTTCTATTCTTCTGCGATTATTTTTCTTTGTTGCGATTTCATCTCTATTCTTGCTGTGAGATTTGTTCTACTCTTGCGATTTCATTTATTCTGTTCTTTGATACACAAATTTCATTTGCGTCGATTAATTAGGGCATTGCAATTTTGTGTATTGCAATTATTTCTGCGATTTT
>NC_080051.1:11597582-11600082 GCF_026212465.1 Amaranthus tricolor
CATAATGTGCAGCTGAATTATTGAACCAAATTTCATAATGCATATCATCCATAACATCCTGAAGTCATACATAAGGTTCATTTGCTACATCAGAGATACTAAAGTCATTGACTAACTAATAAACAGTAATAATGTTTCACAAACTAACATCAAAGCTACTAAATTCATGTGTGAGATGTTTGAGATGCGTCTACTGGTTGTGAAGAGTTGGTGTTGGCTTCTTCTTGACATTGGCTCATTTCTCCCCTTTTCTTCTGTATTGCCTTTTTTGGAACACCATCACCCATTAGCCTTCCTCTTTTTGCTGGAGGTTTAGGGGGTGCAGGTCGGTTCTTGCACTTGCTCTTATTGTGGCCTAGACCTCCACAGTTACTGCATGCATTGGGCTTCCTCTTTCTTAGTACTGGAGGTTCAGGTTTAGCTTCCCCTTCACCCTTCTCTTTGATTCTTTTTTTTTTGTGATGGTCTGCCAGGGAGCTTTTTAATACTAGGGGGGTTAGGTTTGGGATGTTCAGTAGAATCTCATTGCTTCATTCCAGGAATTGGGTGGAAAATAGGTGCATACGCTAAGGCATAAATCTCCTTACTGTATGCCTTGTGCACATACATTTCAAGATTGCCCCTGAATGCCATGATGCATTTGAATGCATGACAGCAAGGGATTCCTGTCAAATCCCACCTGAAACAACCACATGAATGCTTTTTCAAGTCAACCACCCATCTATCTCCATCATGATCCACCTCAAACAAGTCAATGTCAGAAATTGTCTCAAAGCAGTTGTTGGCCATCTCTTGGGCTGTTTTGAGCACCTTCAGAGCAGCTGGCATGATTGACCCTTGATAATTCCTACATCCCTCCCTTTTGTTGAAAGCCCTTGCCATGACATATCTTCTTATCCACTCCATCATGCTCAATATTGGTTTGTTTCTGCACTCCCTCAAAACTGAATTGAATGACTCACAACAATTGTTCAACAGCATGGCTGACTTGCTCTTGGGGTTGAAAGCATGCCTACTCCACCTTTGAATAGGGATGTTGTCCAAATACTTGAAAGCATCAACAGACAACATCTTAATGGCTTGCATGTGGTCATTAAATTTGTCCTGCATTATTTACCAAACAAGTGGGATTAATACATTGTTATTGATTATTGTTTACCAAACAAGAGTAGAGTTTATAACATTGCCTTGGTGCCTGCCCTTGGTGCCTACCAAAACAAAGACTTAAAAGCCGTTCCTACAAAATTGAGTTTGAAGTTGGCCCATATATGTCTGCAACAATACCTTACATCTGCATTAGGCACTACTTTGGAGAATGCATCCAACAGTCCCTGTTTCACAACAATTGTGTTAAAATATTGTATAGAATACTTGAAATAGAGCAAAACAGGGGAAAACAAAGGCAATTTATTGTACCTTTTGCCTGTCAAACATGAAGGTTAGCTGCTCATTTTCATGGACCCAAGTGATTTGTTCAGTAACACTACCAAGATCTTTGGTCAACAGATCAAGAAACCATGCCCAAATTTCTTTATTTTCAACTTCTACAACAGCCCACGCTATGGGAAACAGGTTATTATTCCCATCTTTACCAACTGCTACCAAACAAACTCTTGGCCATTGCCCTTTCAAGTGGTACCCATCAACACCAATTATGTGCCTACAACCTTGTATAAACCCCTCCTTACAAGGCTGCAAATAGATGTACATTCTTTGGAATGTAGTTGGGGGCCTTTCTATATCACTCACAACAACAAAAGCAGATGAACCTACTAGGTATTTCCTAACTGTAGCAGCATAGTCCCAAACCCTTTGGTATTGCTCTAATGCACTACCATGAATCATGTGAAGAGCAATGACCTTGGCATAATAGGCCTTGTGATACTTCACACTTACCCCAATGTCCCTAAGAATCAACTTCATGAAGTACTTGAGCTTCAGATTGGGGTCATCCCTAAAATGATCTTAATACCTTTCAGCAAGAAATTCAGATGTAACTTTGGGGTTTGCACTATCAAATCCACAACTATGTTCATTGGTCATACTTTTAATCTGCCAAGTTTCCTCCAATTTCAATTTTCTACAATGAATTCTAAATAAACACTTCTGCTCATCACATATGCATTCTATATACCTACCGTACTTCAAAGGGCACTTGCATCTATGTTTACAGTATACACTAACTCTTCTTCTATTGTTATGCAAGAAATAGTAATCATACCTGTTCATAATAGCATGGTGCCTAATTGCCTTCCTAAGATCCTCCACAGTTTCAAATCTAATTCCTTTCTTCAACTCCAAATTTTTTTTAAAGTCAACCTTAGGGTTGAATACTGGTCCCTCATCCACCTTATCATCATCTGAATCTGCTCCACTGCCTTCCTCCTCTGAGTCTTCATTCAAATCATCATCTTCTCTGACTTGAACCTCTTCATCCCTAACAGTCAGTTGAGGGAACTTGTGCTGTTGCAGGCCGTTCTCAACCCTACTGTCCAAGTTC
>NC_080051.1:11605082-11607582 GCF_026212465.1 Amaranthus tricolor
AGGAAGATCCATTTGCATTGATCACAAAAGGTCTTGAAGGAATTATGAAGATGCGAAAGAGATTTAAGAAATTTAAATCCAGAAATAAAGGTAAGTCTTCTAACTCTAATTCAAACTTTAAGACTAACAAACTTGCTTGTTTTGAGTGTGGTTCTACAGAACATATCGTAAAGGACTGTCCTAAGAAGAAAAGACAATCCTACAAAAAGAAAAAGAACAAACAAGCGATGGTTGCAACTTTGAGTGATTCCGAAGGATCATCCGAATCTGAAACTGAAGATGGACAAGCTCATGTATGTCTTATGGCTGATAATGATGATAATGATGATTTAGATCAAAATCATAAAGAGGTACGTGACTTTCTTAACACATGCTCAAAAGATGAATTAGTTACAACTCTCGTCAATATGTTTCAAATTGAGAAAATTTTAAAAGATGAGAAAAACACTTTAGAAGATAGAATACGTCATTATGCTAAAGGTTGTGAAGAAATCATAAATAAAAATGAATCGCTAAAGGCTGAAAACATTAATCTTGAAAAGACTGTCAAGGTCTTGAAAGAACAGAATCTCAGCCAGACTAAACAACTCATTGACCTTAAGAATGAGAACAATGATCTTGAAGCCAGGATCAAAACCTTGAAAAATGAGTCTGAGAAAAATCTACAAGCATTAACCAAGCTAAATGAATCTGAATCCAAATTCACTAAAATGCTTACACGACAAAAACCAACTAGTGATAAACGTGGTATTGGTTATAATAATGTTACACATAACTATAAGAGTAAAACCACATTTGTGAAAGGTGCATATAAACATAAACGTACTCCTACTTGCACATTGTGTTGCAAAGAAGGACATATAAGATTTGCATGTCCTTACAGACGTAAGGAAAATTATATTATCAAGAATTCCTTTCCTCTTGAATTACGTGGACAGATAAAGCAAATATGGGTTCCTAAAGGGACAAGACCACCCAACATGGTCTATCCCGAATATGGTTCCAAATTTTTCACTTGGATAGCCAAGTAAGGTTGAGAAAGGTTTTTTTTTTTGTTTTGTAGGTTAAACAAAAGTGGATTTTAGATAGTGGATGCTCGAGGCATATGAGTGGTAAAATCTCTTTATTTTCTGAAATTAAAGAAAAATACAATGGCTCAATCACGTTAGGAGATAAAGGTAAATGCAAAATTTTAGGCGTTGGTAAAATTGGTAAGAATCCATCTAAAACTATTGATAATGTTTATTTAGTTGAAGGTCTAAAATTTAATTTGCTAAGTGTGTCTCAACTATGTGATAAAGGTAATGAAGTAATATTTGACAAAGAAAAATGTGTTGTTAAAAATCCTAATACCGGAGATACCACATCTTTCTCAAATCCTTAACGAGAGGTGCAAGATACACATCTATGTCATTGCCAGGTTGTTTAGGACCCGAGATAAGAAGCGAAAGCATTATGTACTTACGCTTCATACACAACCAAGGTGGCAAATTAAAGATCACTAAAAGTACCGGCCAAGTACTATGTTGAGAACTAAGATTGCCGAATGGGTTCATTCTATCCGTACACAGTCCGAGCCTTAAATTACGAACCTCATCCCCAAAAGTCTTATGCAACCTATCAATACTCTTCCACTCCGGAGAATCAGATGGACGTGTGACCAAGTGACCTTTCTTCACCCTATCTGTATGCCACCTCAAATTTAACGCATCTTTCTTTATAGAAAACAAGCGCTTGAATCTAGGTATTATTGGAAGATACCACAATACCTTAGCCGGGGCCCTTTAGCATCCCGAGCCCCTTTACGCTTGCAGCGCGATAACCCACACCTAGGACACTCTTCTAAGTTCTCGTTTTCATTCCGATACAACACACAATCATTCGGACACGCATGAATCTTCTGGTACTCTAAGCCAAAAGGACACATGAGCTTTTTGGCATAATATGTCGACTTTGGAAGTTCATTTCCCTCAGGAAGCATCTCACCTAACGCTTCTAACAACATTGTGAAACTAGCGTCACTCCAATTGAACTTTGACTTAATGTTGAAAATTGTCAACACTGCTGTTAGTTTGGTGAACTTTGTACATCTAGGGTACAAAGGCTTTTGAGAAGCCTCTGTCAACAAGTCAAAAACACGAGGACGTTTTCCTAACTCATCCTCGACTCCCTCCATCATCTCATCAACACGATCCACATCCTCATCGACATTCTCTTCATCTGTCTCATACCCATCAACATGATCTACTACATCTTCATTGACATCGGCCACATTATTGACGTCCTCAACAACACTTTTCTCTTAGTAAACTCCCTCCTCACCATGCCAAACTCAAACATGATATTGAGGCCTAAACCCACGTCGAAGTATGTGCTCCCTAAGGATATCAACACTATCTACCTTTGATACATTGCCACAACTGACACATGGGCAATAAAAACCAACTCCCCCGATCCTAACTTGATGTTCAACCGCAATACTACAAAATTCTAATACGCC
>NC_080051.1:11623276-11645776 GCF_026212465.1 Amaranthus tricolor
CTACAAACTTTGAGTTTTATTGCCAAGCTAGCGAGATTATTGGCGACAAAATAACTTTATGTCGAAAAAATAGCTGGGGACAACAACGTTTGTTAGCTTTACGTTTTAATATTGTAGTATGGGTAGAGGTGTTCATTCGGTTGATCGGGTCGGTTTCGGACGGGTGTTATTCGGTTCGGTTGCATTTCAGATCGGTTATTTTTCGGCTGTGTGTTACAACGGGTCACACTCGGGTCGAGTCGGTTAGTCACGGTTCGGTTAGAGATCGGTTATTCAAGCTATCGGGTTAGCATCAGTTCGGTGTCGGTTGAAGTTCGTGTCGAGTGTCAATCGGTCTCGGGTTGTCATCGAATACTAATTGGTTCGGTTTTTTTCGGGTAATGATCGGGTTCGAGCTTTATTTTTCGAGTAGTTATCGGTTACGGATAACTATTGATCGGGTCAATATCGAAATAAGTTAATAGTCAGGTTTTTAATTGATGTATGCCCATTTACTTACAAAAAATAATTACCGATTGTTTTATCAGATATAGCAGATAGGGGTGTCAAACAGGTCGGGTTTGGTCATTTTCAGGTTCGGATCATATAAAAATGGGTCAATAAACCCTTAACTTGAACCTGACCCATTTAATTAATGGGTCAAAAATTGAAACCCCGACATGATCTGTAGCAGATCGGATCAACCTGCTAATGACCAATTTAACCTACTTTTTTTTTAGGTCATCAAATTCATATATTTCAGGTCATTTGACCCATTTAACCTTAATTAAAGGCTTCCTCCAAAAATAAACGTATGCCACTTAATGCAGCGAGCACACGGTATTCTTTAGTAAAAGGCAAAAGAATAGTTCGCTTGGTGCTCACGGCGTGACTGCGTAAGTTGGTATGAGATCTGTGGAAGTGATTTAAAGGATTTTTCTTTTATTAGTATCTTTCATAAACGATGTGGGATAACTTCCTTTGTTATTGAAGGTCATCTTCAGCTGACAAATCCCTTAGCCGATGTGGGACAACTTTCTTTCTTATTGAAAGTCATCTTCAGCTGACAAATCCCTCAATACATGGTAATTGGTATTATCTTAGTTTTACGAAGTATTTGGCAAATGTTGATCCGTCTTAAATTTAATAAATGGGTTAAATAGGTTTTTTTCGGATTTAAATATTCAACCTGAACCTAATCATTTAATAAACAGATCAGGTCGGGTTGACCCATTTAATTAATTGGGTAAAAAATCTAAACCCAAACCCGCTAATTTCGAGTCGGTTTCAGATCAGGTTAGCAGGTCGGGTCAGCTTTTGCTAGCCCTAATATTAGGCAGATCAATTTATTTCAATTAGTTTATATATATATATATATATATATATATATATATATATATATATATATATATATATATATATATATATATATATATATATATATATATATATATATAAATATATATATATATATATAAATATATATATATATATATATATATATATATATATATATATATATATATTCCGTATGCAATCTCTTCTGTATAGATATTGTGTTCTTCCTTTTTTCGTATTATTAGAAAACTGAAATTGGACTTAATTTGCTAAAATTAGGTGAAAATTTGATTCGGATTTATAACAGTTCGATTTACAATCGGTTTGGGTTTGTATCAGTTCAGGTTAAAAACAGTTCGATCAATAATCGATCGGGTTTGTATCAGTTCGGGTTAAAAACAGTTCGATCTTATTCGGTTTTAGTCAGGTTACATTCGGTTACGTGCATAATTCGGGTCGGATTTGACTCGGGTCGATCACTGTTCAGTTCGGGTAACATCGGTTAAGGTTTATATGTCGGGTTTAAAATTCGGTTGCAGTTCGAGTTCGATTTTGCCCTTTTCGGTTATCAAACGGTTCGAGTGAAGTATCGGTTCGGGTAATTGCGGTTGGGTAAACCTAAAAAACTTACATTTTTTCGAGTCGGATAATTTTCGATTCCGGGTCGGATTTTCGGGTCGGGTTTGTTTTGAACAGCTCTAAGTATGGGCATTATGAAAATTGTTGACAACCTAGGTATTATGAATAATTTACAAATAAAATAAAAAAAATCACCTCTTATGTAAGACTGTCTCCCCATGAGATGAACCACATAATTAACTCATTTCTGTGTTTAATCACTCTAAAATGGTAAGTAATCGTTCTAATACACTAAATGTACATAGACCAGTCCAATAAGAATGGTCTCACCATGACCATCCCATTTAAGAATTTGTGAAATAAAAAATAAAAAATTATAATCAAACTTATACTAAGAAAGAAGCAGGCATTGCTTTGCCAACGACAAATGGTTACCTTATATCGTACAATCAGAGGTTATTAATGACAAGAAATCAACTCAATAAAAAATTAACTGTTGTATTAGCTTTTTAGTTGGAGGTTATCATTGATATAAAAAATTTCAAGAAACAAACCCAATTAAAAACCTAATTCCATTGTATTATCTTATATGCCAATATCATTTGTATATCGATCCTTATACTCGTTGACTTGTCGAAAGTAAATGATCTCTGATGTGGTGGGAATTTTACATCAATCACCATCTTATCTCAACTTTCTTGTACTTATAAAATAATAATTTCATGTATTTTCATTATAAGAATATTCCAAGGCAATCAATATCAGGAACACCCTCAAATATCTGCTTAAACCACCGCCTTCAACAACATCATGGGTAAGTGTAGAATAACAATACTTATAAAATGCCAATCTCAAATAAAAGAAGCTGTTAACATATCCAAAATGCCAATCTTGGCTCAACCAACCATATCCAAAATCCTGATCATAACAAATTTTATGTACGAGAGTCCATATATTCCGTGTATGATTTTGATAACATATGTCGAATTCAACCCACGAATTTCAGAGCACTACTAAAAAACATCTATATCGTATATCTATTTTTTACGATAATTTTGCATTCTTATTATATCGATTCAACTATACGGGAATTTGATTCATGTGATGACCCGTAACTAAGGGGTACTACATTAATCACTTAGTCTCTGGCTTATTGTCGTTATAAATCTGTACTGGTCGCCCTAAATCTTATGATTTAGGGGATGTAGGAAATAATGGTAAAACATTTTTAAGTATACTATTTTCCTTATGATTATCAGGTGTACTATTGACTAAATTTGTGTCTTTAACTTCACCCAAATTCTTCTCATCTACTACACATGAACGCAAATTAGGGTTGAATTCAAACAAACGTTTCATGTTCTCAATAGATGAATATGGCTCTATGTACATGTAACCCCCATTTCGTGAGAAGGTGCAAGGCTTGTAAATAAGTCCTTCGGTCGGTGAGATCATCGGAAACAACAATTGGTTTCCATGTGAAGAAATATATAAAATGGAAAAATTACTAAATGTAGTATTACCTAAATTACTATAATCTAATTTTGTAGCAATGATGTTTGAATTGTTATTCGTGAGTAGACCTGTCAAATTGGTTAGTCGGGCTGAATTCTCTGGTGGATTTGCACCGATATTTGGGATTGTTGAGGGTTCATTTCTTGATGAGGTAATAAGATTTGACGCTTCAGGAAAAGGTCTTGGTAATTGGGGCCTATTCAATATTGCATGATTTGATTGTTGTGCATAACTTAAATTGATAAGCTCTTTTTGCACCTGATATACAATGTAAAATTATTCAATGTGACAATAAATTTTCAAATACCAAAAAATTATTAAAGTTGTAAATGAAGAGGAATTTACCGTTATAAGTCTATGCACCTCAGACACTTGCATGTTAAAAATTTGTTGATGGCTGTAAAGAGTATCATAACAAATTAACATAAAAATGTATCTTTGCAATTATAAAATTAATAAAAATATACAAAACATGTTGGAGTAGAGTTTCAAAATATGTGCGTCGTTACAGTTAATGATGTCAAATATATAGGTAGTTTTGTGTAGGGATGACAGTTAAGGTACACCATATGAAGCTTGGCAGAAGAGAAATCAAGAGTGGAGTAGCTCATGTTTTCAGGCACATCCCGAAGGAAATCTAGAAAAGCTTGATGAGAAAGGAGAAAAATGCATCTTCATTAGACACTACAACAAAATTTACTTTTAGTGGCATATTTTAGTAAAATTCGAAAAAAGTCACTAATTTATATTTTTAGTGTTATAATTGTTACCTTTTATTTTGAATTCAATATAGTGATTTAGTGACACTTTATATGGCCTTTAGTGACATATTACATATGTCATATTAGTCAGTAGCGACATTTATAAGAAATGTCACTAGATTCAAAGTCTAAAAAACTTTAATATGATGTTTTATTATGTTGCCATTGTTATTAAAATCACGATTTTAATTTACGACTCTACGATTTTACGATCCAAAAACAACTGAGCGATTCGAATCATCGGTAGAATCATAAGTTGGTAGAACATTACGATTCCAATCAATACAAAATTCGTAGAGATAAAATCATATCAAGATTCTGCAATTCTACGATTTAATGATTCAATTGTACAAATTTATTCTTAACTTTTATTAATTTTTCTTATCATCTATCATTAATTTTTCTTACGATTTAATGACCCATCATTATAAATTTTTAAAAGTAAATTTCTTCATTGGTATGAAGATTTAAACTAATTATCAAAAATTTTTCTATTTCATTCTTAAAAATAAAATGAATGAAAATTTTAATAGACTTATACTTTTGAGATGAATAATTATGACTGGATAGCAAATTTAAGTTTATTATAGAAATTTACAATTCTACCGATTCGATTCCACAGGTCTTAACGATTCCAAGTAGAATCTCGATTTTAACAACTTTATATGCTGCTAAAGGATTTAATAATGTCACTAAATCCACTTTATATACCATTCTAAAGTATATTATGTTGTAGTGAGATATAGTATATGTTGTACCGAGATACAATTTTTGTAGGTAATTATAGTTAATGATGTCAAATATATTGGTAGTTATGTGTAGAATGACAGTTAAGGGTATGACTCCCTATGAAGCTTGGCACAAGAGAAAGTCAAGGGTGGAGCACCTCAAGTTTTTGGGTGCTTCCCAATGGAAAATTAGTTGATGAGAAAGGAGAAAAATAAGCCTTTGATTTTTTTATAAAACCGAAGATCTTCTCTACATACTGAAATCGAAAGAGTTGATCATCTAACCTAAATGGGTATGGAAGGAAAAAGAAATTGTTGCTCGTGAAGGAGATACTCTTCCAATAAAATGAGATATGAAAGACAATGTAATTCAATCAACAAGCTCTTCATCTTAACAATATACACCATCCAACCTGAGGTCACCTCTAAGCCCTACAAGTCCTACACCTCAAAATCAACCACAAGAAGACCCCTAAATTTTTACAATTTTTACATTTACATCTAATCCAATTCAATATACAAAATCAAATTCGCCACCAATCGCATTTTGAAAATTCATATTCTCAAACTCCTAACACATTAAACAATAAGTAGCATTAATCCTATGCCTTTTATCAAACATCTTGTATGCACAACACAAAACCCACATGATATTATACAAAAAAATTAATTATCAAGACTATATTCTAAAATTTAAGCTAATACAAAGATCTACGACACATTTCCAACAACATCAACATGCAATCACAATTTACTCTTAGACATTAATTTTAAAATTGGCCTTAGTTCGGCTTAAGAGGTCGTTTCGTTTGTATTTTTTTAAAATCTAGAAACGAAAATGGATACAACTTTCCCTTTCTTAGTGTTTGTCTTTACTTTAAAATTAACCTTTACGTTACTTTATGTTAATGCATTACCCTCTGTTATTACTTCACTGATATATGCGGTAACAGATTTGTTACTTGTTACCCTGCCAAAAGAGGAGAGAAAATTGAAAAAATCATCACACATGTTGTAGTATTATCTTCCTTCCTTTGTCTTTCTCTCCTTTATTTTTATTAGAATATCCTTACCCCTTTTTATACCAAACAAATATTACAATAATCCTTGTCATTTTTCTTTTTCCTCCTTTAAGAGTTCTCTTTCCATTCTCTTTCCACTCTTTATACCAAACACCCCCTAAATTTATTTAATTTTGATTATCAATCGCTTACAACACATAATTAGTTTATGTAAAACATCATCATTATCATCCTACCTAGTGTATCCCACTCATAGAAGAACTATGGACAGGGTTTGGGGAGGGAAGAACGGTGGCAACTCATACCCATAAAGAAGAGTGCAACAAAAGGAAAAGATAATAAGACGTAGCTACACGGAAAAGATAAAAGGAATGCATATAAATAAAATAAATATGTAGAACCATCTACAGAAGAAAACAAAGGAAAACAAAACTAATAATATAAGAAAACAAAGGAAAACAAAGGAATGCATATAATTAGATTATGTAAAACGATGTGATTAAATAAAAAACATACTAATAAATTATTGGATCAAGTGCTTTTTGTTTTCGGTTTAAGTTTTAAAGAGCTTAAAATAAAACATACCATCATCATATTCTTTATATCCCCTATTTAAAAGTATGATTGGGATCTCTGCCGGAATAAAAGGCATATGCTATAATAAAACTTAAATAACAACATATTCTATTGATTTATAAGAATTGTATTTTCTAGTACCACATATCTTACAAATCGTCTGCCTACTCCTGCTCTCCAAAATTAATCTCCATTTTTCACATCATTTAATGTTTCATCAAATTACTCCAAATTACATTCCTTTGATTGATTAAGTTATCCATGGCTTAGGCCTTACAACATCCACAAGCTACAATCTCAATTTACTTCATGTATATTTGTTAGTTATTATCCATCTCAAAGTGTATATCATTGTCTTGATCCTCTCACCCTCAAAATTCATAGCTCTTGTCATGTTTGAATTTTTGAAAGTGATTTCTTATCATTCTCTCACGATATTATTAATGTCACCTTGACGAAATCATGATATCAATGCCTGAATTTCCCTTTCTTTATCCACTGGTGCGAAATTATCTTTTTTCCAAAGAATATTTTAGACCTATCTCCATTCCAACTCTAGTCTCCTTCCTTACCCTCTATGTCAATGTGTATGTTGATGATGTTATCACTATCGCTCCCGATCCTTTACAACTTAAGGAAATTATTGATAGAAATTTTGGGCGCACGTGGAATTTGTAATTGAATGCAAATATATATATGTATTACATTTACTAAATACAAAAATTTTATTACCTCATAATTTGTAAAATAATAATTTTGGTGGGAAATTTATTCCGCACCTATACACTCTTCACTTATGTTTTTATGTGAGCTCATGTCTCACTTATCTCTCAGAACTCATTTTTAAGGTGTACATTACTTGATCACTCACACATATCATTGGTGCACTCTTACTCTAGTAAGACAAACAATCTATTTATATTAAAATGTGGGGAGTTTGAGAAGTTTGTTACACAACTCTACATTTATCTGGAGTATTCTTATATTTTTACTTATCTAGAATTTTCTATTATTCTCTAGATTTTTTAGGCTCAATCTAGTCTAGTTTATTCTAGATTTTTCATATTACATTCTTTCACTCCCCCCTAATATGAAAAATCTTGAAACAAAATCTTGAGTAATTATTAATGCACATGTCACCAACACTTACCGATCTTCTTGCTTATCTTTGTTGTTTTTGGCGCCCTTGTCACAAACGTATACTAGTTTTCAATTAATTTTTTCTTCTTGTTGATATCTTGCTACCAATCGTTTTCTTCTAGATTGTTTTTAGAAGATCTCTTGTTTTCACGGGTACTCATGTTCTCTGAATTTTTTGATGCTTGTTTTTTGTCTTCTCATTTTTTTTTGTTTTCTTATTATCAACTCCCACCAATTTTTCTTCAATTTGTCTCTTTATTGTTTTCTTTTGTTAGTACTAATATCACCAACTTTTCACATTCCTTTCATAAATTAATTTCTCAATCCTCTTTTTATTGTCAGATTTCTTCAAATAGTTTTGTTAATGCCCATGTCATTAACATTCTCCATAATTTCTTTTCCTATGTCTTTTAATAATTCATCGATTTTTTTCATGTTAATGCTTATGTCTTTAACCCCCCCCCCCCCCCCCCCCCCATTTTCATATATTTGTTAATTCTCTTATAACTAACCTATTAAATTCTTAAATTTTTTTGAGTTTTCTAATTTTTTGGTGCTCTTGTCACCAACATCGTTCATCAATTTTTATTTTGTGATTTTTATTTATAGCTTTTCCTTTATGATATCCAAAATACTTACCACACCACTTGTTGTTGTCCTTTGATCATTTCTTTGATTGCTTCATCGTACTTTACACTTGGCCTCCCAACCTTCCAGCTCTGATACCATAATAGAGTTTTCAAGCGCACGTAGAATTTGCAGTTGACCTCAAATAAATATTGTGTTACATTTACTGAATACAACTATTTTATTACATCATAATTTGTACAATGATTTTTGTAGGACACTTGTTTTGCACCTATGCACTCTTCACTTATTTTTTTATGTCAGCTCATGTCTCATTTATCTCTTACAACTCTCATTTTAAAGTGTACATCTCCTGTGTATTCGCACATATTATTGGTGCATTCCTACTCTGATAAGCCAAACAATCTATTTATACTATAATATAGGGGAGTTCGAGAAGTTTGTTACACAACTCCATATTTTTCTAGAGTATCTTGTATTTTTACTTATTATCTAGATTTTTCTATCATTCTATAGATGTTTTAGGCTCAATTTAGTCTACTTCCTTCTACATTTTTCATATTACATCCTATCATTTATCTCCACTTAAGCATCTTTTTTCTCTCTCAAGGCTGTGCTTCACTCTCTTTTTTTTTTCTTGGGGTTGAAGTTATTTCTCACTCTTATTGGTTATGTATATCTCATACTAATGACATTTTATATTAGTTCTGTCAAATAGATTACGTTGGGTTGGGTTTGGGTTTGGGTAAAAAACCTGTTAACCCAAACCTAACACATTAAGTTAATTAAGTCAAAAATAACAACCCTAACTCGACCTACAACAGATCAGGTCGACCTGATTTTAACCCAATTAACCCGCAGAGAGTTTTTTGTTTTCATTTTAAGGTTTTTAACATTGACTACATTTAACTTTTTATGCCTCAATTTTAAATTTTTTATTTTTTAGTTGTTTATTATTATTATTATTATTATTATTATTATTATTATTATTATTATTATTATTATTATTATTATTATTATTTATTATTATCGTATTCCATTTCATAGAAAGAGAGTTTACAAGAAGTTGTTGGGGAGTCGAGAAACAAGCTGAGCACCCACACCTTTTTGGATACAAAAAGCTAGTCTATGATAAATGTAAGCCCTGTACTTGGTGTTACTTGAGTTGCTCGAAGAAAACGATGCAACCCTTGCTAACAAATCGAGCGCGTCTTCATCTAACTCCCCGAAAGTGGAGAAAGCAAAGGGGATAAATTTGTAGCCATTCTCCTTACACTAAGCAGTGTATTTCCTTCTCTTTCTTTCTGCCGCATTAGCTAAAGAGTCACCCGCGGCTCATGAAGGGACTCCTATGCCGGCAAAGAGAGAGCTTCCGGTTACATCCACGCAAGCATGTTTGTCATGAACCCAGTTAAACAGAAGAAGGTCTGCTGGCCTATGATCCTTTCCTGCCTGCGAAGAAAACCTCACGAGAGCCTCCTTTCGAACTGAAATCCCAACTTTGCAAAAAATATCCACAAGCATGTCTCAGACCAAATTGTGACGAAACTTCACGCCAAGTTCACTGGAGCAATGAACAGCGTGATCACCCCATCTGTCCATCTTGGGGGTGTTGCAGCTCGGGCATAAACTACCTTCGGTGAACAAGGGGATATTGAGCCGATAGCATAAAACCAATCGAAATTGACGATGATTCATCTTCTGTCCCAAACCATCAATAGGGATTGTCAGCAAAAAATCTTGAGCATATGGTTCACGAGTGGAGCTGAGAATGGCAACTTGTCTTGGGGTAAGCATGTAACTAGATGCAAGGCTCTTCTCAACAACACTAAAATAAGCCCCTGCTACCTTTTTCATCATATGGGGGTGGGTTCATCGTGGGGAGAAAGAGCGTTGGAGCCACAGAATACCCGAAAGAGAGCAAGAGCCCATTCAAAGGCTGGACCCGGAGAGAAGAGATCGTTGTTAGCCAAAATCTTAGCTTGGAGCAAGGCGGTTTAAAGACGAGAAGGAAAGCATAGTTTATTATTATTATTATTATTATTATTATTATTATTATTATTATTATTATTATTATTATTATAACTAAATTCTCTCCGGCCTTATGGGTATGTGCTTATGATCAATGGTAGTCCCACAAACATTTTCTTAACAAAAAAGGGATTAAGACAAGGTGATCCACTCTCTCCCCTTTTATTTGTTATGGGTATGGAGTATTTGTTTAGATCTTTGAAGAGCATAGAAGGTTTTTATAGGTTTCATCCTAGATGTAAAAGTATCAAACTCTCAAACCTTTGTTTTGCAAATGAGTTAATGTTATTCAGTATAGGTGACATCTCTTCTATTAGAGTTTTATGCTAGTGCATCAAAGCCTGTTCCAATACGTCATGGCTTTAGACAAACTCTGAGAAATCTGTAGTACAAAACCGTAATTAATGATACCATAAGAGATGATATCAAAGATATATCTCAATTCGCCCTATGTGCTCTCCCTTTTAAGTATTTGGGTGTTCCTGTCTCTTCTAAACAACTAAGTTCAATTGAATGTGAGCAATTGGCTAACAAGATGACAAGTCGAATTAGATCATGGAAAACAAAACATCTATTGTATGCTTTGAGGCTTCAACTCATAAATTCAGTCCTTATGGGGATCTCTGCTTACTAGTATCAATTTTTCATTCTTCCTAAGAGAGTAATTAATATTATGAATTTCATTTGTCGATCTTTTTTATGGTTTGGGATTGCTCAACCTTAAAAACCAAGCAATTTCAGTTGTAATGAGGTGTGTAAACCAAGAAAAGTGGCGAGCTCAAGAGTTTATAAATTTCATATTCGGAACCAAGCTGCTATAAGAAGATTGTTTGGCATATTCATAAGATGAGAGAATCTATTTGGGTGAGACGGGTCTGTGGAGTGTATACAGCAGGTGGAAATTGGGAAATTTATTATGGCCGTATCGCAACTAGTAGGAAATTAAGCAGTATGGTTTGGTTTTGTTAGACCTCCTGATTTTATGATTACCAATGTCAAGTTCAATGTTAAATCATGTATTCTTCAATGGAACACAAGTCCTCTGAAGTAAGAATTCTAACATGGTTGCAATGAAGCTCACACAACATAGTTTACTGATGAAGCTGTAAGATAGGATGTTATTGATCAGCTGAGTCTAGATTTATATGGTTTCTTGATTTGATTGCAAAGTCTTATGTTGTTATTAACTTTGTATTGGCTACTTTTTTGTATTTGTGGACTGTATAGGTCTAATTTTGTTATTCTAGGGGTTTTGTGTTTAGCGTTTGCTACTTTTTTGTAGATATTCTATAGTCTCTCATTTCTTTTATGCATATGAAGCGTATGGTGAGGAAGCCTTTTATAGACATTCCTAGAAGGCGGGCCTCATTTTCATACTGATGCAATTGAGTAAGGTTGAGTTTCAAGTTTGTTTTTACAGTTGGTTATTTTTCTAGTGAATGATAAAACATTATTTGCCAAAAAAATAATAAAGTAACAATAATAACAATAACAACAATAACAACTACTACTACTACTTCAACAACAACAACAACAACAACAACAACAACAACAACAACAACAACAACAACAACAACAACAATAATAATAATAATAATAACAATAAGTAATCGTGATTTGATCTGGTCTGATCTGAACAGTTCTTATCTGATTTGATTTGGTCTGATGTGATCATGTCTGATCCGATTTTAATAACAAGTAGTAAGTTCAAAATATAATTTGAAGCAAACATGATATTCTTAAAGTATTCAGTACTTTAAAATAAGTGGGTCTTTGATGTTTCGTGACTTGAACTAATTCTGGAACATGGGTAGATTCAAGAGGAGTGGTCAAAAAAAGTTTGTCCACAACATACTAATTAGTTAAGATCAAATATGAGAAAAGAGAGTAGCTTTGGGCGAGATTGAGTCTGGGGCGATATTAATAATCTCGATTGAGATTGATAATCTCAGTTGAAACTCGTGGTCAATTCAATCAGGATTAGAGTTCGTGAAATACAGTAACTTTGAGTGAGATTTAGTCGCAGGCGAGACTCAAAGAGGCTTGGGGCGAGATCGGTAATCTCTGTCGATATTCTGCATGACTACATGTTTCCACTCCAGGTTTCGACCGTTAAGATTTTTTTAATCATATTTCTTCAAACTTAATTTCCTTTGTGTTATGAGGGTTAATATATAAACCCCAATCGTCTTGTTTCCTTAAACTCTTTTCATAGTGAAAATTGTTCTAGGTAATTGCTTCCGTTGTCCGTAAAACATGTATAATAATAGATAGTGATATTAAATAAAGGATACGGAAATTTACAACTCTAAGGGTTGTACATAAAATTTAAACTCTATTTATTATCAATTAGTTTAATTATTTAAGAGAATAAACATGAAATTGAAAACAATTAATGTTTTATGTAACTACATATTTTACCTTTTCAAGAAAGAATAAAAAACAAAATAATAAATTATAGTAAAATATTTTATATTTCCAAAAAATACTAAAAAGTTAAATTAAAAATCATTAAATATTTTCTAATATACAACCCTAAGAGATATATATCATTGTTATTAAATAAATGGAAAATGAGTTATACTACAATTAGTACTCTTAAGTAATTTGTAATCTCAACTTTTATGTATTTACTTTTTGTTAATTTTGAGGAGTTTACTCTTTTAAATTAATTTAAATTTAAAAAAATGTATAGAAAACAAACTTACTTGACAATTGTTTTCCTTGCTTGAAAAAAAAATCTCTGGCCTATCATGTTCGCAACAGCTTGGGGAGTTATAACTGCACGTGAAGAAGATTCTTTTGCTGAAGTATCTTTGCAATTTTCAATCTTATGTTCAGAGTTTTCAGGTGGAGGGAGATTAAGATTTGGAATCATTGTGATATTTTACTTGAATTCCCTATTGAAACAGAATCATTAAAATGATAACTTTGCTTAACAGTTTAATGATGATATTGTGTGGGAAGGTTATGACATTGGGAAAATATTTGTCCTTCGGTGCCACCAATAACCTACAAGCCAACATTGGTTGTCAGAAACAAATTCATGGAGAAATCAATGAAACAACAATAAAAGAAATCATGAAACAAGATTTAGGATGTGTAAAGAATACTCATTTCTCTATGTTTACTAAACTGTCAAGGACGCAACTCTACTAAAAGTTTAAGCTAATTGTTGATGCCCCAAGATATGTTATACTCTAACACACCCCGTTACACGAGAGCCCTTTACGCTAGAAGTTTGGATGCAACACAAGCACTCCTCATACCTTGCTCTGCATATTCAACTTTAAAACCCTTTTATCTAGAAGTGTGGGTGCAATATAGGGACTTCTTATACCTAACGCTGAATATTTGACTTTAATTGATGGGTGGTTGAGATTTTAACTCGTGAGCTCTTGTCACACTGGCTCTTATACCATGCCACGGAACTAAATCAACCAAAAAGCTAATTGTTGAAGCGATAGAATATGATATATACTCTAACATGAATCAACTTGCCAACTGTTACTAAAGTTGACTTTTTACTTGTTGGGTCATACTATGATTAAAAGTTGATAATTAATAGTTAATTTTTCCAAACATTGACTTAAACAAGTCTGTTACACTATAAAACACATGTAAATAGCAACACAAACACGGATTAGCTACGACTTAGTGACTTCACCAAAACTGATAATCGCCCTGGCCACCGTACCATAAATGGCAACGACCAGCAGTAGTAGCCTGACCGTTGTCATATTTTTTAAAAAAACATTCAAAATTAAAAATAAAATGGAACAACCCAAGGTCATAGTTAGGGGTGTTCAAAGGGAGGGGGCCTCATATTGAGTCCTCATCCAACTCGTTTTAAGAAGAGTCTTGTAATAGTCGGGTTGAAAATGAGTCGGGGCAAAAATAGGCTTTACTATAATTAAAATAAAGCGAACAATAAAAGGGCCTAATAAGGGTCAAAAACTAGCATTTTTGAATGGCATAGATTAATTATTTAACTATTATAAATGAAAATGCCAATAAGGATTATTAAAGTTTCTACAATTTAATACTATAAATAAATGATGATGTTGAAAAGGGAACTCAAGAATAATATCATTGGGTGGGAGTTTAGGAAAAATTTACAAAAGGTAAAGTTAAGTTTAAAGGACTCTTATCCAACCCGATTCTTATTTGCTTAAGTCCAACCCGATTTGTATCCAGCCTATCGAACACTCTAGTAATATCCAATAAGTGTTTAACTTGTTTAATATTGGGCGACCGTCATGGGCTGTAGCCAATTTTGATTGTCATCATGTCATTGTCCGCTCATCACCTTACTTTAAAATTGAAGACGAACTTGTGTTTGTTTTATTTTGACCGTAGCCATTTTATTTATTTATTTTTATTTTAAGAGGCTAAGTTAAAGCCAATAAAAACAATTAAAATTTTAAATTGATTAAATAAGTAAACTAAATTTAAAACATTAAATCTATAATTCGTAAATTATTCTTAAAAAAAAATCAGGAACCACACCATTTAGCTACTATTATATGTAAAGGACAAACCTGGTATGGAGATAATAACATATTTGAAATAGCACCATAAACAGGTATATGAGATGTTGGATCTTAATTTCCTTTTTCATTCAGATTTTTGTTTCCACTTCTTCCTCCATACATTATAATGCTGCTGCTTATAAATAATATATGGATTATTATTATATATATAACCGCGTTTCACCGATCTAAAAATATACTTCTATATTTTATATCCCTAGTAATCTCTATTATGCAAACCCCAATTCAAAATTCAAATTCAAAATTTAAAATAAATGAAGCGAAAATTCTTAAAATTCTAAATAAATGAAGAATAATAATTAATAATTAAAGCTATTTCACAGAGGTATAATAGTCACTTATTAGTGAAAAAGAGGGTTAAAGCGAAATTTAGTTTACACTAAATTGAATAAAGCTAATATACTTGTTTATTCTAAAACTACGGAAAAATAGTAGGAGAATTAAAGTACGCTTTTGCCATTAGATGAGTTTAAGGCTTTAGCAATTGTATTTAGAGAAAGTCACGTTAAGAATTAGATCAATACTTGGGGTTTTGCTATTATTGTCTTTTCTTTTTTTTTTTTAGATCAAGTGTGGTATGCCCTAGAATTTACTAGAACTCAGATTGATTTTGAGATCAATTAACAATTGATTGACACGTATAAACATTGAACTTGATTAAAAAGAAAAAATTATGCGATTATTTCAGGTGATTGTTCGATGAAAAGAACCAAGATCTAAGGCTTAATATTATAGTAATATTGTGGATTACTTTTATTTAGGGTTTTAAAGTAAAGTAAATGATGTACGTAAACGAAATTTTCTCTATATTTTTTTAAATATAGAAACAATTTTTTAGTTTTGATTCAAAAAAAACATGGGTCTTTCATCATTTTTCTTAAAAATATATAAATAAGATATTATTATATTTTTAAAACGTAAAACTATTCTAATATAAAAAAATTTCAATATTTAACATGTATTTCACCTTATGAATAGGTACATAAATACTAATATGTTAATAATTAACTAATAACCCAGAACTTATGGTGAATCACGTGTAATCTTATCGTAACACTATATTTGAATAGTAACTATAAAAAATAAGAAAAAGGAAAGACAAGGAAAGGGGAGGGAAAGAAAAGGAATGGAAAGGAAGGGGAGGGTTAAGGAGTGGGAATGGAAGATGAAAGGAAAAAAAAGAGTGTTTTTTCTTTTATTCTTTTCACTTTAGAAGAAATTATATTCTTAATAAAATTTATTTATATTTTCCTTTCAAATCCCTCTCATCCAAGCCTATTCCCTTTTTTTTGTTATCATTGTTCAAAATTACTTACCTTTATTTCCTTATTTTTCTCTCTATCCAAACACATTGTATAAGTTTAATTTATCTTAAATCAAAGTTGAACATAAATTTGGGAATAATTTTTTGTGCTATATGTTTTAGTAATTGAATATGAAAACTTTTTATTTTTAATTAAACTTTCTTTTTTAAATATTACCAATCATACATCATACAATTAATTAATTTTTATGTATAATAACAAGTGGCACACATAGGATGGTTGTGTCATTTGTCTTTTTTAGATTGGATTAATGTCTACATTGTAATTTAATTAAGGAAATAAATAATTAATTAATTAATATAATGATAATAATAATAATAATAATAATAATAATAATAATAATAATAATAATAATAATAATAATAATAATAATAATAATAATAATAATAATAATAATGGAGTATACAAGGACCTTGGTTGGATAAGATCAAAACTTGGTTGGATACTGATCCTATGGTGCAATGGAGCAAATTAGTCTGGAACAGATCATCTATTCCTAAAGCACGGTTTGTTTACTGGATGGTGATGCTAAATAGACTAAAAACAAGAGATAAGCTAAAAGCCATTGGTGTTATAGATGATGACTTATGTCCTATGTGTGGTGACGCCAGTGAATCTGCAGATCATATATTTTTTCGCTAGTGCCTTAGCATCTGAATTCATGGCTTGGAACCAATATATCTTCACTCTCTTCTATCAAACCAAGCAAGTGGAAAGTGTCAAAATTTGAAAAGAAGGTGATTACAGCCTCTTTGTGTAGTCTCATTTATCAGATATGGAAGGCCCGTAATGATTCCGTCTAGAACTTCAAGCTGATATTGCCTAGTGTCCTTATGCAGTTTGTGAAGTTAGAAGTTAAGCATCAACTCTATAGTTTATATCCTCATTGTGTGAAGGATGTTATTTCGTTTTTTTTAGCTCTATGGCTTGTATTTAAGGCTCTGCCCTCTTTTTGGTGTCTGTAATGGCTTTGTTTTGGAATAAATTTTCTTCTTTCCAAAAAAAAAAATATTAATAATGAACCCAATGGCTACTTTCTCTCTCTAGCAATAGGGAGGTGATTTGCGAGCGTCTGGAGACTAGGGATGGCAACAGGTCAAATCTGGACCGGGTCCAGGTGGACCCGAATCTAGATCCGTTTTCAAGAGCAGGAGCCAGATCCGAACCCGAATTCGCAAGTCCAGTTTTGCAAGACCCATATCTGAATTTGTGGATACTGCGGACCAGTACCGGATCGGGTTTCAAAACAGGTCTTGACTTTTTTATTTATTTTTTATTTTTATTTTTTTTAATTTTTGGATCGTGTTGAGATTACCATAAAGCTATATTCATTGACTAATGATAATAATATTTGTAATTTCACAATCGATCACCCAAAAAAACATTATACAACTTAAAATTGTCTTGAAAATATCTAACGAACACATTAAAGTTGTTTGTTACATAAATAAACATATCCGATACACAACCTTTTATTCAAAATAACTTAATATAATTAACAAAAGTCGATCATTCATATTCTGAGTAGTCTCGTTTGTACAGAGTGGGGATTGGGGATTAGGAGTAGTGTAGTACAGTAAGTCAATGTCTTAGTGATATACTTGTATAGTTGTATGGTGTATCAGTGAGTCAGTGACACTAGATTCTAGAGTAATAATAACTTAGGTTTTAAAATTGCCTAAAGCCCCAAAATCCAAATCAGTTTAGCCTGGTAACATTAAGTATATTTAATATATATAAAATTAAAAAAAGGTCCTCCGAATCCACGGGTCTTGGTCCGGGCATTTTTCTGAGATCCAGATTCGAACTCGTGAAATTTAAACGGATCCAGATCCGATAAGGCTCCAACGGGTTCAATTTTTTAGGACGCAGATCCGTGAAAACGGATACGGATCCAGGGATCCGGGTTCGGTCCAATACCCATTGCCATCCCTTTTGGAGACAATGTAGATGCAGCACCATGGACTTCTCAGGTGGCCGTCTCAGCCTCTAGTGAGTCATCTCCACCTCCGGTGTCTCGTGGTATGGTATGTATGGCTTCTCCTCTGTTTTTTTTCCAGTGGTTACTTTAGCCTTTTATAGCCTATTTCTCAAGCGTTGGTTTATACTGTGGTTGCAGGTTGGTTTTTATACGGATTTTTCTGTGCTTTGGGCTTGGTTTTCCGACAAGTGTAATACGTGCTGTTTAGCGGTTCCGTCTCCGGTTGCTGTTTTCTTTTAGGAGGCGATTTGTTCTTGTTCAGCGGCGGCCGTTATGGTTTCTTTGGGGTTCATGGTGGATGTTGTTTAGCTTAGCAGCCTTTTTGCTTAGCTCTTGCTGTTTTCGTGTTTTTCTGTGGTTTGAATTTGGTTTCATTTTCTTGTCGAGTCCTCGGTATGTGTTTCTAGGTGTTTCTTAGTGGTTGCAGTTTTCGGTTTCCCTTTGATTTGGTTGTTTAATTAAGGGCCCACCATCCCACAGTGGCTATTTATCCTTTTATTTTGACCGTTGAAAGCTCCTCTCTCAACAATTGAGAGGGTTATTGTTTGGTGCCCTCCGTGGATTTTGTCGTCTTCCCGTTGTTCTTGCCTTCTTCCCATGGGTTTTTGAGCTGCTGGGCTGTCAGTTTTTACCCTCTCATTTGCTTGCTGGTTTTTGGTTTCAGTCCGTCTCTTGAGTCTGTAGTCTATTAGCTCTTTTGTTTGAGGTAGGTGTTGTTTTCCTAGTGTAAGCTGTTGGGTCTTCTTGATAGTGCTTTCACATGGCTGTTGTTCAAATTTTGTGCCCGTTTAGGGGCCATGATGGTTGTAACAGTGGAGGTGGTAAGGGGCTCAATAAGAAGTACTTCATTGATCATTTGGGGTCTCGCCACTTCAACTCGGATGAGTCTAGGCTTTAACTCAAAGATCAGAGTGCAAGTGACTCTTGCTTGCCTCTCTGGACATAGCACTTAAAAAGGTGGGCATCTAGCTATGTGGGGAGTGCTTGCACACTCACTCCTTTAGTAAAAATTATAGCATGCCAGCGACTCGATGATCCTTGCCCCTCCTTAAGCGAGGATGCCATCCATGGCCTCCCTCGCCCTTTGGCCTCTATGCGTGGCTCTCATCTGGTTGACAAGCCCCTCTTGGATTCTCCTAGTGGCTGCCTTACCGCTGGTTTTGATGTTGAGCTTATTGGATGTTTTTTTTAAACCCTTGCGAACGGTAAAAAGTATCCTACCCAAACTGAGGCTAGGGTTTTCTACGATGTTCCTCCAAGCTCTTTATATGGTCTTAGCTTGCCCGAGTGATGTATTTGCTTGGGTGCAACTTCTTATCTTGCCCTGTTGTGTGTTGGGCACCTTTTTGCCTAAAAAGGAATCCGAGCGAAGGTCGGGTATGAGGGAGCGTTGCCAGTTTGATAGTATATCAAATGTTGTTTCTAGGTGGCGAGATCCTAGTAACAGACTTCGTTTGGTTTTGGATCGTCTAGTTGAGGTACGTCCCCCCATTGCTAATGCTAAGAAGGTCTATAACCTTGAACAATCTGATTTGTATTAATGCAAACGTAAGCTTGGGGATGGACATTTCACTATTGCAATTAAGGTTTTGTCTTCTTCTGGTGTGGCACCTCTTTCTCCGGGCACCCTTCAGGCCCTTGAATCTACGCACCCTTTTGCGCCCCTCCGGTTTTATCCTCTATCCCCTGTTATGAGGAAGCTCTATCTGTGACCAAAGATTAGGTGCTAAGTTGGATCCATAGTTTCCCCAAGGGAACCTCGTGTGGCAGGGATGGGCTTAGAGCTTAACATCATGTGGACATGCTAGGAGGTGCGGCGTCAGCAATTGCTGACATGTTGTTGTGCTCTATCACTAAGGTTGTCAGCCTGCTTCTGGATGGTAAGTGTCCGAGCGTACTTGAGGATTATATAGCCAGCGCACCCCTTACCCCTTTGGTTAAGCCAGGGGGTGGTATTCGTCCTATTGCTGTTGGCACGGTGTGGTGTAAGCTCGTGTCTAAGGTTGCCGCTTCTGTTGTTAGAAAAATCTTGAATGCCTATTTTGACGACTTCTAGTTTGGGGTCTGCACACAAGGGGGCGACGAGGCTATTCTTCACTCTCTTATAATAATCTTGTGGAATGCAAGGGCGATGTAGAGGTATCTTTACGCTTTTGGTGGATTTTCAAATTCCTTTAAACATAGTTGATAGAAGTGTCATGTTTGCAACAAGGATCCAATGCCCCTCGCTCGCTCCTTGGGTGGAGTATTGTTATTCCCAACCTGCTAGGTTATATTATGGTGACTCTGTTCTTTGGTCCTGCCAAGGTGTTCTACAAGGTGAACCCTTAAACCTTTGCTTTCTGCCCTTATTTTGCACCCTTTGATCTTGAAAATTTATCAGTCTCGTAAGCTTAACCTCCAAGCATGGTATCTCGATGATGGCACTCTTATTGGGGATACCCTTATGGTCGCCCGAGCTGCAAAAATCCCAAAATGGATAAATGGGGTGATCACACTGTCCATTGCTCCTATGAGATTGGTGTGAAATATCGGCACAATTTGGTTCGGGACATGCTTGTGGATATCTGCTGCAAAGCTGGGATTTCAGTCCGTAAGGAGGCGCAGATGGGGTTCTATTTAGAGGCAGGGAAAGAGCTTAGGTCTGCGATTCTCCATATGTTTAATTGGCTTCATGGAAAAGATGCATGTGTGGATGTCACTAGAGGCTCGCCCTTTACTGTTACATGACTCTCCTCATGGGCACCTGGGGCTTCTCTAGCCAATGCTGAAGAAAGAAAGAGGACGAAATACACTGCCAAGTGTGAGGAGAATGGATACAAATTCACCCATTTTTCTTTCTCCACCTTTGGAGAATTAGGGGAAGACGCGCTCAACCTGTTATCTAGGATTACTTCGCTTTCTTTTGGTAATTCTAGTAGCACCAAGTCTAGGACGTACATTTTTCAGAGACTAGCTTTTTGTATTGAAAATGGTGTGGGGCTCAGCTTGTTGCTCAACTCGCTAACAACTTTTTGTAAAAGTCTCTTTCTATGATATGGAATACGATTATAATAATAATAATAATAATAATAATAATAATAATAATTATTATTATTATTATTATTATTATTATTATTATTATTATTATTATTATTATTACTATTATTATTATTATTATTATTATTATTATTATTATTATTATTATTATTATTATTATTATTATACATAATAATAAAAATGTTTAAAAATGTTAAATGTCATCCTTAGAGTAGACATGACAAATAGAATTATTTAAGTGTATGTTGTTGATTACATAACAATATTTATCTTAGTTAGAATTTAAATTTTTAAAAATTAGAGCAAAATTAGGTAAATTATTTATTTAATTTATTATAGAAATGCTACATACCTAACCTATAATATGATATATTTAATTGAATAATAATAATAATAATAGTAATAATAATAATAATAATAATAATAATAATAATAATAATAATAATAATAATAATAATAATAATAATATTATTATTATTATTATTATTATTATTATTATTATTATTATTATTATTATTATTATTATTATTATTATTATTATTATTATTATTACTATTATTATTATTATTATTATTATTATTATTATTATTATTATTATTATTATTATTATTATTATTATTATTATTATTATTATTATTATTATTATTATATCCTTTCTCCCTCTTCTTTCTCTCTTTGGCAATTTTCTCTCTGAATCAAAGATCCTTAGGTTCCGGCCATGGGCTAGAGAGGAAGGCCAGCAAAGGTGAAGGCAGTGCTGAGAAAGCCATCTATGAGTTGTTCTTCACGTTAATCTTTTTCTCCAGATAGATATGAGTTATTCAATCTAGTCTAGGTGGTGGGGTTGGACTTAGTTGGGTTTCTGTCCTTAAAGGGTCGACGCCTATATCTGCTAAGGCTCAGGTGGGTGAATCGTCTTACGTAGGTAACCCTACTGTTCCAATAATCTCTCCTCCTACTGTTCTATTGAGTGTTGTTTTTAGAACCCAGATCCGTATTAAGAAATCCCCCTTTACTTCTCGTACTATTGCTAAAATTAGTAAGGAGGATGTGGTGGAAAAAGTGAAGTATTGGGAAAATGCGATGGTGTGTTATGTTACTAGTGCAAACCCCTCCCTCCATCTACTTGAAGGCTTTGTGCGTCGGATTCGGAAGGATCTTTTAGTAATAAGATTGGTCTGGTCAATCGAGTTGTTTTTGTTGTTAGTTTTCTTCAAAAAGAGCAACAGGTACAGGCGTGTAATATGAATGGTATTTCGTTTGATCAAAAACCATTCATTATTAAACCTGGTCTACAAGTATTTCCTTCGAAAAATCCAAGCTCACCACCATTCCAGTTTGGGCT
>NC_080051.1:11661504-11691504 GCF_026212465.1 Amaranthus tricolor
GAATGTCCAAACATGGCAAAGTCAGGAGAAAGCAATGAGGAACATCACAGCAACATTTGAGCAAAACAGAAACAAGTATTCTGTTCAACAGGCCACAGAACAAACAGAATGACCATCCGCCTGTCAGCCCACCTTGCACAGCACGGATGACACTACCTACTACATAGATGGACGTGGGAACTTGGAGGATAGCATCTCTGTACATGGACCAAGAAGTTAAGGTCCAAGAACCATGTTGATAGTACTCACAGAATCCACAAACTCAGCTACAAGGTCCCCTGCTCGACAGTTTTATAATAAAGCCGATACTTAGAATATATTGGCTGTTTTGTTTTCTGTTCTAATTTGACATGTAATGTAAGCGCTTGATGATTAAGCACGGAAGTAGTTATGTTTGTTAGAGTCCTTAATCAGCCCCGGTTTTGCATCAAAACCAAGTTTGAGCTACTTTATGCGCAAAAGTGTTAAAAACGGTTAAAAACGCATAAAATGGCAACTTAACACGTAATTTCTAGCATATGACTATGATTTTCAATTCTAACCACTTCAACACAATAATATATACCAAATAGTGTTGTGTGCCAAGTTTCGTGCATAACAAACCAAGTTTGGGCTACTTTACGCGCGAAATTGACAAAAACGCTTAAAAACGCATAAAATCGCAACTTAACACGTAATTTCTAGCATATGACTATGATTTTCAATTCTAACAATTTCAACACAATAATATATACCAAATAGTGTTGTGTGCTAAGTTTCGTGCAAAACAAACCAAGTTTGAGCTACTTTACGCGCGAAAGTGCCAAAAACGGTTAAAAACGCATAAAATCGCAACTTAGCACGTAATTTCTAGCATATGACTATGATTTCAATTCTAACCACTTCAACACAATAATATATACCAAGTAGTGTTGTGTGCCCAGTTTCGTGCATAACAAACCAAGTTTGAGCTACTTTACGCGCGAAATTGACAAAAACGCTTAAAAACGCATAAAATTGCAACTTAATACGTAATTTCTAGCATATGACTATGATTTTCAATTCTAACAACTTCAACACAATAATATATACCAAATAGTGTTATGTGCCAAGTTTCGTGCAAAACAAACCAAGTTTGAGCTACTTTACGCGCGAAAGCGCCAAAAACGGTTAAAAACGCATAAAATCGAATTTTGTGTACCTTTATTGCTGTCCATTTTGGAAATGTGGCTCTGGACGTAGATCCCATTTATCCACGCACTTTTTTCATTGTGCTGAAACGCATGGGAAAAGTAATACTATTTATATATCTATATAACACTTAATTAAATCAACTTGATACAATAATTAATATTACGTACGCATTCAACAACGCTTTGAATTTTATGTTACGAGGCGGGCTTTGAGGTTTTTGTAATGAGACGAAGACGTGCACAGTGTTCTTTAGAGGACATATGACCAAAAGTATCCAATGCAAAAATTTAAAATCAACAAATTAGAGATTAGGTGACTTTAAATCAAGTTCAAAAATAAAACTTACTCTTCCACATATGGAGCCAGAATGAATGTGTGTTTAGATGCAAGGGAATTAGTCAAAGCAGTCTGAATGTATGCTCTGACGTCATCTGGATCATTTACACATTTACTACCCGAAATCGACTCAGGACAAAACCATCCAATTTTTATTGGAGGTTTGCAAGAATTTAGCTCCTCGTAAGCCGCACTAAACTCACAAATAAGAAAATTTTGTTAGTAATTTGGTCATTAAAAAAATTAAACAACAATGCCTAACTAGTAAGATAATGAACATCACCTCATGTAGACATGGAAAAGAGCTACGTTCAGCATCTCTCCTCTTAAAAATTGCTCGATGTCACTAGGACCAATAATTACAAACGGGCTCTCTAAAAAAGCAGTATTGCTCCTTCAGCAGGTTCAGAATGAGTGGGTCCTCCTCACTTATGCGAGATGCACAATAATGCAGCCATTTGCAATCTTGAGAGAGATCTTTTAGCTCCTCATCAGTCAAAATTGGAGTGCTTGGCATCGACTTTGACCCAGTCGACACCTTTGCTGAGGAACCGACCTCTCTCCAAGATCCCTTTGGACTCTTTTGCTATTTCAATTTATACAATTAAATTAGTGTGAGCATGCAATTAAAAAAATAAAAAAATAAGGTACAAGTGATTCTTACCATGTTAGTGAATCGGACCTAAGCATATGGCCATGTGATGAAAGTACCTAGAGCGTGTGAGAGTTTCTCAAGGCTCCATGCTGGCATTGGAATCGGGAGTTAGAAATCTTCAAACCCCTTTGCTGTAACGGCTATTTGCTACGGTCAAGGGCATAAACCGCAGCAATAAATGCTCCTCATGTGCATTTCATTTGCTGTAATGTTATTTGCTGCGGGCCCCATACATAACCGCAGCAATTAAACTATTGTGTAAGGGTTATTTGCTGTGGTCCCTAGCAAAACCGCAGCAATTAATGTTGGAATGGAATATTTGCTGCGGTCACACTTTAAAAACCGCAACAATTAAGTGTTTTTTTTTTCAATTCTTTTTCCTATTTATTGCTGCGAATATACAAAAACCGCAGCAAATAAGTTTTTTTCCACTAGTGTATATTAAGGAAATAACCGTGGGTTTTGACCATGTAATTCGTGTTCCATATTATTCTCCTTATTTTTAGAGATAAGGGATAATGGGTACTTACTTCCTTTTTATTAGCTAAATTAACTCTATAAATAGATGACTTGTTTGTTCCTCAAAAATTGCATTTCTATGAGCCTTAATAAATCATACGTGAGTTTTAAAAATTAACAACAAATATTTTGTTCAAAAATTGCCAATTAACTTATAATATTTTCTTGTGCAACTCTTTAATTTTATCTTTAAAGAATTTATCCTTGTAAAAGGGTTTTTGAGAGAATTGTTGTAACTAGACTTGGGTAAGTCTAGGGGACAATTTGAAAGCTTCTAGTGAAGCTACAGAAAAGAATAGCTTTGAGTAAAGCTAAGAGAGAAGCTTCGAGTGAAGCAAGAGAAAGAGAGAATTGTTGTAACTAGACTTGGGTAAATCTAGGGGAGAATTAGAAAGCTTCTAGTGAAGCTAGAGAAAATAATAGCTTTGAGTAAAGCTAAGAGAGAAGCTTCAAGTGAACCAAGAGAAAGAGAAAGAGAAAGAGAAAGAGAAAGAGAAGTTGGCCTAGTAAGAGAAGCTTCGAGTGAAGCAAGTTGTTTTATGTAATTGTAACGAATTGCCTAAAACGTATTGGAGAGTTTTGAAATTCCGAGGGGTTGTGGTTTTTCCTTTGTGTTGTCTCTTTTACTTTTTCGCACTAAGTTTAAGTTTTAATTCTTCAATCTAATTCTGCAAAAACAGGGCTAAAATATTTTGAACTTATTAAAACAATCCCTCTTGTTGTCCTTCCCATTTCTAACACTGTCAACAATTGGTATCAGAGCCCTGTTCCTCATTTGATTAGGAAACCCTGAGAGCAATATCCTGGTGTTTTTAGAGATGTCGATAATGAATGATCGAATGGAAGAAGGGTACTCTACTCAAAGGCCACCTATGTTCGTTGAAAATTTCTATACATATTGCAAGAATAGAATGGACATCTTCATCAAAGCCAAAATTTATCAAGTTTGGAGAGTTATCAAAATTGGAGACTTAGAGGTAACAACTACAAACTCCAATAACAAAATTGTTCCCAAACCTATAACCAAATATGAAAAGGAAGATTTTCAGAAAATGGAGATGAATGCTCTTGCCATCAAGTTACTTCACTGTGGTCTTGGACCAAACGAGCATATCCGCATTATGGGTTGCAAATCTGCCAAACAAATTTGGGACTTGCTGGAAGTTACCCAAGAGGGAACAACTGAAGTGAAGCGTTCCAAGATTGACTTGTTGATGTCAAAATATGAACGGTTCGTAATGAAACCTAGAGAAGGCATCCAAGAGATGCTCACAAGATTTACAAACATCACAAATGAACTTGTCTCTCTTGGAAGACTTATTCCCACCGATGAACAAGTAAGGAAAATTATAAGGAGTCTCCCTCAAGATGAACGCTGGAGAGCCAAAGTCAAAGCCATCCAGGAATCTAAAGATTTCACAAAGTTCATCTGGAAGAGTTGGTGACTATAGCAAATATGTTATTTACATTCGTGTGATGAATGTGAAAATTGTTGAAAATATTCAAGAACTGAAAATGAGAAACGAGAACCGAGGAACTTAAAATCAAGGCTTGAAATGTAATTTTTCATATCTTGTGAATATATTATGATTATCATAGTATTATTGTAACACCCCTGATTTCCGACCCCTATACGAAACCAAGACCACAAAAGATGGGAGGAAATTCGGGTGTTACAATTATATTGTTGAGGAGTTCGTACTCAGCGTTAGGCGCTGACTACGATAGAATTGGTTGTCATCTGTATCATGGATGACAGTATTTATAGGAAGGTTTAACTTCAGGTTTCGATCCAGGCCGCAATATTTACTATATATCGAAAACTTAGCTGCTTTTAGTATCTTTCATGATGACTTGATGATGATGTATCTCTTTTTATTTTGAACAAACAACATTTCTTATCAGATGTAATATTTTACTATTTTATTTTGATTAAATTTTGGTTTGTATGATTTGGTTTTTTTTAACAGTTTGGCATTTGAGACTTCCGCAACATTATTTTATTAGACATTATTATTATTATTATTATTATTATTATTATTATTATTATTATTATTATTATTATTATTATTATTATTAATTGTTAATCTTGTATCGAGAATTCCGCTACTATTACACGTGGTATCAGAGCCAAAGTTACTCGAATCTTGAAATTTTAATTCCATGTGAAAGGATGTTTTTGATAGTCGATATTTTTGAAAGCGTCAAATGATTTTTCTTTTCATAATAAGTAAATTTTATTATTTGAATCTTGTATGCTTGTGTGACTATGTGTAAAATTTCGTGCTAGATTAGTTAAGTTAATGTGACAATCATATGTATAAAAATTTTAGGTTAGAAATGGCGCGACAACTGATTACGAGGCTAAGAGCCGAGAGCTAGAAGCACAACTAGCTTGGATGAAGTGCACCAACGATTATTTTAGCGATGCAGGGCTTGTAAATGAATAGAGTGGGTACGGAAGGATATTTTTGTTTCATCTCCAGTGAGGAGGAAAAGACTAGGCCGGGACTTGAGGAAACTCCGGTTGTATGTGATTTCTGTAGGAAAATATAAAGTAGAATAAAATAAAGATATTATGTCATAATATTATGTTTTGAGAAATTAAGATCTTTTTAATATTTAAGATATTAAGGTTATTTTGTTTCCTATTATTTAGGTTTAAGTTAATATTTTATTTTCTTATTTTAGTCGTAACCTTCTGTATAAATAGAGGTGTTACCTCTCATTAATAATTAATACAAATCCAGTATTCACCAGACTAAACCCTAACCAAATTCCACATTATAATTTTCTATATGGTATTAGAGCCGTAAGGTTTTCTTGAACAGAAAAACTCTATCGGTATTTTATCATTGATAATAATCGACCAAAATCAATTCAAACAAAAACTAAACCAATCAAACCAAATCAAATATAAACCAGAACAAAGAAAACCAAGATATGCATGGCACAAATGGAATAAATGTTCCAAATTTTTCAAAAAATGACCCATACTTGAACAGAGAATTCAAATTGAAAAACTAAGCTACCAAAATTACACCATGCGGTGTAATCAATTGAAAACATATTTCGATGATCGGGGGAGGTTCAACCATATCACCGCCATCTCTCCATCCACCACAAATCCACAATGGGTCCAGAATGATTGTATGGTGATCTCATGGATCATCAACAATAATGACCACGACCTTGTAGAATATTTTGTTGACTACACTACCTCCACTCGAAATTTATGAACAAGAATCCACTTTATTCTCGGACCAGTTCCACTACCTCCCGTTGATAAGACCATTCAGCGTGAGGTCGTGAGAGGGAGAAGTATAGTAGAAAAGACATCATCGGGATTTGATCCCTTAGAAAATCAAAAACCAGAAAAAACAAACCAAAACCAAGATTTAAAAGAAAATTCAAAAATTCTCAATAAAGGTACGGGCAATTTGCAAGGTGTCACTGATTCTACTACCACCACAATTCATGCTGAGTTGAAGGTTGAAAATAATGAGAAGAAGGGACATAATTATTCTAATTAGAGAAACGACGAAAGAAACAAGAAACAAGAAACATAAGGGAAAAAAATATTGTGAAAAATTAGTAGCCACCACCGGAGTTCAGACAGTAGTGGTTGAAATTCAGACAGTAAATTTGGAGGAGCCATTAATAATAGAGAATTAATTTGGGAAAGCAAATTTCAAATCTCAGGGAAAGTAAGAAAAGTGATAATTGAGAAAGAATGTAATGTATTTAGGGCAACACAAATGATTTTATATACTTGCTTTTGTACATAGAAAAGACAAAAGCCAAAAATTCAAAAAGAAAACCTACCCAAATTACTCATTCATAACCCACGTTTCAAATCTCCCTCCCAAATCTTACTAAATATCCCTTCTTATAAAATCCACAAACCCAAATTCCTAGTTTTTGACCCAAATAATAAAATAAACCAACTCGTTTTATTTCACGACCTTTTATCTAAATCCGAAAAGTTGAAAATCAATTATGAAAAATTCGCAGAAGAGATTATCAAAATTTCATTTGTAAAATCAAAAGATCGACTAGCGGATTTTCTATTCAAGGAAATTGGCTCTAAAGCGTTGAAGAATATTTTTGGCAAGTTCGGTGTCGGTGATCCCAAGACCTAAGTTGAGGGGGAGTGTAGGAAAATATAAAGTACAATAAAATAAAGATATTATGTCATAATATTATGTTTTAAGAAGCTAAGGTCTTTTTAATATTTAGGATATTAAGGTTATATTGTTTCCTATTATTAAGGTTTACGTTAATATTTTGTTTTTTAGTCCTAATCTTTTGTATAAATAGAGGTGTTACCTCTCATTAGTAATTAATACAAATCTAGTATTCACCAGACTAAACTCTAACCAAATTCCGCATTATGATTTTCTACAATTGCCCCGATGTATTTTTAGAGGAGTTATCAGGTTTACTCCGAGGAGAGAGGTCGATTTCCACATTGATTTGATTCCTGACGTTACCTCTATTTCTAGAAGCCCATACTCCTTTGCACCAGCTGAGTTAGCCGAATTTAAAAAGCAATTAGATGAGATGTTAGAAAAGGATTTTATTCGCCCTAGTGTTTGACCATGGGGAGCCCCGGTATTGTTTGTGAAAAAGAAGGATGGCTCCATAAGTCTATGTATCGACTATAGGGAGATCAACAAGATCACGATCAAAAACCGTTACCCTTTTCCTCGCATTGATGATCTGTTTGACTAGTTGAGGGGTGCTCAGATATTTTCTAAGATTGATTTGAGGTCCGGATATCACCAGTTATGAATAGCAGGTAAGGATATCCTAAATACAGCCTTTCGAACTAGATATGGGCACTATGAGTTTATGGTAATGCCTTTTGGGTTAGCAAAAGCACCTACAGCCTTTATGGATTTGATGAAGAGATGATCTTCGTCTTTACCTGGACAAATTTGCAGTAGTTTTTATTGATGACATTCTTATTTATTCGAGGAGTAGAGAGGAGCATGAAAAACATTTGAGGACTATTCTGCAACCTTTGAAAAAGGAGAAATTGTTTGGGAAATTTTCAAAGTGTGAATTATGGTTACAGGAGATTGCACTTTTGGGACATATAGTGTCGAAGGAGGGAATTTCTGTAGACCTTGAGAAAATTAAAGCAATAATTGAATGGTCGATTCCGAAAAATGTAACTGAAGTCCAAAGTTTTATGGGACTAGCAGGTTATTATAGGAAGTATATGGAAAATTTTTCTAAGGTTGCTCGCACCATGTTTAAATTGTTGAAAAACGGAATTTGATTTTAGTGGTGTGATTGACACACAATTGTTTTTGAAGAATTAAAGAAGAAGTTAACTAGTGCCCCGATTTTAGCCATGCTTGACTGTAATAAGGCTTTTGAGGTTTATTGTGATGCTTCTTTTTAGGGTTTAGGATGTGTCCTTATGCAGGAAGGAAAAGTCATTGCTTACGCCTTTAGACAGTTGAGGCCATATGAGGTTAACTACCCCGTGCATGATATTGAGCTTGCAACAGTGATTTGTGCGTTGAAATTATGGAGACATTATTTATGTCGGTTGCCTTGTAAGATCTATACCGACCACCATAATTTTAAGTATGTCTTTAATCAAAAGGAGTTGAATATGCGACATATATGGTAGCGCGAGGTTATTAAGGATTATGATTTGGAGATTATCTATCACTCATGAAAGGCCAACAAGGTGACAGATGCTTTAAGTAGGAGACCTAAAGTTTCAGTTAATAATATTATGTCGGTACCCCGAGAGTCATATAGAGAGATTCATAATTCAGGATTGGAGATATGTAGCCATAGTGAGATTGGTCAGTATTTGGGAGCCATGACGTACAATCGACTTTGTTTGATCGCATTATTGAGGCGCAATTAGAGGATTCCGAGATTGTGGAGCTTATTCATAGGGTCGAGGCAAATGAGACTGATGGTTTGGGATAGGCAAGAAAGGAGAACTAAGGATGAATCCTAGACTCTGTGTGCCGAACTAGCCCGAGTTGAGAAATGATATTTTGAGAAAAGGTCATCAAAGTTTGTTTCATTTGCATCTAGGACGAGATAAAATGATTGAAGAAATTCAAGAACTATTTTGGTGGAAAGTTTTGAGGAAAGATGTGTCTGAGTTTGTGTCTAAGTGCTTAGTATGTGAGAGGGTAAAATTTGAGAGGAAGAAGAGTTCTTACTTCAACCTTTACCTGTCCCAGATTGGAAATGGGATTTTATATCCATGAATTTTGTAGTGGGATTGTCGTGGACACAATGAAGGAATGATTCTATTTGGATTATAGTCGACCGATTGAATAAGTTGGCTAGGTTCATACCGATCAGGATTACTTTGGGAGCTAAGCAGCTAGCCGATGCTTATATTAGGGAGATTGTTCGACTTCATGGTGTACCAAGGACTATTGTTTCAGATAGGGATCCAAAATTTCTTTTGAGGTTTTGGGAAAAGTTGCAGGAGGCTTTTGGGACAAAATTGTGTTTGAGTATATCTTTTCAACCTGCGACTGATGGGCAGATAGAGAGAACTATCCAGACCTTAGAAGATCTTTTAAGATGTTGTGTATTAGACTTTGAAGTTTCTTGGGAGGACAAGCGACCAATGGTCGAGTTTGTATATAGAATAGTTTTCAAGCGAGTTTTAAGATATCATCGAACGAAGCTCTTTATGGCAGGAAATATCGTGTGCCGCTATGCTGAGATTTGATGGATAGGATCGTTCCCGGAGGGCCCGATGTGATTCAGGAATCAATGAACACTCTTAGGAAGGTTCAGCAAAATATGAGAGCAGCTCAAAGTCCACAGAAGAGTTATGCCGATAATCACTGTAGGATGCTTCAGTTCGATGTTGGTGATAAGGTCTTTCTTAAGGCTTCCCCGACGAGAGGCGTTCATCGTTTTGGTGTTAACGAAAAATTAAGCCCAAAGTTTATAGGACCTTTTGAGATTTTAAGAAGAGTAGGAGAGGTTGCTTATGAGCTAGCTTTACCTTGGAGTTTGGCAAGGGTTCATAATGTGTTTCATGTGTCTCAGTTGAGGAAGTATATCCATGCTCCATCTCATGTGCTTACCCATGAACCTCTTCAGATCGACGAGTCTTTGGGTTATGAAGAGAAGTATATTAGGATCCTAGACACCTGGGTTAAGAAGTTGAGGAACTCAAAATTTTCGTTGATCAAGGTACTATGGTAAAACCACGGAGTAGATGAGGCTACTTGGGAAAAGGGAGGTTATATGAGACAACGTTACCCAAATCTTTTTGGTAACTCTTAGTTTCGGGACGAAACTATCTTAAGGAGGAAAGAGTTGTAACAGACTCAATTTCACAACGTCAATTATCTAATTAATTATCCTTAATCTCCGAGTAAGATTTCTTAATTACCCGATTACCAAAACCAAACTGCCAAAATCTCTAAAATCTTATTATCACTTGTCAAACAGCCCAAAACGCTTAGTTATTATTTATATTACGAGAATAGTTATGTAACACCCCAAAAATTTTGGGAAAACTTTATCATTTAGTTTACCGTAAAATGGTATGTTTAAAAAAAAATATAAGTTGCTTCCTAATAATATTATTTTCAAAGTAGGTAAATAAAAAAAATATAGTAGTTTCATTTACTTAAAAAGGCCAAATAAATTCATAATTATTACGTACTAAGAAATAACTAGTTACCTAAATGAGTTTATGAATAATTATTGTAATAGTTCATTCATGAAATCAAAGGTCATGAATAATTTATATTAATTATGTAGCATATGATATTAAATTCAGACTATAAATCAATTATTATTAATACAAAAGAATTATTAAAAAATTATAATAAAAACTAAAAGTAACCGTATGAAATTTATAGAGGGGGAGGGTAAAAGATTTAGCATAGTATGGAAAGGTTTTGTTGACTTATCATATCTAATGTTGTTAAGTACGATACTAATGATACCTTATTAGCTTTTAGTGAGTGTTTTATTTATTTACCTACTAATAAAATACCTAAACAAAGTATAAAATGTAGAAGCTAAGTGGTAGGCATTTGAAGTCCGGAACTCCGACGGTTCATTCTACTAGTATCACAAATTTATTTATTTATTTTTTTTTTATTTTATTTTATTTTTTATAATTCTTCTTTTCTCTTCATTACAATATCGGTTCTGTATTATTTTTTCATAAAATAAAATTGTCCTTCACCCATTAAACTTGAATGAAGTAAGAGCTAGTCAAGGTTGTCGAATACTATTTGGGGTCGTATACTTGTGTAGAAGAAATTATTTTATACGAGGTTGTTGGAGGGTTATTATTTTTCTAAAGCTATTATTTAAATTACCGTATACAGGCGTAAATCACCGTATACAGGTGGGTTGGCTCAACTGGCGAGCAGCCACCGCAGTGCTCTGTGATAGGAAATTCCCAAGCAAGTTAAAAGGAAAATTCTACCGGGCGGCAATTAGACCTGCTCTGCTATATGGGACCGAGTATTGGCCTGTAAAGAAGATTTTCGAACATAAAATGGAAGTTATAGAGATGCGTATGCTGAGGTGGATGTGTGGACACACATTGATGGATCAAATTAGGAACCAAGAATTCAGGAACAAACTAGGGGTAGCCCCTATATCTGGAAAAATACGTGAAAATAGATTGAGGTGGTTTGGATATGTGTAGAGAAAGACTTTCGACGCCCCTGTGAGGAGGGTAGGTAAAAGGAATCGAGGAAGACCCAAGAGAACTTGGGACGAACAAATAAGAGTTGACTTGCATGACTTACACCTCTCTACGGACCTAACTAGGGATAAGAATAGTTGGAGACGCCTTATCCACGCCTTAGATTACTGATGTCCTCTGAGTGTTCCTTTTGTTTCTTTAACCTCTTGCTTTTCTAGTTTTCTTTCTTTATGTTTTGTGTTTTCTTTTGTAGTGGGTTCTCCGTTTTATTTATACACCTTTTAGTTATCCTACACGTGTATCTACATTTCTTTATCTTTCTCGAGCCGGGGACTCCTTTGACCGAGCTCTCCTTTATGGGTATGAGTTGCCGCCGTCTTTCCCTCCTCAGACCCTGTCCTTAGTTTTCTATGAGCGGGAGCAACTGGGTCGGATGATGATGATGATATTATTTTTCTTTATTTCTTCTCTAATTGAAGGTTATATGAAGGTAACTAGCTCTTATTCTCTTTTCTTAATTCACATATGATGTTATTTATACTTATAAGGAAATTTTAGACATGCAAAAAGAAAAGAAAATGTCAATTATAATTATTTTAGTGACCAATATATATAATCTATGTTAATCAGTGTAATGTTATTATGCATTGCGGTCATTCAATCTAGTAGTTCTCAGGGATAGTTAAATATTTTCATTTATTTTGGAGATTTAGTTAATTAGGATTATTGGTCATGTACAAGTCTAATTTTGAGTGAATTATTATTATTATTATTATTATTATTATTATTATTATTATTATTATTATTATTAGATCCAAAATGAGATAATGACTTGCTTACTATATAATGTACTAGAATGTGTAGTTATAGTATGACTCTAAAAGTTTGCTTAAAACAGGTAGTGAAGTGTTTTTATTTTTAAGAGTAAATTTTTTTTTTTTTTGATATTAGGAAATAGTAGTAAACCATGTATTATTAGTTTTGCAGAGTAGTTAAGATGTTATTAATCACAATCACAAAATGATTTAGTGAATGACGATGGTCATATTTACTTAAGTTTACGTGAATAGTGGCTACTTATGTTTACGTGAATAGTAGCTATAACCTAGATTGATTATATTGATTTACTACTTTACTCCTAATTTAGTGTTGATAGAAATAAAAACTACTAGTTGATTAATGGTGCACTTTGTCAAATACTTAGATATAAATTGAGCTAACAATTTTTTTTGGATAAATTATAATTTTAGATCAATATGAGTATGATGGTATTTTATTTTGAGACTTGATAATTTTTCAATTGTATTGTTAATTTTTGAAATGTTAGGAGTGCTGTTGAAAAAGTAGTATTTTTGAGTAGAATAACACTTTCATTACCTCTTTGCCAAGAGTTATAATAGGGTTGATTTTTATTAACTAGGTCAAATTTGAAGTTGACTTTACTCCCAAACTCAGACATTACTCGTAACAATAGTTTTGGACTTTTGGAATTTATAAAAAAAAAAACTTGTAATTTATTTGTTGAAATATTTAAAAAAAAATAAATTTATTTGATAAAGTATATATAAGTAAAGTATTTTTGATTTTGGAATTGAGTGTAAAGCCTATTTTGGCATCTCACATATATATTTTCGATGTTGATTTTATAAATAAAGTTTGATGTTTTATATTTATTTTGAGAGTAAGGAGCCATAGGATTACAAGGCCTGATTTGGCATCTCTTAATATTAGAAATGTTATTTTACATGTTTATATTATAAATTTTCAAGTATTGTGATTTTTACCCGAAATCGGTATTAAATTAAAGTCACGAAAGAAAAATATATGTATCTTAAAAATTTTCATTTATATGATATTATTGATGGATATAGATTTTATTATGTATATTTTTACTTTAATATTTGTGCATGTAAATTTTATGAATTTCTATTATGTAAAAATACATTAAAACGGTGTTTTGTGATGTTTTTGTGAAGTTCTTCTTGTGAATAAATTTTGTGTGGGCTTAGGAACTTTAGTAGTATATTTTATATCAACTTTACGGTAGATAAAAGTTAGAAAATCTTTTAGGTTCATTTTCATAAAATTATGTCATTAAAATGGTCATTTATGAAACTTTAAGTAATAAAATATGTTTTAATATATTAAAACGGGTTAAATATATTATTAATTTAAAAATTAGTTAATAAAATCATATTATTATGTCTCCTACATGTTTGAAACAGAATATAAACTTTTGGTTTTTATTATGAAGTTTTACTAAGTATTAGCTACTTATTGAGAAAATGTAAAAATGTTAAAATATGAAATAAATACTCAATGAACTATTTTGGACTTGAAATTTTTATGAGACTCTAATATAGACAGTAGGTTTGGAATTTCATCATTGGATAAGTTTATAAAATCATCTATTAACCCTTGTGAATTTTAAATAAAACGATAAATCTAAAACCGATAAAATATAAAATAAATACTAGACGGACTATTTTGGAATTGAAATTTTTATGAGACACTCTCATTAAAGTAAGATTATATGAGTACCCTTGGACAAATTTTCATTGACATTTAAGGACATTAATAATTTTATATCGTTTTATCGGTAAATCGGCCAAACAATTTAGTTAAAATGCACAGTTTCGTTTTTATTGAACTTTCTGGTCCAAAACTAACTTCATATAGCTTCTGGACATCTAATATATTTTTAGAATATTTTATTGGTTATTATGAATTTTTAATTAATGTACATGTTTAATCGATGGAAATTCCTTATTAAATATTACAAAAACTTTTTCTTAAGTTTTATAAGTTTATATAGCGTTGTAAAAAATTTATATAGCCCTTTGAACCTTATTATAATTTTTGAAATATTTTTTATTGATAATCGCTGAATTATTGAATTAGTAAATATGTTGACTTTTCGTTAAACAAATGTTGCCATGGAGTTTGACTAGACTAGGGTTTACTTATAGCAATGTGAAATAAATAACATGGAGTCTTGTTTGGAATTATGTGTATAAGGGTAAATGACTCTAACTGTAAGGAAATGTCGAACCACGGACCGACATGTAATACGACACCCATGTTTCTCAGCACGGGCGGGGTTAAACAGGGGATCCATGAGAGTCCCATCCTATAGAAGCTCAAGCATTAAAAGATGGAGTGACGACTCCCATCGCAGTTAGAGTGTGTAATATATGTTCCTTCTCTAGGCAAACCCTTGCATATATCAAATAGTCATTACGATGTGTGTTGTGTGAATGTGATTTTGGGTTTAAGTAGATCAATTGGATGAACCTTATAGTTACCAGGTGTAGGTGACTATAGCAAATATGTTATTTACATTTGTGTCATGAATGTGAAAAATTTTTGAAAATATTCAAGAACTGAAAATGAGAAACGAGAACTAAGAAACTTAAAATCAAGGCTTGAAATGTACTTTTGCATATTTCGTGAATATATTGTGATTATCATAGTATTGTATTGTTGAGGAGTTTGTACTCAGCGTTAGGAGCTGATTTTGATTCAAATGGTTGTCATCCGTATCACAGATGACAGCATTTTGCAGGTTGGTTCACCTTCATGTTTCGATCCAGGCTGCAGCATTTGTTATATATTGAGAACTTAGTTGTATTTTGTACCTTTCATGATGACTTGATAATGATGTATCTCTTTTTATTTTGAACAAATAATATTTCTTATCAGATGCAATATTTTTACTATTTTATTTTAAATAAATTTTAGTTAATATGATTAAAAGTTTTTTTTAATAGTTCGACATTTGAGACTTCCGCAACATTATTGTATTAGAAATTATTATTATTATTATTATTATTATTATTATTATTATTATTACTATTATTATTTTTATTATTACTATTATTATATTATTATTATTATTATTATTATTATTATTATTATTATTATTATTATTATTATTGTTATTTTTATTATTATTATTGTTATTATTATTATTATTATTATTATTATTATTATTATTATTATTATTATTATTATTATTATTATTATTAAATGTTAATCTTATATTAAGAATGCTGCTACTGTTACATAATGGGAGGAGCTCTTTCCTAATACTGTGGTATCCTTTATACTAGAGGGCACCCATGACCATTCTCCTATGTTGGTGCAATTCTTTCTTCATCGTAAAGGGAAAAATCCTTTTCAATAATTCAATGTGTGGTCTAACAGAGATGACTTCTTGGACGTCATTAAAGTTGTTTGGGAGACTAATGTTCAAGGGTGCTGTAGCTATCAGATTTCTCACAAATTGAAAATCCTTAAAAAATTGCTTAAGGATAAATATGGTAGGGATCAAATTCAGAATGACATTGCTAATGCCAGGGAGGACTTGCTTGACATCCAAAACCAGATGTATACTCATTCGGAGATTTCTGAACTAGCATCTAAAGAATCTGCTCTTACTTCTCATCTATGGATTTTACATGTTGACATTAAAGCATCTTTGAGACGAAAGGCTAAGCTTTAATGGATTAAGTTGGGTGATGACAATACTACTTTTTTCCATAGAAGAATTAATCACCGCATTAGATGTAATAGAGTTAATTTCTTACACTTGAATAGTGAGGATATTTTTGATCCTGATCGAATATAGGTTGTGATTTTTGATCATTTCTCTAGTTCCTCAGTGAACATTCACATTGCTTAGAATGGCCCAATCTTTTCTTCCCAACAAGGTAAGGTAAATTTCTTGATCTCAAATTTTCTAATGAAGAGATTAAGAATGCATTGTGGAGTATTCCGGATGAAAAGGCGCCGGGTCTGGATGGATTCAATAGTAAGTTCTATAAGGCTTCCTGGAGTGTTGTTGGAGATGATGTTATTATGACAATCAAACAATTTTTCCAAAATGGTAAGATGCTTAAGAGCTGGAACACGACCACTATAACCTTGATCCCTAAGATTCAGTGCCCATCGCACCCTAGGAATTTTTGGCCTATTTCTTGTTGCCATGTTCTTTATAAGTGCATATCGAAGCTTATTTGTTATAGGCTTAAATTGGTGCTTGGATACCTTATTAATCAAGCTCAAGGAGCGTTTGGTGGCTGCTAGGAACATTATGCACAATGTTCTGTTATGCCAGGATCTTGTTAAGCATTATACTAGGAAGAATTGTGCTCCCAGTTGCCTCTTGAAGATTGTTCTCTGTAAGGCATATGATACTATGAGTTGGCAATTCATTAAGGAGATGCTTGTTGTACTGAACTTCCCTCCTACTTTTATCAAGATCATTATGACCTGTATTACCTCAACAAGTTATGTGATCATGCTCAATGGTATCCCTACGCCTAGTTTCCATGCCAAGAGAAGTCTTCGCCGGGGAGACTCGCTATCCCCTCTGCTCTTTGTTATTGGCATGGAATATGTGTCTCGAATCTTGAGAAGTGCAGAAAGTACTTTTAATTTCCACCCTAGATGCAAAACTATTAAACTTTCTCACCATTATTTTACAGATGATTTGATGTTGTTTTGTAAAGGAGATGTGTCCTTATTAAGGTCTTTATGAAATTGCCTGCATTTATTCTCCCAAACTTCTGGGCTGCAAGCCAATTCAGCAAAGTCAGCTATCTACATAGCAGAAGTGCCTAGTGATATTAAAGAGGAGATCAGAGATATATCTCAGTTTTCTTATTGTTCTCTCCCTTTCAAGTATCTAGGAGTTCCTCTGTCTTCCAAACGTCTTAGCATGGTTGACTGTAAGCAGATTGCAGATAAAATGACATGGAGGATTAGAGCTTGGGATGCAAAGCATTTGTCTTATGCCGCTCGCCTTCAACTTATAAATTCATTCTTGATGGGGATTTTGACTTATTAGTGTCAGATGTTTATCCTTCTTCGCCGTGTTATTCATATTGTTAATTCCATATGCAGCTCCTTTTTATGGTTTTTTATTCATAATTCGCATAAGCTTGGTCATGTTAATTGGGCTGTTGTTTGTAAGAAAAAAAACTAGGGGCTTGGGAATTCGAAACCTTCAAAATTGGAATACTGCAGTTGTGGGGGAAATAGCTTGGCATATCTCGCATTTGAGGGAATCCTAGTGGGTTAAATTGGGTTAAATGGGTGCATGGTGTCTATACTAAAGGAGGTCGTTGGGAGATCTTCAATGCACCTATCACAGCTAGCTTGACATTGAAGGAAATTTGTGCTGTGAAGGACCAACTCTTGCCTTGGATTGGTAAGGATCAATATTCAATACATGATACTTATATGGCTTGTGTAGCATCACATATGAAGGTCAGATGGGTCAACATAGTTTGGAATAGGCTCTCAATTCCAAAGACTCGCTTTATTTGCTGGATGGATGTTCTTCAAAAGCCAAGGATGAAAGATAAATTATCTCACATCGATGTGATTGATAATGATCTATGTCCTCTCTGTGGAATTCATTCTGAATCCAATACTCATTTGTTCTACAAATGTACATTTAGTCAGCAGTGCGTACAGGAGATCAAGAGTTGGACATGGGTTTGTTTTAAACCTTTTAGTCGTATGGATTTCAGAAAACTAAAAGGTAATACCCTACAGCGGAGTACATTGTGTGCTATTTTTACCTCCACTATTTACTACAATTGGAGAACCAAAATGAACCCATTTGGTATGGTTTTGTGAGATCACCTTCATATATCAGTAGTCGAGTTCAAGTTTATGTGCAGAATAGGCTTCTTAATCTTAATCCAATCATTGTAAATGATAGCACCTTTGTAGGTAACTTTAGCTATTTGACTGCTTAGTAGATGTTCAAAGCAACAATCATTTTGACTCTGTTTGTTTGTTTAGTTTGTCTATGCTGTTGGTACTCCTTGTGATGCACATGAAGAGTGGGCTTGGGATACCCTTCTTCGAAGGTGAGCCCTTGTTCCATACTAATGTTTTTTTTTTCACTTGGTGTGTTGCTTCATTTGTATGGTTTTGATATGGTAAATAATAAAATCTTCATTTGCCAAATAATAATAATAATAATAATAATAATAATATTAACAATAATAATGGGTCGAGTTCCAGTGCGAACTGTGAAACGTGCGAACCTTGTTATTTGTTGGCAAAAACGTATTACTATTTTTTTCCTTAATTTTTATGGTTGAAAAGTAACACATTTTTGCCAAAAAGAAAACACTTTTCAAAAGTGTTACTTTAACATCAAAAAGTGTTACTTTTCAACTATGTTTACATAAAGGAACTCCTTTTGCAATTGATGTTTAAGATTGAGATGATGATGAAGGAGAATACATCTTCAACATTCAATTATTTCACCTTTGAAAATAAAAAGGGCGGAAATGAGAAGAAATTAGAATAAGTAAAAAAAAATGGAAACATGAAGCAAGAAATTAGAAAGAGGTATAAAAAATGAGAAGAAATTGAAAGAAGTAAAAAAAAATGGAAGTACAAAGTAAGAAAAAGAAGTAAAAAAATATGCAAAAACGGAAGAGAATAAATTAAAGATAGGGGATGAATATCTTATTCAACGGTCATATTTGACTTTTTCTACACGTTACAAATCGGTAAGGTATACTAGCGGAAAAAAATGAGATTAAGCTTCATATTGTTTATGGTTAATTGAAAATTTATATTATTGCAGGGAAATCAATGAAATGTCGTATTATTCAGGGTAATTTTTTCTAAAACAAATATAAAATTAAACTTTTTTATATTTTAAAGGGTTATTAGTACTAAAATGGGTCTTTAGGTTATATACAAGTCTAAATTTAGTCCTAATAAATGTAAAAATAGATTTAAAACAAATTTAAAGTTAATTATGGTTTGTTGGGTTTTGAGCACGTCGAACGGGTCTAGTGAATATGGTTTGGAGCCGGAACCGGATTCGAATCCGCAGAGTCTCAAAAAATTGGATTCAATCCCTAAAAATATTGCTAGGTTTGAGGTTGGTTCAATAGGCTTTTGGACCCACGATCATCCCTAGCCATAAGCATTAATAAAAATTTAAAATAAAGATCAATAAGGTTAGTTATATCCAAAATTTGTAATATAAATATAAAATTTTTTTGAAAGAACAACAAATGAAATAATTTAAAATAACACAAGAAAATAACTCTTAAAAACGGAGGAAATATTAGAAAACAATAACTACTAAAACAGAAACAAACACACATCCTATGAGGATTATTAATCCATCCTATATACCAGTAATTTTGAATTCACCACTTAATAATATTGTAATCACAAATGCCTAACCCATTACCAGATCCAATCAATTACTATTGGTTGATCACTTTACAAGATTTTTTTATCCATATCACTATCACTACCAATAAATGGCTGCCACATCTGTAACTCATGTGGCCCACATAACCAGAGAACCTGCCTATCCAAATATCTTAGCCACATATCTAAATTCCAAATTGAAAAATAAAAAAACATTGTAAGTAAAAAATTGATTTGATCAGCAAATTAAAGCTTTCATTTGAAAAAAATGGAGGCAGTTGTATCTCAATCTCTCTACTTTCCCAAGATTTCCAAGCCCTTAAACTATTCTTCTAATTCTACTTCCATTTCTTCTTCATACTCATGTTTACCATGCAAAACTTCAGTCCTTTCTCATCAATCTGCTAAAGTTGGAGGTGTTACTAGGATAAATTTGCAATGTATGAACCCAATTACACAAAGAAAAGTTGGTGTTGTATGCGCTTCTGAAGGTGCAACTTCTTCTGCTACTGTTGTACAGGGTTGGCTTCTTGAACCTGTAGGTCAGTCTTTTAATTAATGGCTAACTCTTTTATTCTTTTGTCTTCCATGTTCCAACCATCGCATGAGCTGATGTTTAGTACAACGATAACATTTCAGCACTGAATGCCTCCTGACTCCCACTGTGGAGTTTAAAAGTCGAATATATACAACCTTCGCCTTATTGTTGATAACAAAGAAGTTATCTTCGATTGAACTTTGATAGCACACATTATGTGCAATCTTACATATAGTCATTTATAATTCTAAATTAAAGAATTAAAAACTTTAAAACCATGTAGTTATTGATATGTGTTATTTGACATGATTTTGCTTTTAGATACTCTTGTTGTTTAGAGTGAGTTTAAGTGCCAAAATTATCTTCTATTGCAATTGAAGTATTTGGATTTTGATTGTTGGCCGATTCATAATTAATGTTGTTAATATTAAATGACAGTAATGGCTGTAATTAGTTATTTGTCGTTAAGTTAACCGTTGATAAAGATTATTAATTGATTGTTGGCTGTTTACTTAAATGGGATGGCAAAATAAAGATTATATATTCAGCTTGTTTGATAATTATGATGTATCAAATGCCTTGCAGGAGATGGTGATTGGAAGCACATAGGTTTCAAGGTAGCAATGCCAAGTGCATATGAAATTTTTTCTGTAAGTTATCCTCCTAGAGGCTATATCTTTAGATTTATTTTTAACATTCATTTGTATATCATAATCTGAAATTATGTTATGACGATAATAGAGATGGATACTTGTGTTTATTTATGGTGTTAATTGATGAGCAGGAACAAATGATTGTTGGGCGTGTACCTGAGCAAGCGGATTTGGTGATTCCTGTTGCCACAGGTACTAACACGTTCTCTTGCACCCCTGTTACTCTCCATGTTTCACTTCTCTTGCTTCCCTTGAATCCCCATCCATGTCGTCATCAATGCAAGATAATGCTAATCGAACCACCAAGTGTCCAAATTAATCATCATTATTTACGGTCACTCTTGTATGAGACTGTCTAACCGAGAGACGAATCCATATAAAAGATTCATTATCATAAAAATTTCTATAATTGGATTATTTAACCATATAAGAGGCATGTCTTACTGTGATACTGTGAGAGAGACCGTCTCATACAAGAATCTGTGCATTATTTATGGGTGATCACCTTAGGTAGGGTTTTAAGTTGGAACATAAGTCTTGCCTAGAACAACAAAAGATTTGTTTCCGATTGGAATTTAGTACCAATTTTAGAGCATTTATACATAATAACAATGTTTATTTGGTAATAAAAGTTAATGGAGTGTATAGTAGTGGTAATAAATAATGAATGTGGTGTAAACGTTGTGCAGTTTCAGGAGTACATGCTATGATTCAAAACAAGGAAGGTAATTTATATGTAAGTGATATGGATAGCACAAATGGGACATTCATCAATGAAAAGAGGGTACCTCCTGGTGCTACTGCTGCTGTACCTCCTGGAAGTTTGCTCACATTTGGTAATTCATCACATGTCAAACTGTCTAATTGAACCAAAAACGTATGACTCCAATGATAACTAAAGCACTCAAGTCAACCAAATGAATGTCAGATTGTTTTGGTAATTCTTTAAAAATTATGAATGCATCAGAATCTATAGATTGGAGCCTTTACTAGGTCATAATTTCAATTATCTAATCAAAATTTATTATTTAATTATATGATTAACATCTAATACGAAAAAATAGTAGCTAAATTATTGAAATTATTGGTTAAACGCGCGCATATATATATATATAGCGAAACTGATTGCAAAAGAGGGGAAATCGGCCACATTAAAATTACCTTCTGGCGGTATATATATATATATGAGTGTTCAGCCCATCTAATATATATTGGTCATTTAATTCTCTAGTATTCTTCCTATTTGAAATATTTGACCTTAAGAAGAGAGAAATTTAAGTAATGTTTTTAACATATATTTAAAAGATAAAATATATTCATGTGAGATCTTGTTAGATTTTTCTTAACGTATACTTTCTTTATTATGTAATTCTTTTAATTTTTTATTATGTATATTTAGAGATATTGTAGTTTAAAATTTATATTGAAAACTGTAAAAAAAGTAAATGAAAAGAAAAAAAAAGAAATAAAGGGAGTATAATTTTTGATTCGCCTTAGCAATAAGAGTTGGTAAAGAGCTGATTAGTTTAATTAGGTTGGTTAAACTTTGACTTAATTGAAATTGACTCGAGAGAGATTTGGTTTAGTTCAAATTATAGTATTCTAGCATTGTTTACCTATATGAAGATGTTGATTGCATTTTTAAATTTGATAGGAGATACACATCTTGCAATATTTCGAGTTCGAAAAATAGAGAAAATGTTAAATACCAAAGAAGAAGAAGAACAAGAAGAAGATATAACAGGCGAAGGCACAAATCAGACAACTGCTCAACCAGAAACTACAAGTTAAATTCTTGGATATGAAAGTTCAATTTTATCCAACAGTTTCGTGATGATATGTAATGAGTTAATGGCTAATGAGTGCATATATATCTTCATAAAAAGTGAAAGATGCATAGAGATTTTAAATTCATTAGTTTATATCTACTCTTTATCTCCATAGGAGGAAAGCAATGCAATTTTGTGGCAAGTTTGTTTAAGAGGGTAATTGGATGCTTCACCTCAAAATGTACAATACTTTCTTAAAAACATGTTAACAAATATTATATGAGAGAATGGGTCGGTTACTTTTTCCTTGATTCAAATTTATATGGTTTTTGCTTTTATAGTCATCACACTTGAAATGTGAGCTAAGATCGATAAGGTTCGAACGATAACAAATTTCATTGACTTAACAATGTTTGAAAGAAAATAAAATGCAAAAAAGACACAATAAAGACTAAGAATTAATGAGAATTGAAACAACTCCTAACCAATTGAAAAGTGGAAACAACATCCTAGGTGAAGCAGGGACAAGTGCTCGTTCGAGCACATACCTCGCACGTTCGAGCGCCCTTTAGCAGCAAGCTTTGGAGTGTTTTTGGACTGTTTGAGCGTTCGGGCACTTGTAGATCAACAGCTTCTGTTTTCTTCTGAGTAACTTGCTCATTCAAGGCAAGGGTGCTTTACTTTGATGCCTCGATCAAGGCATCAATCTTTGACTTAGCATCAACTCTTGTAATTCCTCATTTACATTAACATTCATCATGCCATTTAAGTAACACCTTAATTCCTTCATAACTTCATGAATTAATGCAAACACTTAAACTCCATTATAAACCTTCACATTATGTCACACACTTAACAACCACATTAACACACATATTAATCAACTTATGCGATTCCATCTCTATGCACCCATGAATGCATAGACTTGAATGGTGCACTCAAGACACCAATAACTTCAACAATCTCCACTTGACTTGAGTTCACCCAAGTTAAAGCATTCATCAATCCACTTCATCTTACAAGAATATAATCAAACATAAAACAACATACACACCTCACATGCCCCAAAGCGCAACACATCAAGCAAGGAGTTAGACCAACCAAGTCCACATACAAATTGAACTTGGTTGTAGGCAATGGCTTTGTCATCATTTCGGCCGAGTTTTCTTTAGTATCAATCTTCTTTAAACCCACTCTTTTGTTCTCAACTTCATCCCGGATGAAAGTATACTTGATATCGATGTGTTTGGACCTTCTATGAAATGTGTTTTAATTCCTAACCAAGTGAATTGCAGTTTGACTATCACAATGCACACTTACCGAACACACCTTGTTGCACATCTCACCAACTAGACCTTTGAGCCACTTTGCTTCCTTGAATGACTCGGCAACGACTATGTACTCCGCTTCGGTTGTTGAAAGGACAACCACATCTTAAAGTGATGATTGCCAACTTATTGCCGAGCTGCCCAATGTAAACACGAATCCACTTGTGGATTTTCTAGCATTCAAATGTCCTCCATAATCCGAGTCACAAAACCCGATTAGCTTACTTGAATCCTTCCCATACATGAGACAAACATTAGAAGTACATTTCAAATAGATCAATAACCACTTAACTGCCTCCTAATGTCCCTTCCCCGAATTAGACATATATCTACTTACCAAACTCACCGCATGAGCTATGTCGGGCCTAGAACATACCATGACATACATCACACTACCAATGACACTAGTGTAGGAAACTCTTACCATTTGCTTTGCTTCTGCCTTTGTTTGTGGACACAACTGCTTCGACAATTTGAAATGAGAGGCATGAGGGGTGGACACACCTTTAGCATCACCCATGGAGAAACGTTGAACAACTTTCTTGATATACTTCTTTTAGCTAAGGTATAAGACACCCTTAGACCGGTCTCTAATGATCTCTATCCCAAGAATCTTCTTGGCTTTACCATTATCCTTCATATCAAACTCACTTGAAAACAACTCTTTCAAGTTCTCCACCTCAAATTATGTGTTACATGCTACTAACATATCATCGACATACAAGAGCAAATATAACAAAGAATCATTTTTAAGTTTCTTAAGATAAACACAACTATCATAAGAACTTCTAACAAATCATGTGAACTCATGAAAGAATCGAACATCTTTTACCATTACCTTGGCGATTGCTTCAACCCATATAATGATCTTTTCAATCCATACACATGACCTTCCTTACCAGTGACCTCAAAACCTTCCATTTTCTTCATAAATGTTTCCTCTTCAAGCTCACCATGAAGAAACACTGTTTTCACATGCAATTGATGCAACTCTAAATTCTCCATCACCACCAAAGCTAGTAGTGCCCTTATAGAAGGGTGCTTCACCAGTAGTGAAAACCTCATGTAAATCGACACCCTTAATTTGAGACTATCCCTTTGCTACTACCCTTGCGATGTACATGGGAGGAACACCACTAGAAGGACTCTCATTACTCTTAAATATCCACTTGAACCCAACATTCTTATTTTTCTTTGGTGCTTCAACGATATTCTAAGTTTCATTCTTTACAAATGATTCCATCTTTTGTTTCTTGGCTATCAACCATTTGCTTGAGTCATTTGAGGCCATAGCCTCCTTGTATGTACTTGGTTCATGTGATTCTTCGACTTTGCTAGCAAGGTTGAGAGCATATGTAACATAATCACACTCTTTAATGTAGCTCCTTAGAGCCACGATCTTCCTCTTTTGCCTTGTTACAAAGGAGGAGATCTTTGTTGAACATCATCATCATTTTCATCTTCCTCGGTATTGGGAGCTTGTACCTCCTCTTGTGCATCAATAGGATCAATTACAACATCATTTACATCATTTTCAATGGGCTTTTCTACATTAGAGACTAACATGCTATTTTCATTAAATACAACATTTCTCGAAGTGATTATTCTTTTTGACTCATTACACCACACCCTATACCCCTTTACACCCACTCCATATCCCACAAATATGTATTTTCTTGACCTAGGTTCTAACTTTTCATCATTTACATGAATATAAGTCGGACAATGAAAGACTATAAGACTAGAATAATTTACCAGAGTGTTGTACCAGACTTCTTGTGGTGACTTGAATTTCAAGGCGGTATGAGGTGAGCAATTGACTAAGTAACATGCCGTGGCCACCGCTTCGGCCAAAAAATGCTTCCCCAATTTTACTTGATTTAGCATACACCGAGCCCTCTCCAACAATGTCTTATTCATCCTCTCTGCAACACCATTTTGTTGAGGCATCCTGCACAAGTTTTGTGTCTTACAATACCTTCACTAGCACAATATTAAAGAAATTTACCATCGACAAATTCAAGACCATTATCAGTTCTTAAGGTCTTGATGCTCCAATCGGTGTTTTTCTAAATAATTTTCTTCCATTTTAAGAAAAAATCAAATACTTAATTTTGTGTTTAGTGAACTAACACCAAACTTTCTTCTCGAAGTCATCTATGAAAGTAAACGAGTAATTACAACCACTGAGTGATGGCTCTCTTTAAGGCCCACACAAATTGGAATGATATAATCAAGTATCCCCTTAGTGATGTGTATGGCGGGTTTCAAACTAACCCTCTTGTGTTTCCCATAAACACATTGTTCGCAAAACCCAAGGTTCCCGAACTTTTTACCATCAAATAAACTTTTTTTAGAAAGTTCATACATACCTCATCTCATGTGACCAAGTCTCAAGTGCCAAAGCTTTGTTTCATGATCACACATTGTGTTTGTGGAAACATTCACCGAGCTAGAAATAGTTGAACCTTAAAGAGCATACAAACTCCCATTCATCTTCCCTTTCATCACCACAAGTGACCCTCTAGCAATCTTCATAACTCCACCTCCACAAGTAATCCTACACCCGATCTTATCAAGAGTACCCCAAAGATATGAGATTTCTTTTCAAACAAGGAACGTGCCTCACATCTGTCAAGGTTCTCACCATTCCATCAAACATTCTCATTTTCACACGCCCAAACCCGTCCACCTCACATATACTATTTTCCATTGTCACATTTTCCTTATCAACACTCTCATATGTTTGGAAGAAATTTTTGTTGTTTGTCATATGGAATGTGCATCCCGAGACAAGAATCCACTGATCACTATCTTAATTCCCATATGTGGAAACTAAAACACCACCATCATCACTATTATTAACGTAACTAGCATCGGCATTACTAGTTGCTACCCTAGCCCCATCATCACTAGTGTTTTTCTTTTTCCATTTCCAACAATCCTTCTTAATGTGTCCTTTAAGCTTACAATAGTTACAAGTCTTATTTTTTTAGGCCCGCGTGACTTCGACCTCCCTTTAGCTTTGTTTCCACTCCCACTAGTGGAACCTTTCTCAAAAGTCTTCCCTCTCACAAATAATCCATCACCCAAGACACCCTGTGTTTTATGTCATAATTGTGTATCGACTAAATCCCTTTGAGTTAAGGCATTTTTAACATCATCACTACTCAAGTTATCTCTACAATTAAAGTAAAGTTTCTCTAAAATTCTTATAAGATGGAGGCGGAGAACATAAAAGGTAAATAGCCAAGTCTTCATCATCAAGCTTGGCTTCTATGTTTTGCAAATACATAACAATGGAATAAAACTTATCTAAGTATGGTTTTAAAGATTTACCTTCCTCCAAGCGTAGATCGTAGAGTCTACTCTTCAAAAAGTAGTCTATTGGTAACACTCTTGGCCATGCAGAGTGATTCATTACCAACCTTTCTTAGCACTTCATTGGAAAGGCATACTTGAATTGCCGATAGTGCCTTTGTATCAATTTCTTCCCATCTAGTTGCGATCATTCCTTTGAGCATTTTGTCTACACCATCAATGGCCTTTTGCACACCATTTTGAATCAAAATGGCTTTGGTCTTGACATGCTATAAGCCAAAGTTCACACTCCTATCAAACAACTTTATGCCAAGCTTCATTGTGAACATGTTTCCCCAACAAAAGACTTCTTATAACACTGTAAAAACAACTTGGCTGTGATACCAATTAAAATGTAAGTTAAGATCGATAAGGTTTGAGATAAAAAAATTTTAATATAATTATTTATATTTTCTTTTATTGTTATATTTAATTAGGTGTTGAGATTTGTGTATGTGTGGATGCTTAAATTTTGACTATTTTATTATTAAGAATGATTTGTGGTAATACCTGTGGAATTATAAATATTATTAATGGAAATCATTGAATTTAAAATATAGGAGTTATAGGAATTTAAATATTTAAATAAACTAAAAAAAATTTAAAAACATAAAACATTAGACAGTAGGTGTGCCTCGACAGCCGCCCCTCGTACCTTGATATTCGAGTGCGTTTTGTTTGTTGTTTCGTTTACCGATTGTATTAAAGGTCACTTAAATGCCAAAATTAGTTAAAAATAGTCATATGCTTTAAACTACGTGCTAAGTTGCATTTTTAAGGTTTTTAAAGCATTTTCGGCACTTTCTCGCATAAAGTAGTTCAAACTTGATTTGTTTTGCATGAAACATGACACACAACACTATTTGACATATACGATTGTGTTGAAATGGGTAGAATTGAAAACAATAGTCATATGCTTTAAATTTCATGCTAAGTTGCGTTTTTAAGGTTTTTTAAAGCGTTTTTGGCACTTTCTCGCATAAAGTAGTTCAAACTTGGTTTGTTTTGCATGAAACTTGACACACAAGACTATTTGATATATATTATTGTGTTGAACTGGTTAGAATTGAAAACAATAGTCAAATGTTTGAAATTACGTGCTAAGTTGCGTTTTTAAGGTTTTTAAAGCCTTTTTGGCATTTTCTTTCATCAAGTTGTTCAAACTTGGTTTGTTTTGCATGAAACTTGACAACCAACACTATTTGGTGTATATGATTGTGTTGAAATGGTTCAAATTGAAAACAATAGTCATATGCTTGAAATTACATGCTAAGTTGCGTTTTTAAGGTTTTTAATGCATTTTTCGCACTTTCACGCATAAAGTAGTTCAAACTTGGTTTGTTTTGCATGAAACTTGGCACACAATACTATCTGATATATATTATTGTGTTGAAATGGTCATAATTGAAAGCAGTGGTCATATGCTTGAAATTACGTGCTAAGTTGCGTTTTTATGGTTTTTAAAACGTTTTTGGCACTTTCTCGCATAAAGTAGTTCAAACTTGGTTTGTTTTGCATGAAACTTGACACACAACATTATTTGGTATATATTATTGTGTTGAACTGGTTATAATTGGAAATAATAGTCACATGTTTGAAATTACGTGCTAAGTTGTGTTTTTAAGGTTTTTAAAACATTTTTGGCATTTTCTCGCATCAAGTTGTTCAATCTTGGTTTGTTTTGCATGAAACTTGAGAACCAACACTATTTGATGTATATGATTGTGTTGAAATATTTAGAATTGAAAACAATAGTCATATGCTTGAAATTACATGCTAAGTTGCGTTTTTAAGGTTTTTAATGCGTTTTTCGCACTTTCACGCATAAAGTAGTTCAAACTTGGTTTGTTTTGCATGAAACTTGGCACACAATACTATCTGATATATATTATTGTGTTGATATGGTCATAATTTAAAGCAGTGGTCAGATGCTTGAAATTACGTGCTAAGTTGCGTTTTTATGGTTTTTAAAGAGTTTTTGGCACTTTCTCGCATAAAGTAGTTCAAACTTGTTTTGTTTAGCATAACACTTGGCACACAACACTATTTTAGATAAATTATTGTGTTGAAATGGTCGAATGGAAAACAATAGTCATATGCTTTAAATTACGTGCTAAGTTATTTTTTTAAGGTTTTTAAAACGTATTTGGCACTTTCTCGCATAAAGTAGTTCAAACTTGGTTTTAACACTATTTCATATATAATACCTTTTTGAAATGGTTATAATAAAAAAAAATAGTCATATGCTTGAAACTACTTGCTAAGTTGCATTTTTATCGTTTTAAAGCATTTTTGGCACTTTCTCGCATAAGGTAGTTCAAAATTGGTTTGTTTTGTGTGAAACTTGACACACAACACTATTTGATATATATTATTGTGTTGAAATGGATATAAACGAAAACCATAGTCATATGCTTTAAATTACGTGCTAAGTTGCGTTTTTAAGGTTTTTAATGCGTTTTTCGTACTTTTTCGCATAAAGTAGTTCGAACTTGGTTTTTTTTTGCATGAAACTTGGTGCACAACACTATTTGGTGTATATTATTGTGTTGAAATGGTCAGAAACGAAAAAATCATAGTCATATGCTTGAAATTACGTGCTAAGTTGCATTTTTAAGATGGTTAAAGCATTTTTGGCATTTTCTCGCATAAAGTAGTTAAAACTTCGTTTGTTTTGCATTAAACTTGACACACAACATTATTTGATATATATTATTATGTTTAAATGGTTAGAATTGAAAACAATAGTCATATGCTTGAAATTATGTGCTAAGTTGTGTTTTTAAGGTTTTT
>NC_080051.1:11696504-11761504 GCF_026212465.1 Amaranthus tricolor
AGTGAATATAGAAGGATTGAAGGATCTTAAGGCTTAGGGTTTGAGTTTTTAGAGAGAGAAAGTAAGAGAAAATAGGGTTGCTCAAATAAAAATGGTGAGAAATAAGTTTTGGGTTGAGCAGATTCAGTTTTAAACATGAAGCCTGTTAGAATCTGCAGCCCGCTAGACCAAGCGAACTTGCTCGACGAGTCAAGTGAAGTACAGCTACCATTCTCTGGCATTATGTTCTTCTGCTTAACATTGAGGAAAAAATTTCCCATGTCCTCGAGTGGTCGAGCGAGCTATAAAAGGGTTGTTCGACGTGTCAAGCCAATTCCCCTGTTCCATTGTTCAACGCCTGCTTCTAGCTCGACCCTAGCCAACTCTACTTGAGTGGTCAAGCGAAGTGTTTTTCGGCTGATTTTTCAATCTGATCACCTGTAGTGCAATGCTATATTTAAAACACCCTTTTACTCGACCTTGTAGATTTCTCAGCTTTATACACATATTGAACAACTCAATCATTGATTACTGCATCCATCAGCTTAGTACAACCATGTTATACAAAATATGATACATAAAAATAAACAAAAACAAGAAATAAAAACTAACACACACAAAACACTACCAAAGTTGGGTTGCCTCCCAACAAGCACTTGTTTAATGTCGTTAACTTGACCCTTGTGCATTATTTACTTAGAGCACGTGGGGGCTCAAGCGGCATTACCACTAGCCCTACTAAAGGCTCACCTGCGCGATAGTGTTTGACACGTTGACCATTCACCTTTAATATTTCCCCTTTCGCACTTGACAGCTCAATGAAACCATAGGGGAATACCCTTGTGATCTTGAATGGACCTGTCCTACGTGACTTTAGTTTTCTTGAGAATAACTTCAAATGGGATTTGAATAGTAATACCATTTGTCCAACCTCGAAGTTCCTTCTGATAAGACCCTTGTCGTGCCACCACTTTGTCTTCTCCTTGTATAACCTTAAACTCTCATACGCATCCAAGCGTATTTCATCAAGTTCCTTGATATCTAGCAATCTCTTCCCACCAACACGCAATAGATCATAATTAAGGGCTTTGATTACCCAAAATGCTCTATGTTCAAGCTCCACTGGTACATAGCACGGTTTCACATAGATTAAAATGTATGGTGTAGTTCTAAAGGGGTTTTGAATGCTGTTCTGTAGGCCCAAAGAGAGTCATCCAACTTATTTTGCCCAATCTTTTCTCGACCTCGCAACCATTTTCTCCAGCATACATTTCATTTCTCGGTTGTTCATTTCAGCCTGGCTAATAGTTTGTCGATGACAGCTTAAACCAATCTTATGATGAACCGCATATTTCTTCAGTACACCTTTAAATCTCTTCTCCAGATAATGTTGTTTTCCATCACTCTAATCAATACCCTTAGCATGCCAAAACGTGGCAAAATGTGTTTCTTGAAGAACCTGGTAACCACGCGCACATCATTAGTGGGAGATGCAATAGCTTCCACCCATTTCGACACATAGTCAACTACCAGCAAGCTATACCTATTCCCATAGGAGGATGGGAATGATCCCATGAAATCTAACCCCCATACATAAAAAACTTTAATTTCCAAGATGTTGTTGAGCGGCATTTCGTTTCTTCTTGAAATATTCCCTGTTGTTTGACATCTATTGTAGGATTTGACATAGGCATGAACATTTTTGAACAGAGAAGGTCAATAAAAAACCACAGTAAAGAATCTTTGTACTAGCATGACCTCGACAAGGTAGATCGAGACAATGTGAGATAATAGAGGGTACTTCTTCTTGTGGAACACACCTTCTAACTATACCATCAACACATAATTTGTATAGAAAACGGGTCTTCCGAAAAGTGTCTCTTGACATCATAGAAAAACTTCTTTTTTGCTGAGATGAGTATCCGTCAGGAATGATTCCACTTCCTAGATAATTTGTTGGATCAGTATACCATGGAATACTTGTCAAACTTACGACTAAGAGACGCTCATCTGGAAATGAATCATCAATTGGAGCTCCCAAAGGGAGACACTCATCTGGGAAATGAATCATCAATTAGAGCTCCCAAAGTTGCTCTATCATGATGAATCAAACGGGATAGGTTGTCGGATACAACATTCTCCGCACCCTTCTTATCCTTAACTTCTAAATCCAATTCTTACAGTAGTAGAATCCACCGAATCAGGCGAGGCTTAGCATGTTTCTTTGACATAAAGTACCTCACAGCTGCATGATTGGTGTGGACGACAACCTTTGAACTCAAATGGTAAGGCCGAATATTCTCTATAAAAATGACAACTGCAAAGAGCTCCTTCTCTTTTATTGCATAATTCATCCGAGCTGGATCCAATTTACATGCATAATAAATGGCATGAAACTTACCATCCTTTTTCTGCCCCAAAACATCCCTTACTGCATAATTGCTCGCGTCACACATAATCTCAAAAGGAAGGCTCCAATCCGGTGGTTGGATAATAGGAGCAGAGATAAGAGCTGGTTTCAACCTGTTCAAAACTTCAATGCAATCTTTATGTAACAACCTCGAATTATGAAGGCAAAACACTAATTGAAATTTAGTATTAATCAAGCGGAAGCTTACTTTTTCCAACACAATTAAGGGGTTACTTAAAGGTCAAACCAATATCCAAGTAATATAACTGAAGTCTTAACTGTCCAAAATATAGGAAAATTACAACCAAATCGAAATAAGTCCAAAGTTCAAATTACATCCTTAAATTAGTCTAAATCTAAACTAATAGTCTCTCAAATACAACAAAGAGATCTAAACAGGGGAGTCATACTCCAACTCGGGTTCAACTGAAATAGACTACATTTCATAAAGTTTAATTATAAATTTATTAAGCTGATTGGGGTTATTAAATAAGTTAATTCGAGTAATAATATTATTACTTTGATAAGATTGACTCAAGTATTTGATTTGTTAACATTTTCAAGAAAGAGTTATATTTTATTTTAGGTATAAAATTCGTATAAAGAGTACTTCGATAAAAGTGTATTTTGATTATATTTTATTAATTGATTACTATCTTATCTTTATAAAAATAAATTTAAATAAAGTATTGAAACATAAATTCCTAAACGCAATCCTTATTCATACAACCAATTACGAAATTTTATTTATTTCGTAAATCGTTTATTATACCCTTACAGCATGTCTTATATAAGACTGTCTTACGACTAGACGACTTTAATAGAATTTAATGGGTCAAAGCTAAAAATAAACCCATTCTTTCCCCATTTAACCGACATACCCTTACTCCCACATACAAAACCACGGCTCCCACTCCTTCTTTTACCCTAACTCCCTCCTCTATCTCCTTTCTTCCTCCATTATTTCCCCTCACAAGAAAAATCTCCTACTGTCACCACCAGGCCAGCCAGGCCGCAGCAGGCCACGAAGCCCAGCAGCCGCCTGCTTCCTTCTCCCTTCCCCCACGAGCAACCGCAGCGGACTAGCCTTCCCACGTATTGCCGCCTGCAGCAAGGCTGCAGACCACTCCAGCCGCCAGCATCAAAGGCTGGGACAGCCGGTTTTGGCCCCCTTCTTCCAGCTAGTTTTGGTCCTTTGCACCACCACAAGGACCTCCTATCTCTTGGTTCACCTCTTAGTCTCACTCTTTGTAAGCCATCTTCTCTTTTCTCTAATTAATTTTCTAGTTTTAATTGGAATTTTATTAAGTTTATGAGTTTGATGTTGGTTATGAGTTACTTTCATTGAATCTTTTGTGGGTAAGAGCTTAGTTGATGAATTGAACATAATTATGATTTAGGGTTTGAAGTGTGATTAGAAATTATGGGTTGTGTGTTGATTGTGTATTAATTTGGTTTAATCTTATCATGAGTAATTGATGTAAGGTGGTATGGAAATACTAATGGTGTTGATTATTTTACAAAGCATCATTTTGGACTCGAAGCAATTGCAAGCTTAGTGTCGATTGAATTGGTTTGTTATGAATGGATGTACATAAGTCGTTTGTCAAAATAAACTAAAATGTATATGGTAATTGCAAATCAGAGATTAAATAAGGATTATGAATTAGTTATTATAACTTAGCATATTTTGCTATCGGGGTTTAACTTGAAATGGGAAATATGAATATGAATTCGAATATGAGATTGCCATAGATGAATTAAGTGTGATTATGATAACGAGCTTGGGATTTTGGTTACTTGGATGATGACGTACTTTGTGGGATTGGATTATAAGTTGATCTTGTAGGATATGGTATATGATTTGTATTAAAGTTATACATGTTGATTACTGTTGGGTTTAAATTGGGGATTTTGTGACTCAAAACTGAAGTTCAAGATTGAAAGTAGAAAGGTCCTTTAATGGTGATTGAGGTAATCCACAAACTAATTTACTTAAGTATTAATTGAATGTTTTAAAGTAGTTTGGTACTTGTGGATTCAATTTGGGTCTTTAATTCAAATTTAGGTATCAACTTGAATTTAAGATGAGTATATGGATTCAATTAGTAATTGAGTTGTTTTTAGTGTTGATTAGAATTGGATAATTAAATATTTTGGATGAAGTATTAGATTCTGTTGAGACTTGTTGATTGTAGGAAGAACAATGAACTTTTGTGTTTTAATCAAATACATTCTAATAGATTAAGGGTCTTGGTGTAACCTTAAATCCTTGAGAATCTTGATATGTAAGTATGAGATGGATGGACACTGAATTTACGAAATTGGTGGAACATGCTTGTTTATAAGAAAGTATTGGGTAATTAATATTCTTGAATCGACTGTAAGATTTTAAAGGTTAAAATGTTAGCATGACTCTTGGTTAAGCTGCGGTCTTAGGAGGAGATGTAATAAGTTACATGTTAGTTTATAGTATCGAACGCTTTGTTGTGATGTTATGTTTGTTATGCTTCAGGAGGCGACGTCATCGAGGAACCTCTCTAGTTGATAGTTGCGAATCAAACCTGACTCCTTGAAGCAACATCATTGGTGAGTAGTAACAGTCCCTTAAAAAGGGGTTTGGCCAGACTACCATTTGTAAAATGTTTATTTAAAGTTTGTGAAATTTATATAAATGTGATAGATGTTTATGAATGATTATGCTGAGATTGATATGGTCAATGAATCGGGCTTGCGAGCTGGTCATTGACGGAGTTGAGGAACATGGTTCCCTACTCCCTGTTTTTGAAGCGAATTGTCATTGAGATATTGACTAGCTTCACCCGAGAGCGATATAGCCTTAGAGCTATGGGGCACCTCTCAAACTAGACTCCCTGTGCGCACATAGATCTAGGAAACTGATGTTGCTTTTAAACCATTGTTTTGAATTTCTGTGTTTAATTGTTTTGGATTCTTGCTTCTCACTCAGTTTAATCTGATTCCTTGTTGTTTCCATCTTTTAGCTGATTACAGATTGGATCCGGTCAGGAATAATCGGGTTAGCAATGTTGATGAGAGTGCTAAGGATGTCCTTTTGAGCTGAGACCGTGGAAGCTTATATTTTGTATTAGGAATTTGTTTAATGTATATTAGTTCTGATTAGTTCCGATTATGTTGATTATAATGGACTCGTCGTGAGTTGTATGGTTACTTTATGTTTAGATTGGATGTTTGGTTTGAGATTTAGCTGTGTTGGTTTCGTAATAGAGCCGGTGATTCCTTTGCCCAGGTTTTGGGATATGATTTAAGTTTCTTGGGAAATAATCCCCGTGACGACCCTGTTTACCCAGTCAACGGTAAGTCGGGTTGTTATAGTTGGTATCAGAGCCAACCCGCGACCGTGGCTAATCCTTAGGGTTAGTTTATCTAGCGGGCATACAATCTTGGGAGTAAGGAAAAACGTGATTTGAGGATTTAGATGTTTAAGATAAGAGATAGGAACAGAAGTAAATATGATGATGGAATTAACCTAGGTGTTTGAGTTAGTCTTGTTTTCTTAGAAGTGTAGGATGTGAGGTACGAGGATTACGGGGTAAAACGGGAAAACGCTCTTAATAATTGATCGTGACGGTAAGAAGATTCAGTTTGACGATGCAGCGTTAGAATAGTATTTCCTAAGATTGCGAAGCAATTTATCTTGTTGCTAGCCCTTTTCTATCAGCTTTTGTTTGTCGATCCATGAGTATGATTATAGTTTAGTGCACAAAAGCAAGGTTATATAGTTGTATAATATCGATAGTGTTCGGTTGTAAGTGAGTTGAACTTTGAGAATGTCTGTTACATTGGAGGAGAGTTAGTGTAGGCAAAGTACTTGAAGCCATTGTGATAGAAAAGTCTATGATAAGAGCATATGATAATTTTCAAAGCCTAGTGATTGAGTTGCGTATGGTGCTCATATGTTGGTGTAAACGATGAACTTTTTAATGTTGTTGGACCATGTCATATATTATAGTTTGTTTAGATATTGGAGCTTATAGATTTATTAGAGTTATTGGAAAATCATGTGATAATTATTTAGAATGAACAAAGTTTCTTTTGCTGGTTGAAAGAGCAAATATGACATAAGGATGAGATGTCATTTTTTAACTTGAGGTTTCGTTAAGTATAATTGATTATATTGATTGCAACCGTATATGTATGGATCTCAACGTAAGTTACTTTAAGAGGAGCTAGAGTTGTAAATTTTGGTTAACAAAAAGTAAAGGATATACATTGCAAATATGAATGTTTATGTTGAAAAGCTTGGGTTAAGATAGTTCGAAGAATGAAGTATGTTGGATTGTCATATAATGGATAAAAGTAGAACTAGTCCCGAGGCTTGGCGTTTTATTGTTCATCATTGAGGAATGTTTATTTTACTAAGTTAGGATTAGAAGTGCCTTTATGAAAGTTTGGATGCAATGAAGTTTGAAATTTAACAACTATTATTTTTTTACGGCAAATCATGTAGAGTAACTGAACTAAATTGGGACTAAGTCATCATGAAAGCGAGACCTTTGCTGGAGAGAAAAATTGCATGTCTTAGAGAATTAATGGACTTAGGAGGTAATTGTAGTGCTTTGAATGCTATATTGTGAGGTAGACAGGTAGGAGAGTTTTCGTCATATAAGGTATATTCATTATCTTGGGAGTGTCATACTAAATGTTTGTGTTGGAGTCAGAAATATGAAATAGGAATTTTGGAAGTAGTTATATATTGAGGTACAGATAAGTAACAAATTTATAATTTGAGGAGTAAGATGGTTATCATTGGATAAGGACAAATAAGTCTTTGGGTGCATTATGTTCTTATTAAGAGTTGTGTACATTGGTTGACTATAGTGGCATAGCAATTTTGTGTATAGTAAGTAGTATCTTATCGACTTGCGTTACCTGTGTCTATTGAGCGAGTGCATGACATGTTCCACGTATCTCAGCTGAGAAAACACATAAGAGACGATTCGCACGTTCTTCAGCTCGAACAACTAACTCTTGTTGACACCTAGCAGAACGAGGAGACACTCATCCAGATCCGATCCTAGATAGGAAATGCACGATATATGTTGGGGTATTGTAGCGCTTGTCAAGGCGCTATGGTCTAATCACGTTACCGAAGAAGCCACGTGGGAGGCAGTAGATGCCATGAGACGCGATTATCCCTGGTTGTTTGCTTAGGCATTTCTATGTTTATCGCTTTATAGCTATTGCATCTCCTTAGTCTTTGTGAGTTAAGTACGAAGACGAACTTCATTCTAAGTTGGGTGACATAGCTTTACGATATGTATGTTAGCTAGATATTGGAATATATGCTTGAGACTTAGTTTAACTTCGAGGACGAAGTTTATTTCAAGCTGGGTAGAATGTAACATTAGGAATTTGTTTAATGTATATTAGTTCTGATTAGTTCCGATTATGTTGATCATAATGGACTCGTAGTGAGTTGTATGGTTACTTTATGTTTAGATTAGATGTTTGGTTTGAGATTTAGCTGTGTTGGTTTCGTAATAGAGCTGGTGATTCCTTTGCCCAGGTTTTGGGACATGATTTAAGTTTTTTGGGAAATAATCCCCGTGACGACCCTGTTTACCCAGTCAACGGTAAGTCGGGTTGTTACATCAACTTCCGCTCACATATCCATCCTCCGTCGAGGTGCTATAGGGGTTTACTCTAAAAACAAAACCATTGGAAAAACATACAAAGCATAGTATCAGCAAAAAGGCTGAGTATAAACACACTGGTGTGCGTCAAACAAGTTATTAAAATCTTTTTTTTTTTGAGTAAATTCATTTTGAAATATGCTTTTTCATTTGATAAATCATATTATGATTCAAATCCAGTTCAATAGCTCTATAGTAATTTCAAATTCTCATTTTTCATCATAAATCATAAAATCTCAATAGATCCAAATCAATTTCAAACTCATATCATAAGTTTACATGGGTACTCTGTGAGTCATCCTGTGACTCGTTGGTAGTCGGTCTACCGTCCGCGACATGTCCGGCAAGTGTAACACAATGGTATTGTGAACAATACGCGCTCAGCATTGGTGAGCCGTTTAATCATGCACACAACATTTGTTGTGGCATATGTACCTGCCATTTAGGCTAAAACATTTTTTTATTCATAATATATATCTTGTAATTTTAATAGCATTTGAAAGTCAAAAATATTAACTTTTTCCATATGATAAACATCTTTTATTTGCACATAACAAAACATACTTTATTTGCGACTTAGCAAAATCAAATCATATTTCCCACACGGGTAAAACATGCTTAGCATAATCATATCATTAAACATAACCTTTGTATTATATTGGGGCATCACTAGCATGTATAGAAATGCATCGTAACAAAAAGTAAATTAAAGTTCAATACGATTGTTTTAAGGAAACCACTAAAATGTTTCGTTTCAATCCTTCTTAAAGTAAATATAACTTAAAAGGGTTTTGAAATTCATTCAAAACAACTAGAATATGATTCATAAGTCTATAAAATCGTTACGACAGAAGATTTCATAAAACACTATTTTCTTAAATACGAGATAGTTTTGCCGGTAATAAAATCGATAATTGATTTACAAAGTACCTATTAATTCTCCAACAAGGCCCAAATTAATCAAGTCATTATAATACCTTATTTAAAATGAATTTAAGGTTGTCCCATCAGATTATAATTGGTTATGCAAATTTATAACGATCTTACAATTATTTTCGACAATTTGGGTATTTACCGTTATTTGAATGGTGTCTTAAATCCATAAAATTTATAAACCATCTAATTTAAACTTAATTTATACTATGAGGCAGTAGATTATTAATATAATTATAGATTTTTTTATATAGGTCTATTTTTACCCAAATTTAATTAACAATAATACACTTTTTAATAAATAAACATTTTCTATTAATTTGATAAATTAGTAAATAATTAATAATTTATTTTATAAAATTATACCAAAGTTCCAGAAATCATATAACATGTTTATTAGGCTATTTGAACTTATAAAACTCATGTATGATGTTTTATTATTTTGTATAGACATTTTATCGATAAATAGAATAAAGTAGGTTTTAAATTATTTGAGTCCGAATAAAATATTATAAAAAATATATGATATTCCAGAAGCTATTTTAAGGGGTATAAAATTTAAATAACCATTAAAAATCATGTGGGGTATTTTTAATAATTAATATCGTTATTTTACCGATAAACCGAATAAAATTTATTTAAGTCCATATCTGGTCACGAAAATCCATATAAGTTTTTGAACATGTATCTACTGTTTATATAAGTGTCTCATAAAAGTTTCATGTCCGAAAGACGTCATTTAGTATTTATTTTATATTTTATCGTTTTCAAACTTACCGATTATTAATAACCGAGTAAAAATTATTAAGGTCCTTAACTGTCAACAAAACCTTCCCAAAATTTTACCAATTTTACCTACTGTCCATATGAGTATATAATAAAAATTTCAAGTCCATATGTCTTTGTTTTGCAATTATTTTATATTTTACCATTTTACAATTTACCGTTAAACAATTTAACGATCATTCAAAAATAATAAAAAAATTCCAAACTAAATATACTCTTGCCAAATCTTGTTGGAGTTATTATAATATGTTTTTATTAATTATTTTTGATGATGAAGAGTTCTTCTAATACCATGTTTTGTAATAAGAGTATTTAACGCCTTAAAATACATTAAAATATCAATTTAACGAATAATCTCAACAAAAAGTATCCAAGAAATTTTCTTAACATATAGCTACTGGAAATTTCTTTTAAAATGAATTTCAAATATTTTCAAATTCATATAATCATTTCCATCACAATAACTTTCACAAAGTAGTGTTAAACATGCCTTTAAACATACAATAATTTATAAAATCAACATGCATGATGCCGAAAATAATAATACATGTAATAAATTATTCCATACTCAAATTTATCATTTTGACATCATTTTTCAAGATTTAAGAACATCTCTTTGGGAATTCAATTTTTTTTAAAAAAAAATTTTATACACAAACTTTCCCAACTTGTTCTTAAATCCTTTAAAAATCACCCCATGTGACATACCTCGACACTAAGCCTATATAATTATTCAGTAAGCTCCTACGCGTTCTTAGAAGCGGTTGTATCTTCGGGTCCTTTCCCTTCAAGCCTCAACTCCAACTCTTCAACTAAACATATTGCATTCATCCAAAAATCAATAATAATTTTGGATTTCTAATATGCACTTAACTTTTCCTAGTTAGAGTTGTTAGACTAATACTTGTGATGATTTTAATATATTTGGAGTATACTTATTATGTTGAGCAACATACTTAGTTAAGTCCTATAATTTTATTTGAATCCTTTAAGTAACAAAATTTATATGTTTGTAGAAATACATCTTACTTTCTATTATGGCCTATTTTTATAGATTTATAAATGATGATTTTCTTAGTTTAGAGATAAAATACTCATTTTATAATGATCCTAGTTTATAGAAAGATTCATGTAAAAAAAATTGTTTTACATGAACAAGTTTTAACAAAAACTAGTGAAATAAAGAAATGAACATAACTTACTGTATACTTGGTGGATTTCTTCAAGTTTGGTGTCTATGAAAAGCTCTTAAGATGAAGATTATTTTTATGGGAGATTTGAGTTTATAAACATAAATTTTCAGAAGTTTTAGATGGGCTTTTGAAGAAGATTTAATGAGAAAAGAAGGTGTTTTTGCTAGGAATTGTAAGATTGAACTTCAACCATGCTTATGGATGAAATAAGGAGTAAAATGAAGAGTGAAAGAAGGTTGATGGAGCTGAAAATATGGACAGCAAATATGTCTTGATTTATTATGTTTGCATGCTTGTTATGATGGTGTTTTTGGGTAAGAACAATAGGGGCTTTGGGTAGAGAGTTTGGTGGAGTGTGCAAGTGAGTTTTGAGGCTAAAAGAGAGCTAGTATGGCAGCTAGGGGCTGCTGTTTTGGGCCTGATTTGAGGTGATCTATATCCTCAATTTGGTCTAATATGGTGTAAGAAAGGTTTATCTAAGATAGTTTAAGGTTTGGGTAAAAATTGTTGTACATGTAACAAGTTATGTAACTTGTACTTCATGTTTGAAAATCACTTGTATATGTGTGAAATATTTAATTTACTCCCATCATGGTTACATAATATGCTTGGGTAATAATAAAAAAATTTTTCGAACTGTTATGGGTAGTTGCTCAACTTTAAGTTTTACCTCCAAAGTTTACGTTACTTGTTACGATTCATAATCACGTTACGAATTAACAAGTTTCTAATCATTGTAGAGAATTTTCAAATTACTACCATCACTAATTAAATTATAATTAGTAACGAACAAATATATAAGAAAAATTAGGCGCTAAAAACGACTAATGAAATCTCCTAATAATACGACCGTTTCACTTTAGTAAACAAGAACGGAGCATCTTTGGCGAGAAGCTCAGTTAGAGGTCTAGCAATCTTGTAGAAATCTGTAGACTCAATTAGGAACGGGAACAGCAACAAGAGGGGGGGTGAATTGTTGTTGTTACTAGTTTAGGCGTTTTTGCCCTGTTTTTGCGGAATTAATTAAAATAAATAAAGCTTAAACTTAGAGCGAAATAATTAAAAGAGACAAACGATTTTTACGTGGAAACCTTCTAGGCCTAAATAGAAGGAAAAACCACGACCCCTCGAGATTTCTAAATTCTCCACTATGTTTAAGGCAACTCGTTACAATTACATTAAACATCTTACTTCACTCGAATCGCATCAACTAGGCCAACTCTTCTCTCTCAAATTGCTTCACTCAAAGCAACAAACTTAGCTTCACTAAAAGCTAAACTCCACACTAGCTTTACTAAAAGCTATTCTCTTCTCTAGCTTCACTAGAAGCTTTCTAATTCCCCCTAGACTCACCCAAGTCTAGTTACAAAGATTCTCTCAAAAACCCTTACAAAAGGATAAAAATTCTCTAAAATAAAATCAATGAGTTGCACAAGAAAATATTATAAATTAATTGGCATTTTTAAAACAAAATTTTCTTGTAAAAATTCTCCAAAAATTACGTATGATTTAATGGCTCATACTAAGGCGAGTTTTGAAGAATAACCGAGTCCACTATTTATAGAGCTAAAATCCCTAATAAAAAGGAATATTCCAACCCATTATTCCTTCATCAATCAAAAAGATCATGGGAGTAATGTGGATTTTAATAACCAAGTCTTCCTACGGTTAATCTTAAAATAGGCATTTAAACTTGACCAATTCAAGCCCACGGTTATTTAGCAATAACCGCTGTTCCCTAATAATAGGTTCTGTTCCCTTAAACAGCAGTTTCTTCAGCAACAGTTCCTGTTCCCATAATAATGGCTGGAACTTTATGCTATTTATAGAAACGGTTATACTTAATAGGAATGGTTACATGCTAACTAATTATAGGAATGATAACCTATTTTCTAAGATAAAGACCGGTTAAAAATAATAGCTAAGACCTAATCAACAACAGCTATTTCTATTTTTAGCAAATTCATTATTTACTAAATATAGATCCTAAAATAAAGGATCTTTATTTAGAGACTCACACGTAAAGTAATTTTTGAAAAACTTTTTGCCAATTAACTATAATAAATAAATGCAACAAATTAATTTCAGTACATTAACTAAAAATAATAATTATAAATAAATAACCAGAATTTCCAGTTAACGTAGGCTGACTCCAGTTCAGGAACAGTGCGCTGTCTCCAATTTCCAGTTTTGTTAGAACATCCAACTTAGGAACAGTAGACCTGCTGTCTCCATTTTACATCCCAAGCGATATACTTCTTCTAACATCTTTCAGATCCTTTTGACACGTACATTTCCATGAACCAAGTCATAGGTACTATCAACGATCATAATTACGACCGGATATCGACCTGCACACAATCTCTAAAAACATATTTGTTTAAATAAAGTGTAGTCATCATCAAAACTCAAGAGGTCCAACAAATTCCCCCTTTTTGATGATGACAAACTTTTAAACAAACTTAAAACAAAATAGAGTAAAACCAATGTTGAAGAGCATGTTAGAGATTAAAACAACTCTTCTTAAGTTAGTAAATATAATTTACCAAGCTAATCATAAATCAAATTACTCTAAACATAAACACAACAAAAACTCAAACATTTTCAGCATAGAACAGAAGCAGTGGTTTCAATAAATTTGGAGCATACAATCAGAGCTCAAAAATGAATAGATGATCTGAACAAACAAAACAGTTCATCACAGTTCATCTTGAACATAAGCATCATAGCATCAATCTTGATCATTAGAATCAGAGCATCAAGCATTAACAAAAGGTGTTAACTATATACTGACAATAGATTAGCTATATTTTGACAATCAGAGCAAAATCAGCAAGCAATAAACAATCATCAGCAGCACACAGCCAAACAACCTTAGATCAGATCATGAAGCATAACCTTAGTCCTAAAGTCCAACATAATAGATATTATCAGAGCTAAGCATACTCAAGCATTATTTAAGTTTTTGTCAAATATTCCCCCTTTTGACATCATTCAAAAAGAATCGGAGCAATCAAACCACATCACTAAGCATATAGTCATAATCAAAGGGAGAATAAGGATGCACAAAGTAAAAAGCAGTAACAGTGAATGCAAACAAGATCAGCTATGATTAATCGTCACAGATAGTTAGTAGCATAAAAGAAAACGTAGTTCATAGTATGAATTAGTACAAACAGTACCCCAGCTGGTACAAATCAAAAGCAAGAAAAGATTGTTTGATGACTGATGGTTACAACAAATAAGAAGATATTAAAAAGCTATCAGGAAAAATTAGGACGCAGAAGCTTCATCATCTATATATTCTGTTTCCACCTCTACTGTGTTGAGCTTGGCCCCCAAACGTGCTTCCATTTGGTCCATTTGAGCAGATAGTGAGGCTATAGAAACACGAATTTCATCTTTAAAAACAAGGAAGCTGGACTGCAATTCTGTAAGTTTTAGGAGAATAGAGGATAGAGGGGCTGTAGAAACTGTAGTGTCACCTAAACCTTGATTTGGTGATGTGTGTACTGGTGGTGGTGATGATGGTATAGGTGACTGAGGTGGTGAAGATGGTTGAATTGGTGATTGTGGTGGTGAAGATGGTTGTATTGGCGACTGTGGTGGTGAAGAAAAATTATGGAATGACGGTGTGGCAGGTTTAGGTGAGGAAGGATGGCTTGGTTCAGCTGTTGTATAAGAGGTTGAGTCATCATCAATAATAACAACAGGTTTCTTTCATTTGGAAGCTAGCCTACGACTCTTCCTAGGGTTTGAACCAGGTAAAGAACTCTCCTCATCTTTCTCTTCTTCTTCCTCCACAGCATCCTCCACAGGTTCCTTCCCAACTTCCCCCTTACATGAATTTTCCTCCTATTCCTCTTCAGAATGCCCCTCTGCCTTCTCAGTGGCAGAGGGAATAGGCTCCTGTTCCTCCTTATTTACTTCCTCCTCCTCAACTTTTTCTTCATTTTCTTCTTCATCGGTGCCCTCAGATTGTTCAAAAATATTCTAAAGAGTCCCATTTTTATTTAATCTTAGATACAAGTTATTCAAACACTTAACACCTACTTTGTTGTTTGGACCCATGGGATAATTTGGACCATCAAGAGGAACACCCAACTTCATAAATATCCATGTTAACAATCCACCATATCCTAACACATTAACCTTAAAAATACAATCATTCAAGTGACAAATCATCAAAGAGGGAAAATTAATCTTGATGTTATTAGCCATACAATATATTAACGTAGCATCCCTTAAACTAACCTCACTTCTTTTAGATGTGCGAGGCAAAATAAATCGTCTTGCTATATTGTATAACAACTTGTGCATAGGTGACAGCACATTGTGACTAACCTTTCCTCTTTTTTCTTTTATCCCTAAAAACTTCCAAACTACCTTCTCATTTATCCCTGAAAAATTGATTTTTGACCCAACAACGTATATATCAAATCCAGTAGAGGGAACACCTAACCATCCTCCTAAAATCAAGCTATTAAATTCAATTTTAATCCCCTTAACAACACTAGTACAAACACCATGGTCAAAAGAAAAGTTTGAAACAAACTCGCGCATCAAGTTGGGGTACATTGGGTTACAGCATTGTTCTGTCATTAAAGATTCCCAAAATTGATTTTGCAAAATGGCGTGAAATTGAGGAAAGAAATTGGATTCATACCATTGTTTGTCTAGCCCGAAACCAACAATCATTTCTTTGGATATCTCCTCAGCACTTACTTGAACACCAACTTTTGCCCTTTTTGAAGATGATTTCTTTACTGTAGCATCTCCCTTGCTCTTTGAGCTTTCATGCACTTCAGAAACATCCGGGGTTTTCTGCTGCTTTCTTGATGAGGACTCAGTTCCGGTAATGAGAGGTGCTGGATGGATGATTTGTAGAGGTCTGGGTTGCTTCATCTTTGGTTTTTGGTTCTTGGTTTTCATGGTGGTTTGAAGAATCGATGGAGCGAGATTTTGTAGGAAATGTGAGAGGATGAAGATGATTTTGGAATTCAGAGTTGATTGCGTTTGAGGATGAAGGGTTTAGGGCTTAGCATGTGAGAATGTATAAAATGAATGTGAGGGGACGTGTGTTTAGGTGATTCATGTTCCTTATTTAATTCATGCATATGGACACAGAATGTGAAATGGAAACAGACGAATTTAGTGAAGAACTATGATGATTTAACTCCCGCTATTTTAATGGAAATTGCTGGGTAAATATATATATTAAATATTATGAAATTTTTTATGAAAATGAAAAATAAATGGAAATTTTATGCTACTATAATCTGATCAAATCAAACAAGCAATCATATGAGCATTCACAGTATATACTTTTAAATAGTGCGTACCTGATCCTTTCTATAATCGATTTTTCAATCAAGATTTTGTGGTTGATCGAACTTTTCAATTTTCATTCTGTCTTTAAGGATCATATATGTCACTCACTTCAATGCAACTTGATCATGCCAAGTTCCAATCTCATTTTCTCATGTTGTTCCCTTGGAAGTGGTTTAGTCATGATATCTGCTATTTGCTCGTTGGAGTTTACATGCTTTAAAATAATATTTTTATTTTCAACATTATCCTTAAGAAAATGATGCCTAATGTGGATGTGGTTTACTCGTGAATGATGCACTAGATCTTTAGATATGCATATAGCACTGGTATTATCACAATAAATAGGAACACATTCAAACTTAATACCAAAATCTCTTAGCTGCTGCTTTATGCAAAGCATTTGGGAACAGCAAGCCGCTGCTGCTACGTATTCAGCTTCGGCAGTAGATAATGCAACAGTGTTTTGTTTCTTGGAACTCCATGAAACTAAACATGAGCCAAGAAATTGTACCATACCTGATGTACTTTTTCTATTAACTAGATCACCTGCATAATCTGCATCACTGAAACCTTTCAAATCATAAACATCACTTTTAGGGTAAAATAAGGATAAGTCGTCTGTTCCCTTCAAATATCTTAGAATTCGTTTAACTGCAGTGAGATGTGATTCTTTAGGATTGGATTGAAATCTAGCACATAAACCAACACTAAAAGCAATATCGGGTCTACTAGCAGTTAGATATAATAAAGAGCCAATCATGCCTCTATACATAGTTTGATCAATATTTGTTCCATTTGGGTCTTCATCTGATCAAACATTTGTAGCCATAGGTGTATTGTTGGTTTTAGCATTATTTAAGCCATATTTCTTGAGAAGTTCTTTTATATATTTTTGTTGGTGAATAAAGATACCATTAGTTGTTTGTTTAATTTGTAACCCAAGGAAAAAGTTTAGTTCTCCCATCATACTCATTTCAAATTCATTACTCATTAGGTTAGCAAATTCTTACACAACAGTTCATGGTGGCTCCAAAAATAATATCATCAACATATATTTGAACAACTAAAATATCCGAACCTCTATTCTTAAAGAATAAGGTTTTGTCAATTTTGCCTCTTACAAAGTCATTTTGAAACAAAAACTTTGATAGTCTTTCATACCATTCTAGGAGCTTGTTTCAAGCCATAAAGAGCTTTATCAAGCTTGTAGCCATGATCAAGACAAGAGTTGTTTTCAAAGCCTGGGGGTTGTTCGACAAAAACTTCTTCATCAAGAAAACCATTTAAGAAAGCACATTTCACATCCATTTGATATAATTTAAAGTTCATGAATGCAACAAAAGAAATTAAGATCCTTATAGCCTCTAACCTTGCTACTGGTGCAAATGTCTCTGTATAATCAATACCCTCTTGTTGATTGTACCCTTTGATCACGAGGATCCGTTCGGAATCCTTTAGAGCTTCTTCGTGATTTTTGGGTTCAAGTGTTGATAGGAACGCAAAGTGTGCACAAAAGTTTCTCATTTGAGATCTAGTTTGTGTTCCCTTATTCAAATCACTTATAATCAAATCAAGAGTATGATAACTTTGATATTTCCAAGGTTTGGGCACAAATTCTCTTGTGGGAACAGTAGCATGTTCTGGTTCATCATCTTGATTGACATTCTGTTCAGCTACTGGATCAACTTGCTCGTCTGTGGGAACAGTCTGTTGGTCCCGTTGAACTAGCAGCTCTAGATTATGATCAGGCCTTTCTGCTTCTTCTGGAAACGGCTGTTCACCTGCTGTTCCTTGATCTTGCACTTTCAATTCTTCATCATCGTGCTCTAGATTTGCAAGACCTATCTTAAAATTATTTGTATCCTGTTCACTTGACAAAAAGTTAGTTTTATCGAAAATTATGTGAACGGATTCTTCCACGCTCATTGTTCTTTTGTTATAAACTCTGTAAGCTTTACTATGTGATGAGTAGCCAAGAAATACTGCTTCATTACTTCTTTCATCAAACTTCCCTATATTTCGTTTTCCATTCACATGAACAAAACATTTGCATCCAAACACACGAAAATAAGAAATATTTGGTTTAACACCTTTAAGCAATTCATAGGGTGTCTTTGAAGTGATTGGTCTTATTAATACACGATTCAAAATATAACATGTAGTATTAACAGCTTCGGCCCAAAAAATTCTAGGTAGACCACTAGCAATTAACATGGTTCTAGCCATTTCCTCTAAAGTCCTATTTTTCCTTTCTACTACACCGTTTTGTTGTGGTGTGCGTGGTGCCGAAAAATTATGACTTAATCCATGTTCATTGCAATAATTCATGAAACTTGAATTTTCGAATTCTCTACCATGATCTGACCTTATGTGAATAATTTGATTATTGGTAGATTTTTGTATTTTGTTTGCGAAAGAAACAAACTCATTAAAAGCTTCATCTTTACTAACTAAAAATAAAATCCAAGTAAATCTATTGTAATCATCAATAATAACAAACACATATCTTTTGCCACTCCGGCTTTGTGTTCTCATAGGTCCACATAGATCCATATGTAATAATTCATGTGGTTTAGTGGTGGTCACAATGTTCTTTGATTTAAAAGATGACCTCACTTGTTTTCCTTTGGCACAAGGATCACAAATTTCATCCTTAAGGAATTTTATAGCTGGTAATCCTCTAACTAGGTCTTTTGATCTTAATGTATTAATCAATGTATAACTAGCATGACCTAGACGCTTATGCCAAAGAAAGTGGGTCTTCTTCTATGACACTTAAACATGTTAGACTGGTTTTGGGAACAGTGTCCAGGTCCACTACATAAGTGTTCCCTTTTCTGATTCCCACGAGCACAGTATCTCCTGTGTCGTTCCTAGAAATTATGCATCGTTCAGAAGTAAACTTAACAGAGTTACCTTTATCACAAAATTGAGAAATACTTAGTAGATTGTGTTTTAAATTCTCGACTAAAACAAAAACATTGTCAATGGCATGGGAACATAACCTTCCAACCTTTCCTTTGGCGATTATCTCACCCTTCATATTGTCACCGAAGGTTACTTTTCCCCCATCATAGGCTTTAAGTGAGAGAAATTTAGATTTGTCACCCGTCATGTGCTTGGAACACCCACTGTCGAGATACCATGAGCTGTTCCCCCTCACTTGGACCTGAAAGAAATAAATTGTTAGTTATAGGAACCCAGGCTGTCTTGGGTTCCTTGTCGATTTTACAAGAATCTTTTTTCTTAATCAGAATGTTATCGACATAATTTCTGTTGGAGACAGTGTACTGTTCCCTTTTGGTGCACTGTTCCCTTTTGGTGCACTGGTCCTTCAGATGGCCAGTTCCTCCACAGAAGGAACAGATTCTGTCTCTAGGGAGATCAACGTAAGCCTTTTTCTTCTTGTTATTCTTAAAGTAATTTAGGCCTTTTGAATTTTTACTTTTGGCATCTTGAATCCATTTGGGAGTAATTTTGATTTTCTCTTTTTCTCTTGAATTTAATTCAAGCTTATCATCATTGTTACGGTTGGATTCTAGATTCAACTTTAAATTTTGAAAATCATTGCACAAATCTTTAGATGCACCATTCAATTCTTTATTGAAGCCTAGTAATTTGTATTGCGACAACTCAATATTAAGAATAACATTTTCCTTTTTAATTCTCTCCATATTTTCCTTTAGAATTATGTTTTGATCCAACAAACCGAAAAATCTGTTTTGGACATCGTATCTAAAGGTGTTTATATAGGAGACATGGTCTTTGCTTACCTTGAGTTCCTTTTCTAATTGGAGACACTTAACATTACAATTTTCAAGTTTAGCTTGTGTCTCCTTTAGCAACTCTATTAATTTATTTTTACTAAATTTGGATGGATGAAAATAAAATGAGTTAGAAATATATACCTGTTGCGGGTTTGAGAACAATTTCATTGTTGGAGTTAGTAGTGGTTACCTCAAAATCTCCAATTTCGATTACTCTCCAAACTTGATAATTTTCCGCTTTGATAAAGATCTCCATCCTATTTTTTCATTATGTATAGAATTTTCAATCGAACATGGGTGGTCTTTGAGTAGAATACCCTTCTTCCATTCGCTCGTTCATAATTGACATTTTTGAGAACACCAGGATTCTGCCCTTAGGGTTTCCTGATCTACTGGGAACAAGGCTCTGATACCAATTGTAGACTCAATTAGGAACGGGAACAGCAACAAGAGGGGGGGGGGGTGAATTGTTGTTGTTACTAGTTTAAGCGTTTTTGCCCTGTTTTTGCGGAATTAATTAAAATAAATAAAGCTTAAACTTAGAGCGAAATAATTAAAAGAGACAAACAATTTTTACGTGGAAACCTTCTAGGCCTAAATAGAAGGAAAAACCACGACTCCTCGGGATTTCTAAATTCTCCACTATGTTTAAGGCAACTCGTTACAATTACATTAAACATCTTACTTCACTCGAAGCGCATCAACTAGGCCAACTCTTCTCTCTCAAATTGCTTCACTCAAAGCAACAAATTTAGCTTCACTGAAAGCTAAACTCCACACTAGCTTCACTAAAAGCTATTCTCTTCTCTAGCTTCACTAAAAGCTTTCTAATTCCCCCTAGACTCACCCAAGTCTAGTTACAAAGATTCTCTCAAAAAACCTTACAAAAGGATAAAAATTCTCTAAAATAAAATCAATGAGTTGCACAAGAAAATATTATAAATTAATTGGCATTTTTAAAACAAAATTTTCTTGTAAAAGTTCTCCCAAAATTACGTATGATTTAATGGCTCATACTAAGGCGAGTTTTGAAGAATAACCGAGTCCACTATTTATAGAGCTAAAATCCCTAATAAAAAGGAATATTCCAACCCATTATTCCTTCATCAATCAAAAAGATCATGGGAGTAATGTGGATTTTAATAACCAAGTCTTCCTACGGTTAATCTTAAAATAGGCATTTAAACTTGACCAATTCAAGCCCACGGTTATTTAGCAATAACCGCTGTTCCCTAATAATAGGTTCTGTTCCCTTAAACAGCAGTTTCTTCAGCAACAGTTCCTGTTCCCATAATAATGGCTGGAACTTTATGCTATTTATAGAAACGGTTATACTTAATAGGAATGGTTACATGCTAACTAATTATAGGAATGATAACCTATTTTCTAAGATAAAGACCGGTTAAAAACAATAGCTAAGACCTATTCAACAACAGCTATTTCTATTTTTAGCAAATTCATTATTTACTAAATATAGATCCTAAAATAAAGGATCTTTATTTAGAGACTCACACGCAAAGTAATTTTTGGAAAACTTTTTGCCAATTAACTATAATAAATAAATGCAACAAATTAATTTCAGTACATTAACTAAAAATAATAATTATAAATAAATAACCAGAATTTCCAGTTAACGTAGGCTGACTCCAGTTCAGGAACAGTGCGCTGTCTCCAATTTCCAGTTTTGTTAGAACATCCAACTTAGGAACAGTAGACCTGCTGTCTCCATTTTACATCCCAAGCGATATACTTCTTCTAACATCTTTCGGATCCTTTTGACACATATATTTCCATGAACCAAGTCATAGGTACTATCAACGATCATAATTACGACCGGATATCGACCTGCACACAATCTCTAAAAACATATTTGTTTAAATAAAGTGTAGTCATCATCAAAACTCAAGAGGTCCAACAAAATCCTTAATAAACCTCCTGTTGGCCTCTTAAGGTTTTGATGATGACTTTACTTTTAAATAAACAAACATATTTTTAGAGATTGTTTTGTAGGTATATATCCGATTTAATGTGAATCATTGATGAAGCCTATGACTTGATTCGTGGAAGATGTACATGTCTCAAATATCCAAGAAGTTGGGAAATTGCTCTGGAAAACAGACTGCTGTTCCTAGAGTTAAAGTTCTGACGAATGTTGTAGATGGAGACAGTGCACTGTTCCTACGTAGCAGGTCTGAAGAATAGCATCGACTGAAAAATTGCGAATTAATTATTTTCTGTTTTTAAGTTGATGTAATGGTTTAGAATTAATTTAATTGCTTAAATTAATTAGTAAGTTAATTGGCAAATCTATTTTTAGGTTTTCTAAAAATAGCCCAAGACTTTTTCTTAATTAGATTTAGATCTCCTATTTTTTAGGATCTTATGTTTTAAACTCCTATGCTATTTTTAGCATAAGGAAACTGATTTTTCTTTGAGCAAATAACAGCCGGACACGCATAATTCCACCACCTTTTGTTTTGAGAACGTGGGGGTAGTGGAGGTATGTGTGAGATAGTGGACGTTATGCTTATGGTAACTGCTGGCTGTTCCCTCTATAAATAGAAGGAACTTTGCTCGAATCAAAAATCAATCCTTTTTAGGATTCAAGAGTGTCCATTAAAGGGAGATCATCTTAAGAAAAATATTTTCAGTTTTCCAATGCCAATTAATTTATTATATTTTTCTTAAGTAATTATTTTAATTCTTATCCTCTTGAGAAATGGCCTTGTAAGGGTTGATGTGTGATTTGTTGTAATTAGACTTATGGGAAGTCTAAGGGAATAGAGAAGAGAAATGGCCTTGTAAAGGGTATTTAAGTGTTTTGTTGTAATTAGACTTATGGGAAGTCTAAGGGAATAGAGAATAGAAACGAGAGAAGAGAAGAGAAGAGAAGAGAAGAGAAGTGGGCCTAAGTAGAGAAGCTTTGAGTAAAGCGTTTAGAGAATTGAGAAGCTTCAAGTGAAGCAAAACATTGTTTTGTGTAATTGTAACTAATTGCCTTAACATAGTGAGAATTTTGAAATCCCGGGGGGTCGTGGTTTTTCCTTCTTATTAGGCCAAGAAGGTTTCCACGTAAAAATCCTTGTCTCCTTTATTATTTTTCTTTTCGTTTTTAAGTTTAAGTTTTGTCCTTTACTTAATATAATTCCGCAAAAATTAGAGGCAAAAATCTTAAACCTACTACACAACAATTCACCCCCCCCTCTTGTTGCATTCGATTATCCATTAGTATTTCTACAATTGGTATCAGAGCCCTGTTCCTCATTTAATCAGGAAACCCTGAGAGCAGTATCCTGTTCCCTGGAAAGATGTTGAAGATGAACGAGCGCATGGAAGAGGTAATGTCTTCTATCTCACTCCCTAAACAATTGTCTAAACTCAGTAAGAATAAATTGATTAAATTGCTCTTGGAGACACATGAAAAATTAGAAAAATAGAATACCAAGTGTCTCCAAATCGAGAAAGACCTCAACTCAAACAAGGATCATATATCCTATCTAAATTCATTTAGAGTAGATGTACAAAATAGTTTTTTTAATTTGCTAGATCAGAATGTTGTTTTAAAAGTGACAATTGAGAAATTGAAACAGGAATTTATCTTTCTTAATATTGAAATGAATCAAAATAGATTGTTAGGATTAAAATCGGTTGAAAATGATAAAACCGCTCACGTGGTTAGCACTGAATTTCAAAAGTTGAAATCAAAATTAGAATCCTACGAAATTGAAAATGAAAATTTGAAAAATAAAATAAACTTAAGAGGAAAAGGGAAAATCAATGAAATTCCCAAATGGATTCTAAATGCTAAAACCAAGAGTAAAGAAGGTCTAGGTTATATAAGGAATGATAAAAAGAAAAAGTTCTATGTAGATCTCCCTAGTAGCAAAATATGTTCCTTCTGTGGTAAAATTGGACACCTGAAACATCAATGTACAAAGAGGGAACAGCATGTCAAAGCAAATAAAAATTATGTCGAACGTACATGGATTAAGAAATGTGATTCAAATATTGTCGACAAGGAACCCAAGGATGAATGGGTTCCTGCACCTAACCATTAGTTTGCTTTGCAGGTTCAAGTGAGGAGGAACAACTCATGGTATCTCGACAGTGGGTGTTCCAAGCATATGACGGGTGATAAATCTAAATTTCTCTCACTTGAAGCCTATGATGGGGGAACAGTAACCTTCGGTGACAACATGAAGGGTGAGATAATCGCCAAAGGAAAGGTTGGAAGGTCTAGTTCCCATGCCATTGATAATGTATTTTTAGTCGAGAATTTAAAACACAATTTGTTAAGTATTTCTCAATTTTGCGACAAAGGTAACTCTGTTAAGTTTACTTCTGAAAAATGCATAATTTCTAGGAACAGTACAGGAGACCCTGTGCTGGAGGGAATCAGAAAAGGGAACACCTATTTGGTGGACCTGGACACTGTTCCCAGAAACAGTCTAACGTGTTTAAGTGTTATTGAAGAAGACCCACTTCTTTGGCACAAGCGTCTAGGTCATGCTAGTTATTCATTGATTAACACTTTAAGATCAAAAGACCCAGTAAGAGGATTACCTGCAATAAAATTCCTTAAAAATGAAGTTTGTGATCCTTGTGCTAAAGGGAAACAAGTGCGGTCATCCTTTAAATCAAAGAACGTTGTGACTACCACTAGACCATTAGAATTAATTCATATGGATTTATGTGGACCAATGAGAACACAAAGCCGTAGTGGCAAAAAGTATGTGTTTGTTGTTGTTGATGATTATAGTAGATTCACGTGGACCTTATTTTTGGCAAGCAAAGATGAAGCTTTTGATGAGTTTGTTTCCTTTGCTAATAAAACACAAAAATCTACCAATAATCAAATTGTTCACATTAGGTCTGATCATGGGAAAGAATTTGAAAATTCAAACTTCATGAATTATTGCAATGAACATGGTATAAATCACAATTTTTCCGCACCTAGAACACCACAACAAAATGGTGTGGTAGAAAGGAAAAATAGGACCTTAGAAGAAATGGCTAGGACCATGTTGATTGCTAGTGGTCTACCTAGGAATTTTTTGGCAGAAGCCGTTAATACTGCATGCTATACATTGAATCGTGTACTAATTAGACCAATCACTTCAAAGACACCCTATGAATTGCTCAAAGGTGTTAAACCAAATATTTTCTATATTCGTATATTTGGATGCAAATGTTTTGTTCATGTGAATGGAAAACGAAACATAGGTAAATTTGATGAAAGAAGTGATGAGGCAGTATTTCTATGTTATTCATCACAAAGCAAAGCTTACAGAGTTTATAATAAGAGAACAATGTGTGTAGAGGAGTCAGTTCACATAATCTTTGATGAAACTAACTTTTCAACAAGTGAACAGGAAACAAGTAATATTAAAATAGGTCTTGCAAATTTGGAAGATGAAGATGAAGGAATCAAAGTGCAAGATCAAGGAACAGCAAGTGAACAGTCGATACAAGAAGAGGCAGAAGAAACTGATCAATTCCAGGAACTGCCAGTACAACAGGATCAGCAGACTGTTCCCAATCCAGCTGTTCCCACAGATGAGCAAAATGATCCAGTAGCTGAACAGAATGTCAATCAAGTTGCTGAACAAGAACATGCTACTGTTCCTTCAAGAGAATTTGTGCCTAAACCTTGGAAGTATCAAAGATATCATCCTCTTGATTCAATTGTAAGTGATATAAATAAGGGGACACAAACTAGATCTCAATTGAGAAACTTTTGTGCACACTTTGCGTTCCTATCATCACTTGAACCTAAAAATCACGAGGAAGCTTTAAAGGATTCCGATTGGATAGTTGCCATGCAAGATGAATTAAATGAGTTTGAAAGAAATAAAGTGTGGCACTTGGAACCCAAACCGAAAAACAAGAAAGTTATTGGTTTGAAATGGGTATTTCGGAACAAGCTTGATGAGCATGGAATAATTGTTAGAAATAAAGCTAGACTCGTGGTTAAAGGTTATAATCAACAAGAAGGTATTGATTATACCGAGACATTTGCTCCGGTAGCAAGGTTAGAGGCCATTAGAATCTTAATTTCTTTTGCTGCATTTATGAATTTTAAATTATATCAAATGGATGTGAAATGTGCTTTTTTGAATGGTTATCTTGATGAAGAAGTTTTTGTGGAACAACCCCCAGGTTTTGAAAATACCTCTTGTCCTAATCATGTCTACAAGCTTGACAAAGCCCTATATGGCTTGAAGCAAGCTCCTAGACAATGGTACGAAAGACTTTCAAAGTTTTTGATTCAAAATAACTTTGTAAGAGGAAAAATCGACAAAACCTTGTTCTTTAAGAATAAAGGTTCTAATATTTTGGTTGTTCAAATTTATGTTGATGACATTATTTTTGGTGCTACTAATGATTCATTATGTAAAGAATTTGCTAACCTTATGGGTACAGAATTTGAAATGAGCATGATGGGAGAATTAAATTTCTTTCTTGGTTTGCAAATTAAACAAACTGAAAATGGTATTTTTATTCATCAACAAAAATACATCAAAGAACTTCTTAAGAAATATGGACTAAATAATGCAAAAACCAATCATACACCTATGGCTACCAATGTTAGACTAGATGAAGATCTAAATGGGACCAACGTAGATCAAACCATGTATAGAGGCATGATAGGTTCTTTATTATATCTAACTGCAAGTAGACCTGATATTTCTTTTAGTGTTGGTTTATGTGCTAGATTTCAATCAAGTCCTAAAGAATCACATCTCACGGCAGTAAAGAGAATTTTGAGATATTTGAAGGGAACAGACGACTTGTCCCTATTTTATCCTAAAAGTGATGTTTATGATTTAAAAGGTTTTAGTGATGCAGATTATGCAGGTGATCTTGTTAATAGAAAAAGTACATCAGGTATGGTACAATATCTTGGCTCATGTTTAGTTTCATGGAGTTCCAAGAAACAAAACACAGTTGCATTATCCACTGCAGAAGCTGAATACGTAGCAGCAGCAGCCTGCTGTTCCCAAATGCTTTGGATAAAACAACAACTTAGAGATTTTGGTATTAAAGTTGAATGCATTCCTATTTATTGTGATAATACTAGTGCCATATGTATATTTAAAGATCCAGTGCATCATTCACGTGCTAAACATATACACATTAGACATCATTTTCTAAAGGATAACGTAGAACACAAAAATATTGTATTGAAGCATGTTAACACTAATGAACAAGTTGCAGATATTCTGACCAAACCACTTCCTAGGGAACAATATGAAAAGATGAGATTGGAGCTTGGTATGATCAAGCTCCACTAAAGTTAGTTGCATATATTTCCCATTGAAGCATCATGAGAATGAAAAGGTCAGGAATCAATCTCAAAATCTTGATTGAAAATCAATTATTGCATGGATCAAGTAAACACGTAATAAAGTTTGTACTATGAATGTTTTTACGTTTGCATGTTGTCAATTCAAACAGACCAAAGCAATATGTTCATTATTTTCTTCATAATACTTTATAATATCATAATTCATTTTTGGTTTTCATATTTTATTAAATTTAATATTTCATAATTTATTCATATTTCACATTTTTTTTACGGCCAACTTAAATTGAGAGTTTTGGGAAAACGGTTCTTCTTCACTCAAGTAATGCAAAGGCAATAAAGAGATGGGACTTGGAGGAGTAACCGTCACTTCAATCATTTAAAAACCCTGCTTCACGTCATTACCCATTACCTGCCCAAACCTTCTCTCAATCCCTCAAGAAACCGTCCTTCCTTCTTTCTCAAAACCTTCAAAAATTCAAAAATGAAAACCCCCAAATCCTCTAAATCAGGCAAGAAAACTCCCAAATCCTGTATGCCCGATCAACCAAAACCACTAAGAGTAATTGTTCCACCTCCATTACTGCAGGATGCACCACCCACACCAACTGAAACCACACAAGAATCACCAAAACACTCCACTGAACCCACTAGTACCAAAAGAAAAATGTCAACAGGTGGTTCATCTTCTAGAGTAGTTAAGCGATCGAAGCATGTTGATCCAAACAGCGCAGAAGAAGTTTCAAAGGAGATGACTGTAGGGTTCGGGTTGGACAAATATTGGTATGATTCTAGGAACTTTCCTAGATTGCATGAGATTTTACAGTATCAAGAATGGGAATTGTTAATGTCAAACTACAGTTGCAATTCGATTTTTCCAAACCTAATGAGAGAATTTATTGTAAATTTCTCTAATGATGGCGGTATGTGTACTAGTGTTGTTAAAACTGTTAAAATTGAATTTAACAGCGCATTATTAGGGGAATGGTTTAATGTTCCCAATGTTGGTTTTGATACATATCATATTGGGTCAAAGATTGCATTTTCAGGCATCAATGAACGAACAATTTTTAAATTTTTAGGAATTGATAAAAAGGGGAAGATCAGTCACAATGTTCTGTCCCCTATGCATAAATTGTTGTACAATGTTGCTCGCAGATTTATCTTACCACGAAACTCAAAACGTAGTCAAGTGAGTTTGCGTGATGCCACCTTGATTTACTGCATGGAAAAACATATTAAAATAAATTTTCCTTCGTTGATGATCTCTCATTTATCAGACTGCATTGAAAAGAAAAGTTTCATTGGTTATGGAGGGTTGTTAACATGGATTTTTAGGAAGTTTGAGGTCCCATTGGAAGGGTTGGAGTTCCCAATGGGTCCCAATATGAAAATTGGTGCTAAATGTTTACAAAATTTGCATTTGAAATTGAATGATGAGGGAGTATTGATGCATGAGAAGGTTGTTGAAGTAGAATCTGATGAGGAAAATATTGGAAAAGAAGAAGAAAAATTGAGAGAGAGAGATCAGGAAGAAAAAGAGGAAAAGAAGCAAGAGACTGTTCCCACTGACCATATTGAAACAAAAGAACAAGGGGAACAGGATGGAGAACCTAGTAAGGGGGAAGCAGAACAGGATGGAGAAGCTAGTAAGGGGGAAGCAGAACAGGAGGGAGCCTTAGGAGAAGAGGCTCATCACAATCTTTGTGATGATACAAGTGATGAAGAGATTGTGATAGCTCTGAGGAAAAAGGCTAAATTCATGCAAAGGAAGAGTAGGAGGTTGGCATCGAAACGCAAGGCTACTTTGGTTGATGAAACACCATCTGACACCATCCCTGAGCCAACACCTGATGAACCTATCTCTCCCAAACCAGCCAATTCACCACCACATCAAACTCCATCACCACCATCATCAACTATCCTGTGTACACCACCACCACAATCACACACTTCACCCACTATTGGCTGTACTAACTTTGACTCTGTTCCTGCAGTTTTACATTCCATTCTCTCCAAGCTCCTTGATCTACAGTCTCAATTCATTGCATTTCAGGATGAAACTCGTGTCTCGCTTGCTTCTATTGTGGATCAGCTAAACCAAATGGAACAACGCCTTGGTGCCAAGCTGGACACAGTGGAGGTGCAGACTGAGTACATTGATGAAGAGACTGACCCTTGATCCCTCTACTCAAAAATTTAAAATTTGCTGGCTGTATTACTTATCAAACAATTTCTCTTTTTACTTTGTACCATCAGAGGTACATGGGTGTTGTAACTTTGAACAATTGCTACTTTTCTTTGTTTTTATTTTCTATGGTCTGTGAAAATTAACTCTATGCAGGTTTAATCATTGTTCATAGCACTTGCTTTTATTATTGTTGTTTGTTGTTTTCATCACTAACAAATCTATATGGTTTGTGCTGAGATTTGATAACTCCCAATTCTTTTTGATTGATGTCAAAAGGGGGAAGATTATGCACAAACTTAACAGGAGCAGTGAATACACAGTTACATATCTTGTTGATTTATATTGATTCTTATGAATGATATGTGTGCTGCTGTGTTTATGCTAGTTTAGTGATCATCTGCGTTGCTAAGTTTGTTGAAGTTCTCATGAATGGATATTTGTTTCTGTGAATTTGTTTTCAAGATGTTTCTGTTGAAATTATTTAACAATGTGTGTTTTCTTAGTTTAATTATTTATGTTATTTTTATTATATTAGCTTTCTTAGTTTTAATTATGTCAGTCTATTTATTTTAGTTTAACTTAGTTTATTTCATCTAAGTTTTAAGTTAATTAATTTTGAAAACTTTTGAAAAATATTTGATATTTTAGAATAAACTGTTTGTTTATGAATACTTGGTAAATTATATTCTAACAAGTTGATTTGCTAAGTTAATTAGAGTTACTTTAATCTCTAGTATGCTCTATGAATTTTGTTTTACTCTATTTTACTTAAGTTTGTTTATAAAGTTTGCCATCATCAAAAAGGGGGAATTTGTTGGCCTCTTAAGGTTTTGATGATGACTTTACTTTCAAATAAACAAACATATTTTTAGAGATTGTTTTGTAGGTATATATCCGATTTAATGTGAATCGTTGATGAAGCCTATGACTTGATTCGTGGAAGATGTACATGTCTCAAATATCCAAGAAGTTGGGAAATTGCTCTGGAAAACAGACTGCTGTTCCTAGAGTTAAAGTTCTGACGAATGTTGTAGATGGAGACAGTGCACTGTTCCTACGTAGCAGGTCTGAAGAATAGCATCGACTGAAAAATTGCGAATTAATTATTTTCTGTTTTTAAGTTGATGTAATGGTTTAGAATTAATTTAATTGCTTAAATTAATTAGTAAGTTAATTGGCAAATCTATTTTTAGGTTTTCTAAAAATAGCCCAAGACTTTTTCTTAATTAGATTTAGATCTCCTATTTTTTAGGATCTTATGTTTTAAACTCCTATGCTATTTTTAGCATAAGGAAACTGATTTTTCTTTGAGCAAATAACAGCCGGACACGCATAATTCCACCACCTTTTGTTTTGAGAACGTGGGGGTAGTGGAGGTATGTGTGAGATAGTGGACGTTATGCTTATGGTAACTGCTGGCTGTTCCCTCTATAAATAGAAGGAACTTTGCTCGAATCAAAAATCAATCCTTTTTAGGATTCAAGAGTGTCCATTAAAGGGAGATCATCTTAAGAAAAATATTTTCAGTTTTCCAATGCCAATTAATTTATTATATTTTTCTTAAGTAATTATTTTAATTCTTATCCTCTTGAGAAATGGCCTTGTAAGGGTTGATGTGTGATTTGTTGTAATTAGACTTATGGGAAGTCTAAGGGAATAGAGAAGAGAAATGGCCTTGTAAAGGGTATTTGAGTGTTTTGTTGTAATTAGACTTATGGGAAGTCTAAGGGAATAGAGAATAGAAACGAGAGAAGAGAAGAGAAGAGAAGAGAAGAGAAGTGGGCCTAAGTAGAGAAGCTTTGAGTAAAGCGTTTAGAGAATTGAGAAGCTTCAAGTGAAGCAAAACATTGTTTTGTGTAATTGTAACTAATTGCCTTAACATAGTGAGAATTTTGAAATCCCGGGGGGTCGTGGTTTTTCCTTCTTATTAGGCCAAGAAGGTTTCCACGTAAAAATCCTTGTCTCCTTTATTATTTTTCTTTTCGTTTTTAAGTTTAAGTTTTGTCCTTTACTTAATATAATTCCGCAAAAATTAGAGGCAAAAATCTTAAACCTACTACACAACAATTCACCCCCCCCTCTTGTTGCATTCGATCATACATTAGTATTTCTACACCTCCGGTAAAAACCAGCGTGACCAAGGAAACCATCCATAAATATGACCTAGCACCACACCCTGTTGTACCATAAAATGGCATTTTTCCCATTTTAGGATAAGATTGGTCTCCTTGCACCTACAGAGCACCTTCTTGAGGTTTCTTAAGCATATCTCGAAAGATATCCCGTACATAGAAAAACCATCCATAAATACTTCCATAAATCTTCAATAAAATCAGAGAAAATAGCCATCATGCATCGTTAGAACGTGGCAGGGGCAGTGCGAAGACCGAAGGGCATCCTTCGATATGCAAAGGTCCCATAGGGACAGGTAAATGTGGTCTTCTCCTGATCATCTGGATTAGTAGGGATCTCGAAAAATTCAGAGTATCCATCCAAATAGAAAAATTATGAATGTTTTGCCAAACGTTCCAACATTTGATCTATAAAAGGCAAAGGGAAGTGATCTTTACGGGTTGCTTTGTTCAATTTCCTATAATCTATGTACATTCTCCAACCGATAACCATTCTAGGGGATACTGACTCACCTTTATCATTTTTGATAATGGTCATGCCACCCTTTTTAAGCACTACCTACACGGGCCTGACCCACTTACTATTAGAGATAGGGTAGATCATGTCTGCGTCAAGTAATTTTTGAACCTTTTTGCTCACAACATCTTTCATGTTAGTATTCAATCTCCTTTGAGGTTTTGTAGATGTGGCATGATCATTATCAAGAAATACTCCCTTTCATCATTGAGGGAAAATGAAACTCAGCGTTCTACCCCCAAGATATTCAATGTGAGCTTGCCATTGAACACATCAAAAACAGCCCATGTAGTTTTCAGATTTTATCTCCCAAGAATGATACGTATGACATGATCTTCAACAATATCCTTAATTACAAAATCACAAGGGACATAGAACTTCTCTACTTGGACGGACAAACCTTCAACAAGTCTAACTAGAAAATCTACTGATCTATCGGCTAGTTGCAAAGGAATTCTTGTTGGCTTGATCTCAGCTTTGATCCTCTTGCATAAAGATTGCGGCATGATGCTCACACTAGCGCCCAAATCAGCAAGTGCTTTATTGACTAAAAATTCACCAAATTTGACTGGAATGGTGAAAATCCTAAGATTAGCTTCTTTCTTTGGCACTTTACACTCTAAGAAAGCACTACATTCCCCTCTCAGTGTCTCTAAACCTGTTTCTGGCAGCTTTTACTTGTTAGATAATACCTCCTTCAGAAATTTAGCATAACAAGGCATCTCCTTGATAGCATCGATTAAAGGAATGTTGATCTCAAGCTTACTCAAAACTTTTAAAAACTTCCCTTATTTTTTGTAGCAGCCATTATTTTAATACAACTTAATTGTAATACTAATTAAGTTAAATTGAGATTTGATTTAAGTTAATTCGAGTAATATTATTTTAATACGATAAAACGTTTTGTTTTTAAATTAACTTAGATTTGTTTTTAAAAGTAATATTTGACTAAAGTAAAAGTTGTAGGACTATTTTATTTTACCTATAATATTTATTTAGTTAAACGTATTTTGTAAATTAGCAATAAAATTAAACATAAAATGAAAAACATAGTTTTGGGTGTGTCACTTTTTGGATGCAAAAAGAACTCTAATATTTGATTTTAGCTTTTTTTAAGACACCTAATGTAATATGTATCATACATCTTATATCTCCTTACATTAGGAGATTATAGAGCCCACCTTATGACTCCCCTATAGCTAAGACTTCATATTTCTTTCTCCTTCTTCTTTTTCTCTGCCACCACAAACCACGTCCACCACCATCTACACGGGCCGCCAGCACCGCCTCCTTCTCCCTCAATTCGTGCGCCACTACCACTTACTTCCATTACCCTTTTTTCTTCTTCTATTGGTAAGGATTGTATCTCTTATTTGATTTGAAACTAAAGTTAGGGTTCTAAGATTCTCTTGGTTGAATTGAGTTTTCTTGTTGGGTATTGTGTTTCAAATGGGTAATTGATTCTACTATCATTTGGGGCATTTGATGTTCTTTATTTCGTTCAATTTAGGGTTCTTTTATAAAGTATTTGGGTTCTCTTTGAATTCTATTTCAAGTGGTTGCTATTTGATTAGTGGTTAGAATTTGGGGTTTTAATTCATCTTCAAAGTTTAAGAATAAAGTCCATTTAGAGCTCTTAAAAGTGCAGATTATGTCCTCTTTGTTCCTAAATGATTTCGAGCATCTTGTAGCCATTTCTGGATTTTAGCGTCTGCATATAATTTGTAGAGCTTCGAGTCATGATCGCGTGGCCACTTGTATCGCCTCAAAATGATTTCATATGTGAGAGTAATGTCAAAACTAATAATAGACTATCATAGTAATCAACAATAATCAATTATGAAATTAAATGTTCAGACTGAGACTTTAATTGGGTATTCCTTTAAACAAGTATTTAGGATTATATTATGTTTCTTTATTTGGTAATTATGGATGGTATGGGTTTGTTGAGTATTATTGATGGTGATTGAAAAAGGGGCTTGGATTGTCAACTTTTGAAGTTAGAAGTCGATGCACACAAGGTGTTTGTTCAAATGCATCAATGAAATTCTTTGGTTTTCTAATCTGATTTTTGGTTGAAGTAATTGATTAAATAGGTAATCCTAAAAACACTATATCTTTAAAGTTAAATTCAAGTTAAATCATGTTTTATAAGTATTATTTTTACTACTGATTATTTGGGACAAAAATCGTATAATGAAAAATGGATACTTGAATTTCTGGGTTCAAGCTGAGTTCAGAATAGGTCAGAACTATGGTCGCGTATCGTGAGGATCCGTGCGACTCGCGAGTCCAATTCAGGACTGGGTTTGACTTTTTTTGACCTTGTTTTCTAGTCTTCAATTAAAAGCATGTTTTGTATGTTATTGCCTTATAATATATGAGTGTTGAAATATGGTATTATGAAAATGAAGTATGATTGTTGATTTTAAAGAAAATCAAGTAATTTATTGATTCGTTTCATATTAAAATGTTCGACATTAAAAAATGTCCATTTTTTGAAATTGGCAACGGCTATTTATACCCGGATTTTTGCGAAATCCTATAGCTTGATAATAGGTAATGGTTATTCGAATCGGTTTCAAGCCGCCGATCACGTTTTGTTCTTGCAAGAACCGTATTTTCGGTGATGACGATCACCCGTGTTCGCAAGATTTAGATCACGCCTACTTCTTGACGGATCATTATATTCCCACGTTTTAAACTGTTGTTACATTTTTGTTTTAATATGAGTTTTGAATAAATACATTTGGTATATAAAGTTTTGTTTGTTTTGCAATGAAATCATATGTTTCATTTGCCATATTGTTTCGTTATTAACTTGTAAAGTAATAGCCGTATTTTGATTTTGCTATTAACTTGTAAAGTTATAGTCGTATTTTGATTAATTATGAACTAAAGGTTCTTAGCCGTATTTATGTCGATACCAAACGTTGTTTTCAAATAGTTTGGATTTGGATAAAATAATGTTTTAAGTAGTTACCAATTGAGCAAAGAATTTAATTAGAGATTTTGTTAATGAGTTGTATATAAATGTAATCGTTTGTCGGATTACTCAACAATTCAATTGTTGACAGTCTTTGATGGGGCCTATCCCTGATGGGGGATAGATCCATTTTCATGTTAGCTCTGCTATGGAGACGATGCCTAAGTGTATTAAGTGTTGCATGCGAGGCGAGGACTTCTTTTTGAAATACATAATGTAAATTAGATATTTGTAAATTAAATTGTAATAAGTTTATAATATTTTGTAAATAGTATTCACTTATTTAATGTAAAAGTTTTAAATACTCTGATATTGTTTTGTTGTGGCTATCGAACCACAGGTCGGATTCAGCCCAGACTTCTATAAGTCTTCCGATATGCTTTGTAGACAGTATTATTATATTGTTTACGCTGGTTTGGGCTGTTTTATTTTTCTTCAAGCTTATGACGTGCTAATCTCTATGGGAGAGGAATAAGAGGTACATATACATCAGTGGTGAGCTCCTTCCTCTTCTCTAGGGTAGGTGTTGGTTGTTCATTCTTTTTCCCTAACTTAGGTGCTTCTTCCTCTACTACCTTTTCTTCATCATCACTAATGTATATGTACCTCTACTACTTCGGGTAGGTGGAGGATCATAGGTGGTGTCACTTCTTGGTGTAACTGTATTCACATGGCCAGATGGGTTTTCTCAATATTACTTGGTAGCTGCCTACTAGGTTTGGAAAGATTACGTAGTTGCTGCGCTATTTGTGTCATCTGTTTATTTATGATCTTGTTATGGGCCTGTATCTGCTGGATTGAACTAGAAGTATCAATATTTATCATGGACTGAGTTGCAACGAAGTTCTTTATCAAGGTCTTCAAATTTGATTTTGAGGCGAGTTTGGTAGTAGAGGTCTCTGAAGACTTGGGGGTTACTGGTTGTATGCTAGTGGAGGTTGGTGGTATGATGCTGGGTTCAATTATGCATTAAGGCTTTTATACGAAAAGTTGGGATGATGCTTCCAACCCTCATTATAGGTGTCGGAGTATGGGTTGAATGGTGGATTTTCCTGATTGTACACTGCATTAACCTGTTAGCTTGATGACGATTCCGCAGTTGCACAATCTGACGGTGAATAACCTTGGATTCCACACACTTCACAAGCCTTCAATGTGTTCCCTACACTCAACTGATCCATCCTCCTTGCCAATGCTTGGTCATAATTTTGAATTGCAAGTAGCGCATCCACTTCATATTTTCCACCTTTCTTGATATTTCCGTTATCTCTCCAATGAAAATTAGAAGACATTTCCTCGATTATTTACTTGCTTACCTCAGGGGTTTTAGCCATCAATGTTCCTCCAGCTGCAGCATTGTAACACCCCAATATTTTGGAATAAAACTTATGTTATTTTATTTAATCCCAATTTATATTTGCTATTATATAAGTAATAAAAATAATTTAAATAGTATATATAACTATATATATATATATATATATATATATATATATATATATATATATATATATATATATATATATATATATATATATATGTATATACATATATATATATATATATATATATATATATATATGTATATACATATATATATATATATATATATATATATATATATGTATATATATATATATATATATATGTATATACATATATATATATATATATATATATATATATATATATATATATATATATATAATTGCTAAAGAGTAAATTGGTAGTTTTATGTCAAAAGGGAGAAGAAAAAAAACATATAAAAAATAAGATATGTAAGAGAAGATATTAGCAGCAGCCTTATCAATCACGCTTTTATCAAATTGTCTCTGGGTTCTCAACATCATTATCCCTTCCATTCTCTGCGTTCTATTCCCATGGCTATTTTACTCCTTCACAATTAATCTCACCATCTTAGAAAATTTCTTCAATCAACAAAACAAAGGGACCCAAATAAATTAAGTTTTCGGTGCGTTTTGGAGCGTTTGGGGCTACTTCAAGAGGTGCTTTTCCCATGCTTTGATAGTTTTTAGCCTTCTTTGGTGTGGGTAAGTTCTTGTCTTCATTTAATTTTGATTTTTGTTAAGTTTTATAAATTAGGGTTTATGTTATAAAATTGATTTGTGTTTTTTTTTTTTTTTGATTTTTAAGGTTCTATAAATGAATCAGTTGTAATGAAGAATAATTATGTGTTTATTAGTAACCTTGATTATTAATTTTTTTTATCATTTATCATGAATTAGGATGTAGAAGAAATTCATAAGAATTTTTAGCAGTTTCAAAAAATATGATTTTTAGCAGTTTTTGGGTGTATTTAGCAAAAGTACTATTTAATAAAAGTTTTTCGTATCGAAATTTTACCCAAGATAGGCTCAAGAAACACATAATTTTGATCTGTATAGAGGAAGTTATGCCCATTTAAAGATTCTGTTGAAATTTAAATATTAAATTAGAGTTTTATTATTGATTAATAATCTAATAGAGTGTTTTTATATGGTGAGTATTACTTTGGCTATTAAAAAAATACTTGGTGTTTTAACTAAATTAATTATGCTAATAAGTTATATTAAATTCAAATAAAAAGTTGATACTTCATAAAAATAAAAATTAAACAAAGTTCATTAGCTAGTCAAGTCAAATCTACCATCGGTTTTTTTTTTAAAACACATACATGTTTATATACTAGATACCGATTTCATTGAGGAGCTGTATTGATTGTGCTAGTTGGTTTGCTGTAATTTAAAAGGTTAGATTTCTTATTCGAACTTTTATTAGTTACGAGAATAGAGTACAAAGGTATGTATCTTTCTCTTTAGCTGAGATTGGTTTAAGCACAAGGAGATGCTCTTCTTAATATAGAAAGTGGTTTCTCGAACCTTGAAATCATAGAATAGTTTCAGAAAAGTTATAGATTGTTTAATGTCTTAAAACGGTTGGGATTACCGTTGTGGTGTCTCAAGGAATTGGAACATCGTCGAGATAATCTTGATGCTACATAATAGTTGGGGGTACGTTGATTAGTACCTCGAACTTAGATCTTCTGCTACAGTTTGGCCGTTTGTGGGGTGTGCACACTAGGGATCTTTGTCTAATAGTTATCTGGAGGGCCTAGCTAGCCCCATAGAAATAAAGTTCGTTCCATTCCATAGATTCGACTAGTGATTCTATGATTTTGAAAGAAAATGATTTATTAAAGAAAAAGGAACAGTGTTTGATTTATGAAAATAGAAAATGAAGGGAAAGTGATTTTATAACGTATTATTTTCATAGTATTGTGTTTGCAAAACTAAATGATTTGTAGTATATATGTAATGTATCCTATTTGCATGTATGTTTGGATTCACTGTATGGAAGCTAGCTCAGCCTGTTTGGCTGATATTACATGTCATTATATGCAGGTACCTGAAGGTTAAATTCGGGGTACGGGCAGAGAGCTACGTCCATTCATTTTGTGTATATAGTTATAATATTTCCTTCTGCCTTAGTTTTATGTATAATTAGTATTTTAAGACTTAAAGGTGTAAATATTAATCTGCGCTAAATCTTTTCGGTTAGGTTGTAATAGTTTAACTTAAGTTATGATTTAGATGTTGGATGGATAGTTTCCTTGGCGATTATTCTTAAAATAATCGTGGAATAACACGCTTGAAATTTCAAGTTAGGAGATGCATTAGCGATTGAGCTACGTGGAGTTGAAACTTGTAATATGGAATGAATATATTGTTGAATCAGCTTTATATTTTGGACATCAGTCCTAAATTAATATTTTAGGCAGTCCATATTTCAAACGGAACTCTGCTGAAATTTCGGTAGAATTATTATACAATATAATATAGTTTAGTTACTTGAAATTCAGGGGTGTTATAAGCATCTAATAGAACGTGTATCTCGTCCCTAAGACCATTGTAATTAATTGACACCACAGTATAATTTTACCATATTCTTTTTCTTTTCCATACTTTTAAGTCATTAAGATACCATTCTCGATCCTGACAGAAGTACGTTACTGCCACTTATACAATTCGTTAATCTTAACACTTAAGAAAGTTCATTTGGTTAATACTCATAACCGTACAAGCATGATAGCATCAATACTCATCAAGTTTATCACTGATCAACAAGCACATCAATATGACACCTGATATATGTAAAGGTCTGGTTAGGTGAGGACCATAGTCCTAAAGCCTAATTGTGGTGGGAGTTGTCACCCCTCCAATACAATTTATGCTTGAGCTCGACAGGATAGGTAGCTAACCCCCTGTCTTACACCGCATTTTACATGACGGCCAACACGGGCGCCGGGATTTTACATGCCGGTCCATGGTTCAACATTACCTTACTATCTGCAAGATTTATTCACACAAGTATATCACATTTTTATTACTACAATTTGACATTGACTTTGACTTTGATCAACTTAGGTGATAACCACTTTTATTTAATAAAATTCTTAATCATAACGTAACATTAACCTTTATGTCTTTATACATTCATTATTTAATTTTTACACATTAAATTTAATTTATAACTTTATTTTAAATAGTTCGCTAAATAGTTCGCTAGATTTAAATAATTAACATAACCACTTACAAAAATAAAAATTTTACGCAATAACTTAGAAATTTACTATAACTTTAAGGATAAAATTAAATCTCAAAATAAAGTATAATAACAATATTCTTAAAATAATCATACTTAATAAAAAAAATATGTTCATAAAATAACCTACTACCTTATAAACTAATTTGAAGGCTAACATAATCATATTAATAAAGTTTTAACATAAAATTTCTTAAATATAATAACATTCCTAATGTAACACATAATTCATAAACATACTAGCACTAGTTTATAACATAAATCATACTTAATATAACTAGAATATAATTTTGCACCCAACTTCCTAAACTTGTTCAAAGATTATTAAATTAGTATACTAAAAAATACTTTAAGCATACACATACTTAATATAATCTTGATCATAATTTCATTAAACTAACTTCCTACTAAAACATATCAGCATATTTCATACTTAGCATATTATAAAGTAAATATAATGTAAAATTCCACAAAAAAGGTAAGGTAAGAAGTTATACCATACTAACACTAAGGATTAGTACTAAGAACTAATTAGGAAAATAATATGAAATAAAACCCTTCAAAATAGATAATAATGCTCCAAAGATAATTAATCCAAACTCCCAAAATTATGATGATCTTCTAAGCTCGTAAAATAATTAAATCCAAATTCCAAAAATAATGATACATTAAGTAATCAAAGTAATAACCCATAATAACCCAAGCTCCATCTTCCTGAATTTCTTCAACTAATAATAAATTTTAATGAAGTGAAAATATAAGAAAGAATAATAGAAAGATTTGATGATGGTGGTGTAAGTGATCTCGTGGTTAATGGGGGTATTTATAATGAGTTTGGGAAACTTTGTAGTTCATTAGATTATATGAAAGAGTGTTAGGAGTATTGAATAAGGTTAACTTGTGTCAGTGATTTAGAGTGTGTAACTAAATGTGTAAGAGTTGGAGTGCGTAAGTGAATGTGTAAGAGTTTGGAGTGTAGAAAAACGTTAACTTGTGTAAGGAAATGGTGATAGCTTGTGTAAGTGATGAATATCATGGGTTACTATAGAAAGAATTTTGGTTCATCAAATTTTTGTTCTAGTACGTACAAGTGAAAATACTTTAAAATAATGGGTAAATTTTATCATGAAAACATGTAGTTTACTTAGAAAATTTTGCTTAAACTATACTTAACGTTAATAATAAAAATACGACACATTTTTATGTATAAAATAATTAAATCAAAGTTATAAGGTTAAAATAATAAGTAGTAATGATAGTTTGATTTTGATGTATTTGATTGTATTAGCCTGATGTTTTGGCTGCTAAAGTTTCTTTGTCAGGCTAGCCGCTTGTTTAACATTTTGAGGTGTCGCGCCCCTAGGCCCTAGTGTGTGATGAACGGCTTGTTTTGGTCCTTCGAAATTTTGATTGGGTTGCAACACCTAAATTTTGACCTCAGTTGTAAAGCTTTGGCTTTTCTCTGGCATTTTATAAAATTTGCTTTGCCAAAAAAAAAAAATTAAACCGTAACGTTTTACAAAACCGTGAATATAATAATAAAATTTTATTTTTCGTACTATAAAATAATAAAATAATATTTTAGTGCTTATAAAAAGATTTTAAACAAAATAATATTTTTTTAAGTTTAATATTTGAAAGAAATTACAAAATCTGAAAAGGTTTAGAAATTTAAGATAGTTTGAAATGGATAACCAAAGGATTAGAGATTTGAATTGAAAATTCGGAATAATTAATCGGAAGATTAAGATTAAGAATTTTAAGTCTCTTACTTCCTTCTTGCCAATGCTTGGACATAATTTTGAATTGCAAGTAGTGCATCCACTTCATATTTGCTCTTTCTTGATATTCCCTTTATCTCTCCAATGAAAATTTGAAGACATTTCCTCGATTATTGCCTTGGTTACCTTAGGGGTTTTAGCCATTAATGTTCCTCCAGCTGCAGCATCTACTGGAATCTGTATGTCGTCCATAAGACCATAATTAAAATTCAGGATTAAGAGCCAATCTGGGATTCTATGGTGCAGACACTTCCTTTGCAACTCTTTATATCTTTCCCCAGACTCATATTATTCTTCACCATCTTCTTGATGGAATGAAGTGATGTCATTGCGTAGTTTAGTAGTTTTGGCTGGTGAAAAGAATCGGGCAAGGAAAGTTTTGGATAATGCCTCCCAAGTGTGATACTTATTTGGCTAACCACGGAGTGAAAAGGGAAAACAGATCAGCTTCATTTGTTCATCAGATATCCCTTGATATTTCACAGTGCCCCACTTATTCTCGAACTCATCTAGGTGGTCGTTTGGATTTTCTATCTCAGTGCCAGCAAATTGATTCTGAGCAATGAATTGAAAGAAATCTGGCTTGACTCATAGCTTGCGGCTGTGATGGTTGGCTAAACAAAACTCGACCTTAGACTTGCATCAGGCATGGAATACTCTCGAATGGATTTTGATTGTTCCTCTGCCATGTTTCGTTGTCTCCTTCTTCTCCTTTTCTACTCCCAATTTCAGGATTTATAGGTACAAGGTTTTCTTGCCCTTGAGACCTAGTTTGCATACACAACACTCAAAAAGCGGGGTCAAGTGCAAAGTGAAGAGAAAAGTGAAAACAATTTACAATGACAAGGAATAATGAACTAACTAATCAAGAAAAACAACTAACAAACTTGCCACACCCCGGCAACGGGGCCAAAAACTTGATCGGCACTTGCGTCCATTAATAGAATTACTGCAAGTGTACGGCGTAGCTTAGTACGACGGCAAGCACGAGTCGAATCCACAGGAAGTAGGGGTTAAGTCAATGGTTTCTCGATCGATCAGTACGTTCAAAACGTATAATATGATGATTGGTGATGGAAATAACTAAAGCAAGCAGTTAAAAATACTTAATGAAAACTAAGCATAAAAGTAAATAAGGATGCAATTAACTAAAGTAAGGATAAAATGATCAATAAGCTAAAGTGGCAAAGGCTAGGCTTTCTCATCAAGGTAGTGGTATACTAAACTTCAACCTAAGGTCATGGATATAAGTTATGGGGAAGAACATATCTTAGATACTAATGTTCTCTCTCGAGCAACAAAAGCTTCCTAAAACATGTTTAACTACCTATTCTCATGGAGCAAAACATATTTCAAGACATGAGGCAGACATTCAACATTTCCAACTAAAGCATATACCTATTCTCATGGAGATGCTTAATTTTTAAGCACGGATTATCATTGAAAATCGATTCTCGCCCTCAATTCAACGACACTACAACAATGATAGCAAAATCCATCTTAAACTATAAGCAAAAAATCCAAACCATAGGTGAAAGTAAGCAAATCAAACTACATTCATGGTGATAGTGCCTAGCCTAAGCCAAAGTAAAATTACTCACTCATGTTCATATTGAAATTGTAATTTTAACAAAATATAAAGGACATGAATTTGATAAAGCAAGCTAGAACAATCAACCAAAATCAATGAACGCAATAACAATATAGATTGAATTTAATAAAGATAAGTATAGAAATTACTCTCTTGGATTCAATCTAAGGAAGAACAAGACGATTATTGATGATTCAAATTAACACCCTCCAATAGCTTCACAAAGCATACATCAATTGATGAAGTATCTGAATTGCAAAATGCTATAATGAAGTATTGAAATAGAAATAAGGGATTGAAATTGAGATTGTAATTGAAATTGAAAGTTCTTGGTTAATTTAAAGAGGAAATTACACTAAATACTTAGTTGAAATGAATCGAAAACTAACCTATGAAGAATACATGAAAGTTACTGAAAAATAAAGGATGAAATCTGAATGCCCTGAGCTTCATCTTCCTCTACTCTATTTATAGTGTAACACCCCTGAACTTCATCTTTATCAACTCTAACGAGGATCGTTGTTCCAGTGTTAACACATCGATTTGAGGGATGCTAAAGGAGTATTATATCCAAAAACTACGCAGCGGAACTATGCATCATACAAGGAGTCACGTGGCTCTATGCGAAAGAAATTATACAATCCCAAAAGAAACTTTACAAGTAATATAGAAGCTACAAGCATAAGGCAACTTGTACACAATTGTTACGACCGTACTCCGCTCTTTTCCCCAATGCAAAGCAAAAGAAGCTCCTATACCTTTCATGTCAAGCTATGATCCCCCTGCTGCTCAACATAATGACCATAGTCAGATGTGTCATAGTAGGAACATCATAGAGAGTCATTAGCAAACAACAACAAACACATACACATCAGTAATTAATGAACTTATAACAATTAGAGTCATTGAACAAAACTATGGATAATGATTTATTATGGCAATAACGAGTCTACTCATCCGTCTAATCATCTCTCTTTACTCGTAATTTCTGTTTCAAACTACTAATCTCTCTAAGTATATTCAAAGGTAGTGGATCTTTTCTCTATTCATGGCATAGTGACACGGCCAAAGGCGTTATCAGCCATCCGGCGCCCATGGCAAAGTATGAGCTCATGCCCCCTCTAGCTGACCCTCTCGGGTCCTACCTTCGGGAAAAACTAACACACTCGGGTACTAAACCAGTGAAGAGGCCACTATATTGGGGTTTGCAAGGCCCGCGTGGTAACACCTCAGTCAAGGGGCGGTATCGGCCATCCGGCGCCCAGTGACCCAAGCATGCTCATACCTAAGTTGCACTAAAACGGACACGGACACGGACACGGACACGACACGGGTACAGGAAAACGCCAACTTAAAAATGGCGGACACGGAGACACGAAAATGGTAATATAATAAATATATCAAATTAAAGATAATTTTACAATCTTTCATTTGATATATGTAAAAACACACTTAAAAAACATAAAACTAACATAAAATGCAAATAAGTACTAAATAAAAAACATGAGTATTTAAAAATAGTCATACAAACCAAATCAAAGAAAACCAAATAAATAGGTAAATTTAAGATTGTTATGAATGTACTCCACAATTTATCCTCCATTACTCCATTTACACTATCCTTACTCCCGATAACTTAACCCACTCATCTTCTACAAACCCTCAACAAATTCTTACCCCAACTTTTTTTTCCTCTTTTGATCCAATTTCTTCTCAATGGGAATCGCTCCCTCCTCCTCCGCCACCCCTCTCACTCTTACTCCGCCATCCGCCATTTATTTTGAGAGACCTTTCTGTTCAGTCTATAGCAGTGGGTGATAAACTAGCAGTAGTTGCGGGTACGAGCAGCATCTAGCACCCGGATCTGGACTTATGGTCCATCCATCTCAGTTCCCAGAAGATGGTGAGCAACCGGATCACTTAACGGATCCTTATACATAGCAAGTGGAGTCGGGTCTCATTTCTCGACGGACACTGCAAGATCCGTTGAAAAATGGAACCCATCAGCGAATAATCGGGTTCAACAGTGGAAAAAACGTGGGGCACGTGTCCCTTCCGTGTCATTGCCGTGTCCACCGCGTCTCCTTGCCGTGTCCACGTGTCCGGAAAAATATTAAAATATTGGACACTTCATTTGGCGTGTCGGACACGGATTTTCGCGTGTCCGTCGCGTGTCCGTGTCCGACACGCGACACGCAGGTCCAGGGGCGTGTCCGTGTTTCCTAGGATCATACCCCCCTTTCGGTGGTCCCGTCGGACCTCATCTAGGGGACTATTAAATCAATCGGACATAATCCAATTAAGTCACGTCAACTAATCGTAAATCAAGGCTCAATAAGTAGGAAATCACTTCGATACTACACACAACCATGGTGCGTTCTCTACTATTTAGAAATCTGTTCTCATAGTCTCCTAATGCTTTCATTCTACTTGTCTATATCACTATTATGACTATTCACTAGCATGGTTTACTTTCTTGCGTTTTATAATTCTAATGCGATGCATATAATCATGTAATATTGATAATACTTTGAAACGATAAATAGAATAATTAATTACTGCGTGTACGTACCTGCAAGCGTCACTGCACGACCAAAAGTTACAAAAATCATCCGACTAAGGTTCTTCTTTCCTCCTATGAAGTGGGCACCTATATAAGTTATGAATAGAACTAATAAGTTCGCTTAACTACTTTGTCATACCAGCTAAAAGCCAAAGTAACCACTATCATCCATTCACGACAAGTTTTCAATTACTTCTAGCACGTACGCATCTCATTCAACACCAAGCATAATCGTTAATTCAACAATAAAACAAGTTTTTCCATCGACAAAGAATAAAAGGATTATGTCAATTGTTCCATTACACCAACTAACTTTGACTTATAACGATTCACATCATCTTAATATAAAACGAAGATTCACACTTAATGTTGATGTAGTGCTAATATGACGACAAGGACTAATCTTAAGGTTATCACATCGCAATATCATTTATTATATTCTCCAAGGTTAGGAAGAACTAAAATCAAGACATCATAACAAGCAACTTTAATAATTCTCAACAAGTTGACACTATGTTCATAGCCTTACTAATATCATTTAATTATAACTTCGATACCTAACGAGAGTACTTGTAATCAACATTGATAATTTCCTTTTACTTCAACAAGGCCAATTAAGACTACCATGCCTAACAAAACTCCCACAATTCAACACGAATAAAGTTACTCATGTACTAATATACCATCAAAATAGCACACAACCATTATTTTCATTCATACTTCAAACTCTAAGCCATAAAAATGTTTGTTGGCCTCTCAAGGTTTTGATGATGACTTCACTTTTAAATAAACAAACATATTTTTAGAGATTGTTTTGTAGGTATATATCCGATTTAATGTGAATCGTTGATGAAGCCTATGACTTGATTCGTGGAAGATGTACATGTCTTAATATGTCCAAGATGTTAGATAAGTGGTATAATGTTCAAAGTAGACGTACAGTCTACTGTTCCTAAAATGAACATTCTGACTGAAGTTGAAGCTGGAGACAGTACACTGTTCCTACGTAGCAGGTCTGAAGAATAGCATCGACTGAAAAATTGCGAATTAATTATTTTCTGTTTTTAAGTTGATGTAATGGTTTAGAATTAATTTAATTGCTTAAATTAATTAGTAAGTTAATTGGCAAATCTATTTTTAGGTTTTCTAAAAATAGCTCAAGACTTTTTCTTGATTAGATTTAGATCTCCTATTTTTTAGGATCTTATGTTTTAAACTCCTATGCTATTTTTAGCATTAAGGAAACTGATTTTTCCTTGAGCAAATAACAGCCGGACACTTTCATAATTCCACCACCTTTTGTTTTGAGAACGTGGGGGTAGTGGAGGTATGTGTGAGATAGTGGACGTTATGCTTATGGTAACTGCTGGCTGTTCCCTCTATAAATAGAAGGGACTTTGCTCGAATCAAAAATCAATCCTTTTAGGATTCAAGAGTGTCCATTAAAGGGAGATCATCTTAAGAAAAATATTTTCAGTTTTCCAATGCCAATTAATTTATTATATTTTTCTTAAGTAATTATTTTAATTCTTATCCTCTTGAGAAATGGCCTTGTAAGGGTTGATGTGTGATTTGTTGTAATTAGACTTGTGGGAAGTCTAAGGGAATAGAGAAGAGAAATGGCCTTGTAAGGGTTAATGAGTGTTTTGTTGTAATTAGACTTGTGGGAAGTCTAAGGGAATAGAGAAGAGAAATGGCCTTGTAAAGGGTAATTGAGTGTTTTGTTGTAATTAGACTTATGGGAAGTCTAAGGGAATAGAGAATAGAAACGTGAGAAGAGAAAGAGAAGGAGAGAAGAGAAGAGAAGAGAAGTAGGCCTAAGTAGAGAAGCTTTGAGTAAAGCATTTAGAGAATTGAGAAGCTTCAAGTGAAGCAAACATTGTTTTGTGTAATTGTAACTAATTGCCTTAACATAGTGAGAATTTTGAAATCCCGAGGGGTCGTGGTTTTTCGTTCTTATTAGGCCAAGAAGGTTTCCACGTAAAATCCTTGTCTCCTTTTATTATTCTTTTCGTTTTTAAGTTTAAGTTTTTGTTCTTTACTTAATATAATTCCGCAAAAATTAGAGGCAAAAATCTTAAATCTACTATACAACAATTCACCCCCCCTCTTGTTGCTTTCGATCATTCATTAGCATTCCTACAATGTTAAACTCATCAAACACACTCTTACCCACAAAAAGATTCAATGAAAACAATACAAGGTTCAACACTTTTCATTCATGTTTAAAAAACCCGTTTCATTAGTACATTCAAACCATCAATTTAATTCTTACCCATAACAAGATTCAATGACAATCATACAAAATTAACACCAAACTCATAAACTTAGTAAAATTCTAAAATTAGATACTAGGAAGATTACTTAGAGTAAACTTGAGAGGCTTATAATGGGGTAATTTAGAAAAGAGGGGTGAGATGATAAGTGTTTGATGTAGTGGTGGTTGCACAGGAGGGTCAAGACACCGCGGTGGGCCTTGGTTGTAGTGCCGACAGTCGTAGGTTCTGCTGGTGGTGCACGAAAATGCAGCAACTGCTGCTGTTTTGTAGGCGGGTGTAGTGGGGCTGCTACTGCTAGGCTTGGTGCGTGCGTGGAGGCTGCGGCTACTGCTGGTTGGTGGCTGTGCGGGCTGCCGGCTGCTCCTTGGTGGCTGTGGCGGCTCACAGAGGTGAGAGAAGAGAAGAGGAGAGGGAAGGAAGAGGAGTGAGGGAGTGACGGCTACAAGCAAGAAATAAGGGTTTCATACTACTCCGTATCCTTGTTGTGATTACTATTATCATCATTATTATTATTATTATTATTATTATTATTATTATTATTATTATTATTATTATTATTATTATTATTATTATTATTATTATTATTATTATTACGTTTATTTGTTTATTTATTTATTTATTTATTTATTTCGATTTATTTTCTTGCGATATCCAACTAAGAGACTCACCTTCGTGGGCTCAGACATTTTAATAAAATAATCATTTTGATTCGAACCTCTTTATTTAAGAAATCGTAACTATATTTTTTTAATATATGTATATAAGTTAAAATTTAAATTCGTGTATGCAAGAAATTTATTAATTCAGTAATAATGTAATATAATTGTAAAATCTTTAAAAGTTATTAAAATATTAGATAATTTCGTTATTAAAATCTCGAGGTGTTACATATAAACTCCATAAAGCAAGTGGGGGTGGTGGTTTCATGATTGCTCCACCCCCTAGGTTGTAGGAGGGAGGTGTCACCCCTAATTAATAGGATAGGGTGGCTATACAGTCTTGGCAGCAGTAGTGAAGGAAATAAAAATGATTGGACTTCAAATGATATTTAAATTGATCGCAAAAGCTGCTGCCACCCATCTCGCTCGACCTGAGGAGAGTTTGCTCGACCTTTCGAGCCACCATTAGGTGCTTTGTTCAAAACTTGAAGAAATTACGTAGAAGGTTGAAAAATGGTACAATCGACTCGAGCCATCTCGCTCGACTTGGTCGAGCGGATGCCTTGTACCCCTGGAATGCAGCCTATTAATGATCAAGAGGAACTGAAAGTGTAACTCCAGCTTGCTCGACTCGAGCCATTTCGCTAGAACAGTCGAGTGATCTTTAGGAATGCAATACTCAGCTTCTGATCTCAAGTACATGCTTCTGGACTACTCGAGCTACCTTGGCTCACCTAATTTTGGTCGCGTGGGCTTAGTTAGTCTTCTTTTGGCTTCTTATTGTGGCTTGGCTCATGATGCTTCATTTCTTTGAGCCTTCCGGGCTTAGGTGAGTAGTGTAAGAAACAAACAAGGGCTAGTTTGTGCTTGGTTTTGATTATTAGATCCTAAAATGAGATAAAATAACAAAGCAACAAAACAAGCGTAAAATCCACAAAAGCAATGCAATAACATATAATTTCATCACGCTAAACGAATCACTTAGGATAAAATGTAGCTAACAATAGACTTGAATTGTGCACTCAAGGCACCAATAACTTCAACAACACTCAATAATATATGAATTTATTAAAGTCTTATATAAAGATGATTTATGAACTCAAATAGTTATTATTTAGATAAATTCACTTTAATAATCTAACATTTCATCCATTCACTGTGAAGAATCTTTACTTAGGATAATTTTTAAAAAATCATCCTTTACTCTTAGTTTCTTGTCAGCTTAATGGGATATAATAATAATAAATTAAGAGAAAAATATGAATTATTTTTAAATGAAAGGATATGCTGATAGTAAACTGAGCACAAGTTGAATTATTTTTAAATAATTCAAAGATAAATTATTTACGGCGAATAAGTAAAAGTTGGATTATTTATTAGTGTATATAAATATAAGTATTATACCCGTGCTATGCATGGGTTATATACACTTGTGCCTTCATAGATATAAATAATAATTTGTAATTTACTTAGTAAAACACTTCTATATTAAAAATGAATAATATTTTTAGTGAATAAAACATTCTAATAAAACAAATATAAGATAGCAATAAATGAATTGTAGAATAACTTGAAAACAAAATAATTTATTACAACGATATCAATGCTAAAATCAAATGATCATTATTTGTTAAAAGACACATCAAGATGACAAAAATACGTATTGAACCTGCAAAATAAAAATAAAATGAAAATTAGTAAATAAACATTCTAATATTATGTAATTGTTAAATTACACATGTTTTCAATGCAAGATACATACCTTAAATATTAGAAAATACTTCTTTATATACGACATTTTCGGTCGTATTTTTGGCTTGTTGTCTTTGTCACATACCAATATTCTAAGACCACATCTACTTGTTACCCTTGAGATAGCCACATAAAGTTGATCATGACTAAACACAAGCTTAGGAAGATATATATATCCCTGCATATGTCTAAGATGACCTTGACATTATTTATTGTCATAGCAAAACATAGTGAAATCGAAAATTTCCTTCGTTGTAGTTGTACCGGCAAACGTGAGGCATTAGAAGGTGTAAAAGTAATGCGTGGAATAAGCAATTTACTTCCTTTGTAGCTGCCAGTAATAATTATATTGTAGCCTCTATGATATGATCAACCAAATGATTAACGACCAACCTAATTCTATTGCACAACCCCGCAGAAGGATCAATGTTCCTTAGCAATATCACCGGAGCACCTTTATTCAAGTGAATTTCATGATTAGGAAGACCTGAACATTTTATTGTGTTAAGGAACTCCACTGAAAATGCATCATCGTTAAAGCTAGTATATCCATCTGATTAACTTATGAAGTCTGAACTCAAATAAACCTTTTCATCTGCAGGGATCAGCAATAGCACATGATCGTTCACTTGCGTTACAATTTCATTTGTTGGAGCTAACATAGCCTTATCTTGAAAAAAATTGTTATAACAACCATGTTTCCCAATAAATTTGGATATGTACTTTCAAAAATATCCTGACGCGTTCCGTTTGGAATTACAGGAAACATCTGTCAAAAGTCACCACCAAACATAACAACTCCTCCAAATGGTTTAATTGACGGGAGACCATGAACACAACGCAATGCATCTCTCATACTTCTGTCTAATGCTTCGAAACAAAATTTGCTCACCATTAGAGCTTCAACCCATAAAATGAGTTTGGATCTATTCAAAAGTGCAGTTAGCTCGCTATTTGGTTGAATACCTTTAAAAATGGAATCTTGATTGATAATTAACGGTATGCCAAATCGAGAATGAGATGTTCTTCCCTTAGGTAAAAGAAAAGCTGCAATTCCGCTCGAAGCAACTAGTAGAACAATGTAGTTCTCTACAAGAAAGTCTTACCAGTTCCACTATGACCATTTAGGAAAAAAAACACCTCCACAATTAAGGGCGATCGCAGACATGATTTCATCGTAGATGCCACGTTGCTCTAGTGTTAAACACGGTAGAAGCTTTACATGTTCAACGCGCATCCCTTCTTTATCATTTCTCATTTCTTCTGCTATTGACTTATTCATGTTATCCCTAATCAACAATGAATCAGGACATAGTTCTTCTTAGAAGTTTTGAAGTGTACAACCATTGTTGTTAAAAGTTTTTCAATTTAACCAACGCATACGTTTTCAATTGGTCATAAGTTAGCTTGAATTCTGAAATGAATATATATTTTATATATCATTATTTTAATTTGGAAAGTAAATAATAAAATTATAATATAAAATTTATATACTATTATATACTTGGAATTTGAAGAACTTTTCGTTGCTTGTGTAAAATGTCTTTTGATATAAGGTGTCAAGTGTTGTTCCAAACATATTCGGGTCTTGAAACACTATTTGAAATTAGCAATACAACGAATAGTCCTCTTATATAATGACCAGATGCCCAAAAGCTTGCTTCAATAATAGCATCAACGTATTCTTTGTCATCATCAAGCAACCCCCTTGCGTAACGCGCATCTTTGAACGTGGGATATAAAACACCATTGATAATCCTAATATTTTCATAACAGGTAGGACCTCTAACAAAATTTAGCAAAGTCCTCATATAAAATCTCTCTCCAACTCTAGGATATGCATGACACAATCTTCCTATTGCGAACCCTTTTTTTGGTGAACACCATTCACGATCTTGTTTTTTCCATACATAATATGTAACACCCCTGAATTTTCAACCCCTTAAACGAAACCAAAATCGTGAAGGAAGGGAGTAAATTTGGGTGTTACATAAAAAGAAAAGAGAACAATTATTAAATTAAACACTAAAGATTAATGAAAAGGGGTGTGAGTTGAAATTTCGGCAGCATTTCTGCTGAAAATTGAGGATGTGACTAGAATATATATATTTATAATTGATTAACATGATTTAACTAATCTAAGGCCTATAACGCCTTTCAAAAGAATATGTCACGACGAAATGAATCATCATCGGCGTCACAAATCATCAGCTCTAACGAAGATCGTGGTTCCAGTGTTAACGCATCGATCTGACGGATACTAAAGGAGTATTCTCACTACTATACATCCAAAAATTACGCAGCGGATCTATGGAACATACAAGGAGTCATATGGCTCCATACAAAAGAAATTATACAATTCCAAAGGAAAACTTTACAAGTAATATAGCAGCTACAAGCATTGGACTATTCGTATACAATTGTTACGACCGTACTCCACTCTTTCCCCCAATGCATAGCAAAAAGAGCTTCTATACCTGTCATGTCAAGCTATGATCCTCCTGCTGCTCAACATAATGATCATAGTCACATGTGTCATAGCAGGAACATCATAGAGAGTCATGAACAAACAACAACAAACACATACACGTCAGTAATTAATGAACATACCACAATTAAAGTCATCGAACAAACTGTAGGTAACGATATAGTATGGCAATAATGAATCTACTCATCTGTCTAAACACCTTTATTTATTCATAATTTCTTTTTCAACTGCTAATCTCTCAAGGTATATTCAAGGTAGTGGATCCTTTCTCTATTCATGGCATAGTGACACGGCCAAGGGCGTTATCGGCCTCCCGGCGCCCATTGGCAAAGTATGAGCTCATGCCCCCTCCAGCTGACTCTCTCAGGTCCTACCTTCAGGAAAAACTAACACACTGGGGTACTAAACCAGTGAAGAGGCCACCATATTGGGGTTTGCAAGGCCCTCATGGTAACACCTCGATCAAGGGGCGTTATCGGCCTCCCGGCGCCCAATGACCCAAGCATGCTCATACCCCCCTTACAGTGGTCCCGTCGAACCTCACCTAGGGAACTAATAAATCAGCCAGACATAATCCAGCTGAGTCACGCCAACTAATCATAAATTAAGGCTCAATAAGTAGGAAATCACTTCAATGCTACACATAACCATGGTGCGTTCTCTACTATATAGGAATCTGTTCTCACTGTCCTCTAATGCTCTCATTCTACTTGTCTATATCACCATTATGACTATACGCTAGCATAGTTTAGTTTCTGGCATTCTATAATTCTAATACGATGCATATAACCATGAAATATTGATAATACTTTGAAACGATGAATATAATAATTAATTACTGCGTGTACGTACCTGCAAGCGTCACTGCACAACCAAGAGTTACAAAAATCACCCAATTAAGTTCTACTTTCCTCTTATGAACTGGGAACCTATACAAGTTATGAGTAGAACTAATAAGTTCCCTTAACTACTTTGCCATACCAAACTAAATACCAAAATAACCGCTATCACCCATTCAACATGAGTTTTCGATTACTCTAACACGCACACAACTCATTCAATACAAGTTAAAATCATTAACGTAACACAACATAAGACTTTCCATCTACTAAACCAACAATCAAGTAAGCTTTCACAACAATAAAGTGCATTTTATGACAATTTCTATAAACCAACGAGGCTCAAAGTATAAGGCCTCGTCACTATGAAATGTCCTAGGCTACTAGCACTTGTATAACAAGATCAACACTAGCAACATATGATGATATTGATGTTAGTGATAGCCTCACGTTGTGATATCGTTTACTACAATGTACAAGATTACTTATGATGACAAGAAGGCATGAAAAGAAACACTTCCCCAAATAATTCGAAACAAAAATGGCAACAATGGTTTCTTCTTACTTCAACAATGATAGTATTCAACTTTAATTACCACGACCATACCACAATCGACTAACAATAATACTCAATAACATAACAATATCCACCATCATCTTTATAATACAAGTGACAATTACCACCACTTTTGTGACTAATACTCTCAATTATTACAACTATTATCACCTATTCACAATCAAATCATATATTCAAATCTCATACCAATCTATTCAAGTTTTAAAACATTCCCAAGCACAAAATTAGTACAATTATTATCACTCCTATTCATACTTTAACTCTAATTCATAGCTATATTTAAACCATCACTTAAACTCTTACCCATCATAATATTTAATAAAAATAAAACAAAAACCAACACAAAAATCCATAAACTTGATACAAATTCTCATTCCAAATAATGAAAATCAATTAGAGGAAGAAGATGGCTTACAAAGATGGGACTAGCAAAAGGGATGAAGGGGTAAGTGGAGGTTGTAGTGGTGGATCACAATTGATGGTCGTGTGGGGTGGTGGAGCAACCACCACGTGGCTGCTGACTTGCTGGCGGTACACAATCAGCCGGCTGCGTTGGGGAGCGTGCAGCCTGCTATGCTGCTGCCTGGGCTGCTCGTGGAAGAGGGGAGGAATGCGGAGGAGCAGCTGGCTGCTGCTGGTTGCTGCCGTGGAGGAGGGAAGAGAAGGGGTCGGCTGCTGCAGAGCCTATTCGTTCGTGAGGGAGGCTGCTGCTGTGGCGGTGGTGCACGGTTTCATCTGTGAGTGAGGGAGAAGGGAGAAGAGAGAAGAGAAGGAGAAGAGAAAGAGAAGAGTGACGGCTTGGTCTTTGAGCATTTAGGGTTTCGTGGGTCTTTTTATACCGTTTTTTTTTTAATTATTATTATTATTATTATTATTATTAGGCTTATTTTATTTATTTTTATCTCGGTTCATTTTGTTGCGAGATCCAACTAAGAGACTCACCTTCGCGGCCTCACACATTTTAATAAAATAATAATTTTGATTCGAACCTCTTTATTTGAGAAATCGTAACTATATTTTTAGTATATGTATATAAGTCAACATTTAAATCCGTATATGAAAGAAATTTATTAAAACTAATTCAGAAATAATTTAATATAACTGAAAAATCTTTAAAAGCTGTTAAAATAATAATAATTTCATTATTAAAATCTCGGGGTGTTACAGACTACCCCCCTTAAAAGGAGTTTCGTCTTCGAAACTAGCGCAACCAAGGTACTAATTGTGAAAATTTATATTTCTAATAACTCAAGGAGGCGTCTTAACGATTTTAAGCCTAAGGAATTAACTCAAAGATCGTGACCTTATTGACACTATTATACTCACTCTATCCAAATATTCATACATATTTTGTTCCGAGCATTCATAACCATCAAAATTAACTCAACACCCAAACAAAGCATGTAAATGTCATACAATTAACTTAACATAATCAATCAAAAGCATGTAAAAATCATCCAATTGACTCGACACGATCAATCAAAAGCATGCAATTTTGTAATAGGTTGGTATCATAGAGGAGAAAACACGTGCAAAACGCGTGAAATTCTATCACATTCTACCCCCCTTAAAGACTTAGTTACGACCCCGTAACTTACTAACCTCAGGAAAAAGGTGTGGATATTTCTCTCGCATGGAAACCTCAGTTTCCCAAGTTGCCTCCTGTGTGCGCTGGTTAGCCCATAGAACTTTCACCATCTTTATATCTTTTCTCCTCGTACTACGCACCTTAGAATCTAATATCTTGATAAGCTTCTCTTCATAAGATAAATTCTCATCAAGGTCTAAGGGCTCGGGGTCTAGCACATGAGATTTATCGGAACATATCTCTTTAACTGCGAAATGTGAAACACATCATGGACCTTACCCAACTCATTGGGTAATGCTAGCCTGTAAGCGACCTTTCCTACCTTCTCTGTGATCTCATAAGGTCCTATAAACTTTGGGCTCAACTTCCCCCTCTTGCCAAACCTCATGACTCCCTTCATCGGTGAAACTCTCAATAACACATAATCCCCTATGGCGAACTCATCAGGTCTCCTCTTGAGATCTGCGTAGGACTTTTGTCGATCCTGGGCCGCTTTAAGTCTTTCTCGAATCATTTTTACTTGATCAGTCATCTCCACTAACATAGCCGGTCCTAGAGTGACAGATTCACTGAAATCGTCCTAACATACTGAATTACGACAACGACGACCGTACAAAGCTTCAAAAGGTGCCATCTGGATGCTTTCCTGGTAACTATTATTGTATGAAAATTCCACCATGTCTAGGCACTCATCCCAAGACCCTTGCCTATCCAAAGCTACCGCTCGCAACATATCTTCAAGTGTCCTATTCGTGCGTTCAGTTTGCCCATCAATAGCTGGGTGAAAAGATGTGCTCCTAAGAAGTTCTGTACCCAAAGCTTTCTGAAATGCTTCCCAAAATTTTGACACTTATCTAGTATCACGATCAGACACTATAGATCTAGGGACACCGTGGTATCGTACCACATTATTATGGTAAGCTCAAGCCAACTGATCCATATCCCACTGATTATTCATCGGAATGAACTTAGCACTCTTGGTGAGTCTATCCACGATCACCCATAACGTATCATTTCCTGACCTAGTCCTCGGTAAACCCAAAACAAAATCCATGGATATGTCATCCCACTTTCATACAGGAATGTCTAAAGGTTGGAGCAAACCCGCAGGCCTTTTATGCTCGCTCTTTACCTTCTGGCAAGTCAAACACTTGGAAACAAACTCAGCAATATCTCTTGTCATCCCCGACCACCAAAATGTCTGCTTCAAGTCTTGATACATTTTATCTCCTCTCGGATGGATAGAGTACTTTGAGCTATGAGCCTCTGTCAAGATCTTATCCTTAAGCTCTGTGCAAGTAGAAGGTACACACCATCGACCCTTATATCGAATGCTACCATCCTCGAATATCATGAAACCTTCAGCTTTCCCTTCTTTAACCTGCTCTCTCGTTTTCTCTAATAAGGAGTCACTCACTTGATTTGTTAAAATTTCCTCAAAAATTGAAGGTCGGATGGATAAGGCTGCTAATCGGGACTCCAGCTCCCCATGTTGTACAATCTCGAGATTCAATCCTTCCATGTCTCTCTGCAACTCTCTAGGAATAGTCAAGGAAGCTAAGGAATGACAAGTCTTTCTACTCAAAGCATCGGCTACCACATTAGCCTTACCCTCATGGTAATTAAACTCCACGTCATACTCGTTAATCAACTCTAGCCACCTTCTTTGTCTCATGTTCAAATTTTGTTGTGTATACAAGTATCGCAAGCTTTGATGGTCAGTATAAATTTTGCACTTCACTCCATACAAGTAATGTCTCCAAATCTTCAGAGCAAAGACAATGGCTGCTAGTTCTAGGTCATGAGTCGGATAATTGACTTCATGCGGTTTAAGTTGTCGTGATGCATAAGCAATAACCTTTCGATCTTGCATCAACACACACCCTAACCCATTTTTCGATGCATCACTATACACAAGATACTCAGACGTGCTGTCCGGAAGGGTTAAAACCGGTGCAGTAGTCAATCTCTCCTTTAATGTTTGGAAGGCTCCCTCACACTCTTCAGTCCACTCAAATTTCTTGTCTTTCTTCATCAAATTAGTCATCGGTCGGGCAATCTTCGAGAAATCCTTCACAAATCTTCTATAGTAACCAGCCAAACCCAGAAAACTTCGAATCTCGGTCACATTTTTCGGTGTAGGCCAATCCCTTACCGCCTCAATCTTAGCTGGATCCACGGTAACTCCCTCTTTGGATACAAAATGCCCCAGAAAAGATACTTTTTCAAGCCAAAACTCACACTTAGAAAATTTGGCATACAATTGATTCTCCCGAAGTATCTGTAACACTTGCCTCAAATGTTGCTCGTGCTCTTCCTCATCCTTTGAATACACCAAGATATCATCAATGAAGACCACGACGAACTTATCGAGGCATGCACTAAATACCTGATTCATCAAACACATGAATGCTGCTGGTGCATTTGTCAGCCCAAATGGCATCACTGTAAACTCAAAATGCCCATAGCGAGTCCTAAAGGCCGTTTTGGGTACATCTCTCTCCGCTATTTTCAATTGATGATAGCCAGACCTCAAGTCAATCTTCGAAAACATTCCGGCTCCCTTAAGCTGGTCAAACAGGTCATCAATTCTCGGTAGAGGGTATTTGTTCTTCACAGTAACCTTGTTCAACTCACGGTAATCTATGCATAGTCTCATACTCCCATCCTTCTTGCGAACAAACAACACAAGTGCTCCCCAAGGCGAAACACTCGGTCGTATGTACCCTTTCTCCAACAACTCTTCTACTTGTTTTCTCAATTCTTCCATCTCTGCTGGTGCCATCCTATAGGGCGCTTTGGATATGGGTCCCGCCCCCGGTACTAAGTCTATGGTAAATTCAAAGTTCCGAGTAGGTGGCATTCCAGGTATTTCGTCTGGGAAGACATCCATAAACTCGTTTACGATGGGAACGGTCTCAAGAGCCACAACCTTATCCTCTATTCTTCGAACGTGACACAAGTAACAAGGTAATCCCTGCCTTAGCAATCTCTTCATTCTCAAGGAAGATACCATTCTAGCCTGTAACCCCGAAGTGCCCTTGTTATACTTTACCCTTTTTCCTTTAGGTCCCACAAGCCTCACTTCTTGTTTGTCGCACTCAATCTCTGCCTTGAAATGACCTAACCAATCCATCCCAAGAATGATGTCTAAGTCATCCATGTCGAGCTCATAAAAGTTACTAGGGAAAGCAACTCCTCCTATGATTAAAGGAACTCCTCTATATAACCTAGTACACTGGAATAACACCCCGATGGAATCGCTACTACATTAGAGGTGGATTTAGGGTTCTTTAATCCTAACTTCTCGATCTTTGATGTGCATACAAAAGAATCAGATGCCCCAGTATCAAATAATACTTTAACAGGTACAGAATTCACAAGGAACGTACCTGTCACCACATCCCTCGCCAACTCTGCCTCCTTGCTGTTGATAGTTGTCAACCTTCCCGTAGTTGGATGAGTTACCGTCGTACTGGCTCCTCCATTGCTATTCCGGGTGTTGTTCCCATTAAGCCCTCCAGGCTTGAAGCTACTTTTAGATGTGCGGTTTCCATTCCAATCCCTCTGGTGGTTCAGCTTCCTACCACCGTGGTCGTTCCCATTGTTGTTATTTCTGAAATTCCCCGATCTGGAGCTTTGTTGCCCATTATGTTGTTGAGCTGGATGTCCATGCTTTGCGAAACACTCATACTCTCGGTGTCCCAGCTTGTCACAATATTTGCATTCTACCAAATTCCCACTACAGTCTTTCCCCGGGTGATTGTTAGGGCACTTAGAGCAAAAGAAGACCCTCTCCTTGCCATGACGATCCTTGACCACCTTTCGATCACTAGCACCTCCCAACTAAGGCTTACCATTTCTCCCATTTCCAAGGTGTTGGTCATTGAAGCTTCGATGTCTCTTACTGTGATGAAAACTGTGTTGTTGATGGAAATTCTCTTTCCTCTTTTCCCCACTAGGGGCAGCCCCACTACTAGTCTCGGGCGCCTTTCCCTTGTCCAACTTTAGCAAGCTTTCGACTTGGGCAGCTCTCTGATACATCGCATCCAATGTGGTGTACCTGTCGCTATCAATGTGAACTTGCACCTGATTCACTAATCCCAATTCGAATCTTTGCATCTTCTTTTCTTCGATGGGAACGTCATCAGGGCAGTATTTGACATATTCCATGAATTTCTTATAGTATTCATCCACTGACATCTCCCCCATCTCAAGCTTAGCAAATTCATTAGACTTCTGCTTCCTGATATGTAGTGGGTAAAACTTTTCTCGAATCATCGCCTTGAAATCCTTCCAACTTAGCGGATTATCGGGATCACTCATCACACTATCTCTTGCATTCGACCACCAATAATCTGCATCTTCTTGAAGGTAGAATGCAGCCTGGTCTACCCTCAAGTGCTCCGGGCATTGCACCACATTGAACAGTTTATCAAACTCTCGTAACCAACTTTCCAAAGCTGCAGGTTCTCCAGTCCCTGAGTACGTAGGAGGTTTATTCTGAGAGATTCTCTTGCTCATAGAGGAAGCTGTCTCTACGATCGGCTTGGACTTTGACCTCCTTTCCTCGGCCAGTTCCATAACCAGCTCACGTAGTGCCTTGTTAGAAGAGCGTTGTCTCAAACGTTTGCTAGATAGTGGAGGCATTTCCTGTTAGCATCATCCAACACGAATATAAGTTTATTTCTCCATCTATGCCAAAAGACGAGAAAGTGTGGGGGTCGAAGATATCATAAGTTTCTTCCTTCAGGGTACTATGCATTGCATTTCATCCATTCTAAGAACATTGTCCTTTCAGCCTTTGTATTATTAACAACAGAGTTAATGACTTCATTTTCTTTAAAGACAACGGTTTGCTCACCGGGTAAATGAAAACTCAATCGTTCAACCGGAGGAGTTTTGTAGTAAATCTCAAATCCAAATATTCTCCATGCCGCTTTATATGGCAAAACATATCGAGAATTGTAATATTGTTGAATTTCATCAATTGTATTTGAATCATCATTTGTATTTTGACTTCGAACAAACCCAGCAGTTACTCTATAATTACCCTTATTGATGTATTTGAAAAGATATTTGACGGCTCTAGAATGGTTGCACCACTCAACATTTATATGGGCTCTATATTTCAACAAAAGTTTGTAAGGAACAACATAATGATTGTAACAAGAGAGACAATCTCGATACATAATTAACATTTAATAATAATGTTTAATACAAAAAAAAATATTGCGGAAGTCTCAAAATGCCGAATTGTTAAAAACTTTAAATCATAAAACTAAAACTGTTTAAAACAGAAGTAAAATATTACCTCTGATAAGAAATATTATTTGCTCAAAAAGAAAAAAAAATACATCATCATCAAGTGATCAATAAAGATACAAAAAGCAGCTAAGTTCTCGATAAATAGTAATTGTTGCGGCTTGGATCAGAACCTGAACTAAATCCTGCAAAATGCTGCCATCCATGATACAGATGACAGCCGATTGAATCGGTCAGCACTTAACGCCGAGCATAACTTCCTATCCAGCTCAAAAATACGGAAATTATACGCTACATTTACAAAATAATAATTTAAGTACGAACTTATACTTAATTGACACCACCGTATATTTTTACCATGTTCTTTTTCTGTTACATACTTTTAAGTCATTAAGATACCATTCTCGATCTTGACAGAAGTACGTTACTGCCACTTATACAATTCAGTAATCTTAACACTTGAGTAAGTTCATTTGGTTAATACTCATAACCGTACCATGCATCATAGCATCAACACTAATCAAGTTTATCAGTGATCAACAAGCACATCAATATGACACCTGATATATGTAAGGGTCTGGTTAGGTGAGAACCGTAGTCCTAAACCCTAACTGTGGTGGGAGTCGTCACCCCTCCAATACAATATTTATGCTCGAGCTCTACAGGATAGGTAGCGAACCCCCTGTCTTACACCGCATTTTACGTGCCGGCCAACACGGACGCTGGGATTTTACATGCCGGTCCATGGTTCGACATTACCTTACTATCAAGGTCATTCAATCAATACATTTCACACAAGTACATCACATTTTTATTACTCCAAGTTGACTTTGAATTTGAATTTGACCAACCTAAGTGGTAACTTCATTTATTTAATATAATTCTTATTCATAACGTTTAATTCACCTTTACGTCTTTATATGTTCATTACTTAATTTTTACACATTAAATTTTATTTATAACTTTATTTTAATAGTTCACTAAATTCACACTAATAACTTAATATTTTATTAAAAGTCTCCAAATTAGTATTTTCCACAAGTAGCTATTAAAATCTATTTCTCTTGAAATAAGTTCCCAAAATCAAAATTTCCAACTTTAAAATAAATAAAACTTTATTCTCCTCACAAAATCAAACATTCTAATTAAAATTCAAGTTAAACTGCAACCTTTGGATAAGGTTTTCAAAATTCAACAAGTTTACCAAATAATTATTTCAAGTTTGGAAAAACAAATAAACTTATTAGATTCGCGAAAATCAACATTCTAGTTATAAAACAAATAAAACTTATAATTTCACAAAAAATCAATATTTCACACATAGTTTAAGAACAAGTTTACTAAAAATACTTTCACATCTTTTTATATAAATTTTGGTCAAATAGTTAGCAGATAAAATATTATTTTGTACTAAATAATTAAATGTCACAAAAGTTATTATTATTTTTTTTTAATTATGAAATCTCATATATTCAAGAAAATCACTTCAATATTTAATAACTTATAAAGCTTTCTCAAAACTAACTTTTAAGATTTTATTTTAATATTATCACAAAATAGCTTATAATTATATAAAAAAGAATAAATCAAACTCTTTTTCTTTTAATATGATAATGGTCGAATGGCCTATGAGTATTTCGGGGCCTTTTTTTTCACTAATAAAACAACTTCATTTAATTTATTATAGTAAATTCAAGATTTAAATAATTAACATAACCACTAAAAAAAACAAATAAAAAAATAAATACTTTACACAATAACTTAGAAATTTACTATAACTTTAAGGATAAACTTAAATCTCATAATAAAGTATAATAACAATATTCTTAATATAATCATACTTAGTAAAATACGTTCATAAAATAACTTACTACCTTATAAACTAGTTTGAAGGCTAACATAAACATATTAATACAAAATTCTAACATAAAATACATTCTTAAATATAATAACATTTCTAATGTAACACATAACTCATAAATATACTAGTACTAGTTTATAACATGAATCATGCTTAATATCACTAGAATATAATTTTGCACTCAACTTCCTAAACTTGTTCAAAAACTATTAGATTAACATACTAAATATACTTTTAGCATACACATACTTAATATAATCTTGATCATAATTTCATTAAACTAACTTCCACTAAAATATATCAACATATTTCATACTTTGCATATTATAAAGTAAATATAATGTAAAATTCCACAAAAAGAGTAGGGTAAGAAGTTATACCATACTAACACCAAGGATTAGTACTAAGTACTAATTAGAAAAAAAATAAGAAATAAGATCCTCCAAGATAGATAATAATGCTCCAAAGATAATTAATCCCAACTCCCAAAATAATGATGATGATTTAAGTTAAGTAAAGAGTGTTCTAAGCTCCATGTTCTTTAATTTCTTCAATTAATAAAGGTATTAATGTAGTAAGATTTTAATGAAGTGAAAATGTAAGAAAGAATGTTAGAAAGATTTGATGATGGTGGTGTAAGTGATCTCATGGCTAAGGGGGGTATTTATAATGGGTTTGGGCAACTTTGTAGTTCATTAGATTGTATGAAAAAGAATGTTAGGAGTATAGAAGAAGATTAACTTGTGTAAGTGATTTAGAGTGTGTAAGTGAATGTGTAAGAGTTGGAGTGTGTAAGCGAATGTGTAAGAGTTTGGAGTGTAGAAGAAGGTTAGCTTGTGTAAGGAAATGGTGATAGCTTGTGTAAGTGATGAACATCATCATGGGTTACCATAGAAAGGATTTTGGTTTATGCAAATTTTGTTCTAATATGTACAAGTGAATATACTTTAAAATAATGGGTAAATTTGATCATGAAAATATGTAGTTTATTTAAAATTTTGCTTAAACTATACTTAATGTTAATAATTAAAATACGACTCATTTTTATGTATAAAATAATTATATCAAAATTATAAGGGTTAAATAATAAGTAGTAATGTTAATTTAAGGAAGAAAGTTAAAAAGTAACGTTTTACAAAATCGTGAATATAATAATAAAAACTTACTTATCGTACTATAAAATAATAAAATAATATTTTAGTGCTTATAAAAAGATTTTAAACAAAATACTATTTTAAAGTTTAATATTTGAAAGAAATTACAAAATCGGAAAAGATTTAGGAATTAAAGATGGTTTGAAATGGATAATCAAAGGATTAGAGATTTGATTTGAAAATTCAGAATAATTAATCGGAAGATTAATATTAAGAATTTTGAGTCTGTTACAATGATTGTCCAACAAAACACCGTTTTTTTGAATAGTAACACCTGTGTCACTTCTTCACATACAGGGTATCTGGCATCATTAAATGTCGTCTCTGCATTGTATTTCTTTAGAAAATGTTTTGTACACTTGCCATCATTCATACGTGGAGAATTCAAGTTTGCACTACCTTACGAACCGTGCATCATTGTGTCACATACAATCTTATGTAGTTCCTCCTCTTCATCCTTATTCGGAATCTCAGCAGAAACTATAGCATCAATATTTGATGGATTAGGAATCTTATAATCACGATGCAAGAACAACACGATATGTGCATGTGGTAATCCTCGCTTTTGAAATTCAACATTATATACAACAGTAATAAAAAATAAGTTGATATTAACATTGATTGATAATGAAAACATAGGAGTTAAAATAAGATTTAAAAGAATAACTTTTACCTACATTTTTTTTTCAAACTGAGCTCCTTTGTTAGATCTTTTACTAATTCATCCAACTTAATCCTAAAAACTCGGCATATAATGTCTGGTCTATCCTCAACTCGCAAGCTTGTTTTTTTCGC